>NC_041392.1:172713180-172749657 GCF_002162155.2 Triticum dicoccoides
GTTGCGGCGGCTTGCGGCAGCGGCTGCGGGCTCCGGCGAGATGCGGCATGAGGGGCGGTGGCGCAGCGCTCGAGGGAGGAGAAACAGGGCCGGGCCCGGGGCACTTATAGGAGGGAGGGGAGAGGCGGCTTGGGGGAGGGGCAAGTCGAGGCGGCGGCGGAGTCCGGCCTCGTCACGGCGGCGGCGCGGGATGCGTGCGGGAGCCGGACTCGGGGACGAGCGGGCGAGCGGCGGGGCTGGCTGGGTGGGCCGGCTGGCTGGGCTTCGGCCCAGTTCGGTCGGTCCGAAAGTTTTTTTTAACATTTTCGCAGACAAGAAAATAAGCAAAAATAAAATGAAATAAAAATATAATATAGGCATATTATATATCCAAATTTTCAGAAAAAGAATATCTACAACATGAACATTTTTCTAGCATTAAATAAAATACACACAAATTCAGATAAATCAAAGAGTGCTACTGGTCTATTAAAATCCAACTAAAATCATTTTTAAAATACCAAAATGATTTCAAATTAATTTTTCTCCAATTTTCTAATGTAGGGAATCATGTTACCCTAATTTCCATATATTTTATTTTTGGAGAAAAATAATTTGAATAAAACTCAAATAACTCCAAATTGAAAATAAATCCAAAAGAACTTTGAATTTAATTCTTTGAAACTACCAATTCATATTTCATATAATTTGAAGAAGTCATTTTATCTTCTCTCATGAAAATCATTGAGTTGCATAAAGTTTCAGAATTGAAAATATTTTCAAATGAAATTCAAATATTTTCAACACCCCATGTCATTTAAATAAATGGAAGAAGTCATGTCATCTTCTCTCCAGGGTTTTGTGATGAAAAGAATTTGAATTCATGGAGATCACGAATGAAAAATGAAAGTTTGGGAAAGTCCTTTTATTCCCTCTCATTTAACTTTCAAAAGTTTCGAATTCACTCAGTTTCAGACAATCAATCAAACAATCAATCAAATCTATCTATTTATTATAACATTCCAAAATTTAGAATTTTGGGATGTTACACTCCAAGATAATCCAAGGACACCAAAAAGTCAAAGCTTGGGGATGCCCTGGAAGGCATCCCCTCTTTCGTCCACTTCCATCGGTAATTTACTTGGAGTTATATTTTTATTCCAACATGATATGTGTTTTTCTTGGAGCGTCTTGTATTATTTGTGTCTTTGTGTTTTAGTATGCCACAATCATCCTTGCTGTACACACCTTTTGAGAGAGCCATACATGAATTAAAATTGGATAGAATACTCTATGTGCTTCATTTATATCTTTTTGAGTAAAGTAATTTTATTCTATGTGCTTCACTTATATCTTTTGAGCTATGAGATTTTGCTCTATGTGCTTCACTTATATCTTTTGAGATATGAAATTTTTCTCTATGTGCTTCACTTAGATATTTTAGAGCACGGTGGGGGATTCGTTTTAAAGAAACTATTGATCTCTCATGCTTCACTTAAGTTATTTTGAGAGTCTCTTAATAGCATGGTAATTTGCTTAATAATAATATGCTTGGTATTCAAGATTTGTGAAATTTTCTTTTGAGTGTGTTGAATACTAAGAAAAGATTGAAGCATGATAATTGTTTTGAGATATGGAGGTGATAATATTAAGAGTCATGCTAGTTGAGTAGTTGTGAATTTAAAGAATACTTGTGTTAAAGTTTGTGATTCCCTTAGCATGCATGTATGGTGAACCGTGATGTGATGAAGTCAGAGCATGATTTATTTATTTATTGTCTTCCTTATGAGTGGCGGTCGGGGACGAGCGATGGTCTTTTCCTACCAATCTATCCCCCTAGGAGCATGTGCGTAATACATTGCTTTGATAACTTCTAGATTTTTGCAATAAGTATATGAGTTCTTTATGACTAATGTTGAGTCCATGGATTATACGCACTCTCACCCTTCCACCTTTGCTAGCCTCTCTAATACCGCGCACCTTTAGCCGGTATCATACACCCACCATATACCTTCCTCAAAACAGCCACCATACCTACCTATTATGGCATTTCCATAGCCATTCTGAGATATATTGCCATGCAACTTTCCGCCGTTCCGTTTATCATGACACATTCATCATCGTCATATTGCATATCCCGGTACACCGCCGGAGGCATTCATATAGAGTCATATTTTGTTCTAAGTATCGAGTTGTAATTGTTGAGTTGTAACAAAAAATAAAAGTGTGATGATCATCATTTTTAGAGCATTGTCCCAAGTGAGGAAAGAATGATGGAGACTATGATTCCCCCATAAGTCGGGATGAGACTCCGGACTAAAAATAAATAAAATAGGCAAAAGAAGCCCAAATAAAAAAGAGGCCATAAAAAAAGAGAAAAGGCCCAAATAAAAAAAATAGAGAAAAAGAGAGAAGGGACAATGTTACTATCCTTTTACCACACTTGTGCTTCAAAGTAGCACCATGATCTTCATAATAGAGAGTCTCTCATGTTATCACTTTCATATACTAGTGGGAATCTTTCATTATAGAACTTGGCTTGTATATTCCAATGATGGGCTTCCTCAAATTGCCCTAGGTCTTCATGAGCAAGCAAGTTGGATGCACACCCACTTAGTTTCTTTTTGAACTTTCATATACTTATAGCTCTAGTGCATCTGTTGCATGGCAATCCCTACTCACTCACATTGATATCTATTGACGGGCATCTCCATAGCCCGTTGATACGCCTAGTTGATGTGAGACTATCTTCCCCTCTTTTTGTCTTCTCCACAACCACCATTCTATTCCACCTATAGTGCTATATCCATGGCTCACGCTCATGTATTGCGTGAAGATTGAAAAAGTTTTGAAAAAGTTACAGAATGAAACAATTGCTTGGCCTGTCATCGGGTTGTGCATGATTTAAATACTTTGTTTGGTGAAGATAGAGCATAGCCAGACTATATGATTTTGTAGGGATAACTTTCTTTGGCCATGATATTTTGAGAAGACATAATTGCTTTGTTAGTATGCTTGAAGTATTATTATTTTTATGTCAATATAAACTTTTGTCTTGAATCTTTCGAATCTGAATATTCATATCACAATTAAGAAGATTTGCATTGAAATTATGCCAAGTAGCACTCCGCATCAAAAATTCTCTTTTTATCATTTACCTACTCGAGGACGAGCAGGAATTAAGCTTGGGGATGCCTGATACGTCTCCAACGTATCTATAATTTTTGATTGCTCCATGCTATATTATCTACTGTTTTGGACTATATTGGGCTTTATTTTCCACTTTTATATTATTTTTGGGACTAAGCTATTAACCGGAGGCCTAGCCCAGAATTGCTGTCTTTTGCCTATTTCAGTATTTCGGAGAAACAAAATATCAAACGGAGTCCAAACGGAATGAAACCTTCGCGAACGTGTTTTTTTCACCGAACGTGATCCAGGAGACTTGGACCCTACGCCAAGGAATCAGAGAGGCGGTCACGGGGGTGGGGGAGCCCCCCCTAGGGCGCGCCCCCTGCCTCGTGGGCCCCTCGGAGCTCCACCGACGTACTCCTTCCTCCTATATATACCTACGTACCCCCAAACGATCAGAAGAGGAGCAAAAAACCTAATTCCACCGCCGCAACTTTCTGTATCCATGAGATCCATCTTGGGGCCTGTTCCGGAGCTCCGCCGGAGAGGGCTGTCATCACGGAGGGCTTCTACATCATCATAGCCCCTCCGATGAAGTGTGAGTAGTTTACCTCAGACCTTCGGGTCCATGGTTAGTAGCTAGATGGCTTCTTCTCTCTTTTTGGATCTCAATACAATGTTCTCCCCCTCTCTTGTGGAGATCTATTCGATGTAATCTTCTTTTTGCGGTGTGTTTGTTGAGATCGATGAATTGTGGGTTTATGATCAAGTCTATCTATGAATAATATTTGAATCTTCTCTGAATTCTCTTATGTGTGATTGGTTATCTTTGCAAGTCTCTTCGAATTATCCGTTTGGTTTGGCCAACTAGATTGGTAGTTCTTGCCATGGGAGAAGTGCTTAGCTTTGGGTTCGATCTTGCGGTGTCCTTTCCTAGTGACAGAAGGGGCAGCAAGGCACGTATTGCATCGTTGCCATCGAGGATAACAAGATGGGGTTTATTTCATATTGCATGAATTTATCTCTCTACATCATGTCATCTTGCTTAAAGCGTTACTCTGTTTTTAACTTAATACTCTAGATGCATGCTGGATAGCGGTTGATGAGTGGAGTAATACTAGTAGATGCAGAATCATTTCGGTCTACTTGTCACGGACGTGATGCCTATATACATGATCATGCCTAGATATTCTCATAACTATGCTCAATTCTGTCAATTGCTCAACAGTAATTTGTTCACCCACCATAGAATACTTATGCTCTTGAGAGAAGCCACTAGTGAAACCTATGGCCCTCGGGTCTATTCTCATCATATCAATCTCTATCACTTTAATCTTGTTTTGCTTTTTTACTTTGCTTTTAGTTTTCACTTTGCATCTTTATACCAAAAATACCAAAAATAATATATCTATCAGATCTCACTCTCGTAAGTGACCGTGAAGGGATTGACAACCCCTAATCGCGTTGGTTGCGAGTAGCTATCATTTTGTGCAGGTACGAGGGACTTGAGCGTGGCCTCTTACTGGATTGATACCTTGGTTCTCAAAAACTGAGGGAAATACTTACGCTACTCTGCTGCATCATGCCTTCCTCTTCGGGGAAAACCAACGCAAGCTCAAGAGGTAGCAGTTATCTTTGCAAGTCTCCTTGAATTATCAGTTTGGTTTGGCCTACTAGATTGATCTTTCTTGCAATGGGAGAAGTGCTTAGCTTTGAGTTCAATCTTGCGGTGCTCGATCCCAGTGACAGAAAGGGAAACGACAGGTATTGTATTGTTGCCATAGAGGATAAAAAGATGGGGTTTATATCATATTGCTTGAGTTTATCCCTGTACATCATGTCATCTTACCTAATGTGTTACTCTGTTCTTATGAACTTAATACTCTAGATGCATGCTGGATAGCAGTCGATGTGTGGAGTAATAGTAGTAGATGCAGGCAGGACTCAGTCTACTTGTCACGGATGTGATGCCTATATACATGATCATGCCTAGATATTCTCATAATTATTCGCTTTTCTATCAATTGCTCGACAGTAATTTGTTCACCCACTGTAATACTTATGCTATCTTGAGAGAAGCCACTAGTAAAACCTATGGCCCCCGGGTCTATTCTCCATTATATTAATCTTCCGTCAACAAGCTATTTCAATTACCTTTTATTTTGCAATCTTTATCATAAAAATACCAAAAATCTTATTTTATCATCTCTATCAGATCTCACTCCCGTAAGTGACCATGAAGGAATTGACAACCCCTTTATCATGTTGGTTGCGAGGTTCTTATTTGTTTGTGTAGGTACGAGGGACTTGTGTGTGGCCTCCTACTGGATTGATACCCTGGTTCTCAAAAACGGGGGGAAATACTTACGCTACTTTGTTGCATCACCCATTCCTCTTCAAGGGGAAACCAATGCAGTGCTCAAGAGGTAGCAAGAAGGATTTCTGGCGCCGTTGTCGGGGAGTCCACGCACAAGTCGAGACATACCAAGTACCCATCACAAACTCTTATCCGTCGCATTACATTATTTACCATTTGCCTCTCATTTTCCTCTTCCCCACTTCACCCTTGCCATTTTATTCGCCCTTTTTCCATTCCCCTTCTCTTCTCTAGTTCGCCTCTTTTTGTTTGCCTTTTTCTTGCTTGTGTGTTAGATGGTTTGCCGCGATGGCCTTACCAAAACATTTTGGTCTTCACCTTAGAAGGTTGGAAGAAATTGAAAACAACGTTAGAAGTTTTATGTCCTTGCAGTTTGAGCATAATAATTTCTTTAGAAATGAGCTTAAAGAACAAAAAAGTTTTATAGGGTACATGAATAAAGAGCTCGATGATATGTCTAAAGAATTTTATGGTTTGAAATCTCAGTTCGCTCATCTTGAAAACTTAATAGCCCAAATTTCGGATAAGCAGGACACCTTAGTTAATAAGATGGCCGCCAAACCGGAAGAACTTGATGGTAATAAGGATGAAGATCTAAAAGTTATTGATGTGTCCCCTATTAAATCTTTGTTTTGCAATATGAATCTTGATAATGATGGGACTGGAGATGAGTCAACTTTAGTTAGAAGGCGTCCCAATGATTCAGACTTTTTAGATCTGCAAAAATTGATAAAAGTGGGATGGGAGAGGTCAAAACTTTAAATAGAAATGAACCCACTATCTTGTATTTCAAGTAATTTAATTATGATAATTGTTCTTTAATAGATTGTATTTCCTTGTTGCAATCCGTACTAAATTCTCCGCATGCTTATAGTCAAAACAAAGCTTTTACTAAACATATCGTTGATGCTTTAATGCAATCCTATGAGGAAAAGCTTGAATTGGAAGTTTCTATCCCTAGAAAACTTCATGATGAGTGGGAACCTTCTATTAAAATTAAGATTAAAGATCATTAATGCTATGCTTTATGTGATTTGGCTGCTAGTGTTTCCATGATTCCTAAAACTTTGTGTGATTTGCTAGGTTTCCGTGAATTTGATGATTGTTCTTTAAACTTGCATCTTGCGGATTCCACCATTAAGAAACCTATGGGAAGAATTAATGATGTTCTTATTGTTTCAAATAGGAATTATGTGCCCGTAGATTTCATTATCCTTGATATAGATTGCAATCCTTCATGTCCTATTATTCTTGGTAGACCTTTCCTTAGAACGATTGGTGCAATTATTGATATAAAGATGGGAATATTAGATTCCAATTTCCGTTAAGGAATGCCATGGAACACGTTCCTAGAAAGAAAATTAAATTACCTTATGAATATATTATGAGAGCCACTTATGGATTGCATACCAAAGATGATAATACCTAGATATATCCTTGCTTTTATGACTAGCTAGGGGCATTAAACGATAGCGCTTGTTGGGAGGCAACCCAATTTTATTATTTTTCTTATTTTTTGATTCTTTTTAGTAATAATAATTCATCTAGCCTCTGTTTAGATGTGGTTTTATGATTTTAATTAGTGTTTGTGCCAAGTACAACCTTTGGGAAGACTTGGGGAAAGTCTTTGTGATCTTGCTGTAAAAAACAGAAACTTTAGCGCTCACGATAATTGCTGCCATTTTTTACTGGAGAGTGATATTTAGTTAATTCTTCTTCAAGATGATTAATAGATAAATTACTCACGTCCAGAAATTTATTTTAGAATTTTTGGGGTTCAAGAAGTATTCAAAACCTACAGATTACTACAGACTATTCTGTTTTTGACAGATTATGTTTTTGTGTGTTGTTTGCTTATCTTGATGAATCTATGGCTAGTAATAGAGTTTATGAACCATAGAGAAGTTGGAATACAGTAGGTTTAAGACAAATATAAATAAAAAATGAGTTCATTACAGTACCTTGAAGTGGTGGTTTGTTTTCTTTTACTAACGGAGCTCACGAGATTTTCTTTTAAGTTTTGTGTTGTGAAATTTTCAAGTTTTGGGTAAAGATTTGATGGATTATGGAACATGGAGAGGCAAGAGCCTAAGCTTGGAGATTCCCAAGGCACCCCAAGGTAAAATCCAAGGACAACCAAAAGCCTAAGCTTGGGGATGCCCCGGAAGGCATCCCCTCTTTCATCTTCGTCGATCGGTAACTGTACTTGGAGCTATATTTTTATTCACCACATGATATGTGTTTTGCTTAGAGTGTCTTGTATGATTTGAATATTTGATTTTTAGTTTACCACAATCATCCTTGATGTACACACCTTTTGGGAGAGACACACATGAATTGGAATTTATTAGAATACTCTATGTGCTTCACTTATATCTTTTGAGCGAGATAATTTTGCTCTAGTGCTTCGCTTATATCTCTTAGAGCATGGCGGTGGTTCTATTTTATAGAAATAATTTATCTCTCATGCTTCACTTATATTATTTTGAGAGTCCTTTAGAACATCATGGTAATTTGCTTTGGTTATAAATTTTAAATAGTAAGAGAAGTTGGATGCTTGATAGTTGTTTTGAGATATAAAGGTGGTAATATTAGAGGTGTGCTAGTTGAGTAATTGTGAAATTGAGAAATACTTGTGTTGAAGTTTGGAAGTCCCGTAGCATGCAGGTATGGTAAACGTTGTGTGACAAATTTGAAGCATGAGGTGTTCTTTGATTTCTTTCCTTATGAGTGGCGGTCGGGGACGAGCGATGGTCTTTTCCTACCAATCTATCCCCCTAGGAGCATGCACGTAGTGCTTGGTTTTGATGACTTGTAGATTTTTTCAATAAGTATGTGAGTTCTTTACGACTAATGTTGAGTCCATGGATTATACGCACTCTCACCTTCCATCATTGCTAGCCTCTTCGGTACCGTGTGTCGTGGGTTTGTCATGGCAGATGTCCTCATGAAAGGACTTAGTCGTGGAGCCATCGCTACGGGTTAGCTTAAAGGGGTTAAATCGGACAAGGGACACGAGGGATTTTATACTAGTTCGGCCCCTTTGATGAAGGTAAAAGCCTACGTCTAGTTGTGTTTGGTATTACTGGGTTTCGAGGACCAGGGAGCGAATCCTCTTTGCCTGGCTCTCGAATTGTTGTGTGTTGTCCCTAAACCGCTATCGGGTCGTCCCTTTATATACATAGGTTGACGCCCGCCGGTTTACAGAGTCCCAAGGCCGGATCATAAACGCGTACGGCTCGGTCTCTATCCTTCCTATCTTACAATGCAAGTTATATGGGAAAGTCAGTTTACATCTACAGGCCTTAACTCGCCTTTGGTCCTTGGGCCTTCGTAAAGCGCTACCATCCTTACGTCTTCATGGGCTTCTAATATTCATGGATTTAATCCGGCTACTCCTGACCGGTTTACATCCAGTAGTAATATCCCCAACTTTAGGCCCCAGATTGATTTGAACTTGTTCATGTCAATCTTCAACACTTAGAAAAAAATTCTTCCCTTGCATCTTCACCTTGATCTTGTAAACCATCGTGACGTTATACTCTAGGATCATGTTAAATCGCCATGACGTCACTTTGTTATTTAAAAATGATACATCTCACCTTCATTTCCTCCGACAATCAAGGCGGCCGCCCCTGCTCGGTATCCAGTATTCGGGCTCCTCGATTCTCGCACCTGTCACCTCCCCCTTTACCTTATAAATAGGGCCAAGGGTCATTTCCTTTGTCCCCTCTGTCTCCTCGCTTCCTCTTCCTCATTGCGACACCCCTGCACCCGAGCACCGCCACCGTCGCCGAGCTTCGCTTCCGGTTCTGCGTTGGCCACTACATCAACCTGGTCGCACCAGAGAGCCGCGGCGTACCTCCGCTGCTTCAACAGCCGCTGTAAGTCCTTCCCTTTCCTCATCTGTAGATCTACCTAGGGTTTCAGTGTTCATCGAAGTTCATCGAAGCTCCGGCACTGTTTTTCCCTGTTCCTCCTTAGTCCATGGATAAAAACCTCAAGCTTGATGTATTCCGTGTAATAGCTATAGCATTCCTTATCTTCTGCTATCACAACAAACCCTTATGCGCATAAAAACTGATCTGGACCTTTGTGAACCGCTTTGGGACCAACCTTTTTAGGTCTAAATCTTTTTGCTTTTCCTATCTTACGGCAGATCCAAAATTTCCATGTAATCTTGTGAAACCTGTTTTACCTTACCTAGTCGTTCTTGCCTTAGATCTCTATCTTATTTATCACATAGGCGGTTTAGCTTTGTAGAAAGCAATCTATCACATACCATTAGTCCCCTGGTAAACCGGAAATCCCTTTATCTCTGTTGTCATACTCCGGTTTAATAATATGTGTATATCTCTTTTTCCACTTATCACCTTGTCATTCATAATTATATCATCCTCCTGTTTACCAATCTTACATACTTGAATTCCTTTATTCTGTTGCACCTTATACACCACTATGAATGAATTGTTAAACCGGCATTTCTTTCCAGCCTTTCACTTGCAATGGCCAAGCAGTTTTATTCCTACAACTGGGCTCCCTCCCGGGTCACACAGGAGCAACTGAATGGAATGGTTAAGATTGGCACCTTACCAAAGAAGAATGAGATCCGTTGGCGAGTTCCTGGGCTGGAAAATCCTCCCACCCCTAAGCAGGGTGAGGTAGTGGTGTTTGTTGACCACATAGGCCGTGCTTTCAAACCGCCCGGGTCAAAGTTTTTCCGAGATGTGCTTGCCAGCTTTCAACTCCACCCTCAAGATATTGGACCCAACTCGGTATCCAATATATGCAACTTTCAAGTTTTCTGTGAAGTGTACCTACAAGAAGTGCCAACTGTGGAGCTGTTCCGGGATTTCTTCCATATGAACCGGCGCACTGAATTTGTAGACGGACCCAATACTAAACTTGGTGGTGTCTCCATTCAAAAAAGGAAAGAGGTTGAATTTCCTCATGCCAAGCTGCACAGTCACCCCAAAGAGTGGAATCAAACTTAGTTCTACTGTAAAGATACCTCCCCTGAAGATGAGAATCCTCTGCCGGGTTACCGTGCCCACCGGCTTGCCAATACTCATCCACTTCCACAACGCCTAAGTGCCCAGGAACATGCCCCGTTTGCACCTCAACTCGCCAAGCTGAGAGCCTTCTTGGCCAACAATTTAACAGGCATAGACTTTGTCCATTGTTGGATATCTTGGAGCATCTTGCCGTTAAGTCGCCGCTCCGGCTTAATGTGTGAGTATACTGGTGAAGTAGAAGACTCCCAACGTCATATCAATATTCAGCTAACAGATGAAGAAGTTAGTGAAGCTGTCAAGAAAATATTGAACGAGTCAGAAGCTGTCTACCGCCAAACCGGATTAGACCCTTTTTACACGAAAAACAAACCGCCTGCTGTAAGCATTGTTCTTCCGCTTTACACTTGATATCTTTATACTATCCAATCTTTGAATACCCTTCTGCTTATTTTTAAACAGGGTGATGATCTGTTCTGGAAGAAGAAGCCTCAAGAGAAGGTGGCAAAGCCTTCCCATCCTAAAACAAAAGCCGTCAAGAAAACCACAAAGCGGAAGGCACCTGAACGCATTAGTATGGAACTGGATGACGACCCGGATGAACCGGAAGTTGAGGTAGAACTTGATTCACTTGATTCACTTTTCATGCATCTCATTGACAATGATACTTGTCTGGAGGACGTTGAGGGCAGCCAAGCTGACGATGCAGAGGTAATTATCCTTTCCTCTGGTTCAGACTCTATGCCAACACAAAAAATCCATGAAAGCGGTCTGGAAAGTAAGCTTTTCTCATCCTCTTGCTCACTTGGATCGAACATTTATTTTGAAGACGCAGCAGCACGAGGCTCGCCGCACAACCCAGCACAGCGGCCAAAAGGTCACTTCGGCCGGTTTACCAGACACCCCGGTTCGAAAGCGCCGGTCTGAGGTCTCACCCACTTCTGACACTTCTTATCCCAAGGCAGGCTATTTCCGACAACCTCTTAATCCGTCCGATTCAAATTATCACGTGACACCTCCTTCCTCCTCTCAAAATTGTAGCTGGGTAAGTACTTCAACCCCTTCTTTTGATGTTTTCATACTTTATATGCTATGCTTAACTTTCACATCTTATTCTGTTTTAGAGCCAAAGCCAGACCCAGCAAAAAGGCTCGGGTGAACAATCCGCCCGAAGACCAGGTTCATTGAACCAGAGCAAACTTGTTGAACCGGAGGGTCCAAATCCTAAAGCTACCTTTGATGAACCATCCCCTCAAGATCACAATATTGATGAACAACCATAAGTTGACATTGTTGTGCCTGATGATGAACCGGTAGATCCACTCCGGGCTGATGACAGATCTTCTAGTCCGGTGAGAGCTACTGACACCCCATCAACTCCAAAAAAGACTGCTGGAGACAAAGAAGGCGAAGTTATCATTACTAGTATTGGTCACACCTCCCCTGGTATTCCTGTAATTTTGGCCAAACTTAGTGCCAAGGAAGAACGTGCTGCCATGGAAAAAGGCAAATGGAGCACCGACTTGTCAAGCTATGCCCATCTCAGCACTCAAGAACTCCAGTCTGGTTTTCTAAACCGTCTGCACTCAAACCATGATTATGAAGCCGGTTTGGTGAACCTGATGAAGGAGCGCTATGAGGTATTTTCATCACTTCCCCTTTCGTAAATCCAATTTGTAAATATCAACGCAAGTAGCCCCCAAGGGCCAGTTTATGATAACAATCATAAATCAGGACTTTGTAATATCTCAATTTTTGCATGCTGATCCTCCATATGTCAAGTGATCTTTGGAAACAAAACGGTACTTTATCATTGTATTCCTGTAGCTTTCATCGGTGTATCCCCCAAGGGCCGGTTTATCTTTCCAAGGTAAACCGGGTCTTTGAATCAATGCGTCAACTTTGAACAGATGTACATTAGCCCCCAAGTGTTAAGGATAATGCTTGCATTGTACTTGAGACTTGTGAAAAATATGTTGATGATAGAGCAAATAGGCATTAGCCCCCAAGTACAAAGTGCATAACTTGTTATATGCTTGGTACTTCATAACCTGTTTTCATGATATATCTCACCTTTGTAGGCTGAGCTGAGTAAAAAGGATGCTCAAACCATGGACCTTCAAGAGAATGTTAAATCTCAGCAAGCAGAGGCTTCCAAAGCCAAAGAAGAGCTGACCAATGCCCTAGCAGCTATGGAAAAACTGAAAGAAACCTTTAACAAAGAGTGTGCAGACTAGGAGATAGAAAAGGCCGGTTTAACAAAGAAGGCCGAGGACGCAGAGGCAGCCCTGAAACCGGTGGTTGAAGAACTGACCGGCTTAAAGCGGCAGACTAACGCCATGACTTCTGCTGTGTTTGGTAAGTACCCTCTCATGCAGTTTGTCTAATTCATAATATCTTATCAATGACCGGTTTACTGATGTTTAACCATGACAGGGACCCGCATTGCTCATCTGGGCGCTGACATGCGGATGAAGCATAAAGCGGCCTATACCTTTGATAGAACAGCTGTTCTCTAGATAGCAAGGAGCCATTTGCACTGTAGCTTATAACAAGCCTCCGCCATCGCTGATAAAAGAAACTATCGAAAAGTTGGCCATGCTGCCTGCCCAGATCAATGAACTGAAGAGATCGGCCGCAAGGTCAGGTGCGCTGACCGCGCTAATCCGGGCCAAGGTGTGGATTCCGGATCTTGAACCGGCAGATATCATCAAAGGCTATCCTGGTGTGAAAGAAGACGGCTCAGACTTCAATAACGACGATATCCAAAGGCTGACAAAGGAGATGTGGCCGATAGCAAGCAAACTGGCGGAGGATACCGATCTATCTCATTTTCAACTGGTTTATGATGCTAAGGGAAAAAGACAGCCCGCGCTAATTCATAATGTTGAAGATCTTGTGCTGCCAATCCGTAAGCATACTTACGCTCCTGACATTGACCCCTCCAACCTCATTCATGAAGAGGCCGTTTTTCAAGCCTTAACCGAAATTGATTGGTCAATGGTTGATTTCCAGCGTCTGGGGAGGGATGAAGAGAATGTGACCGCGCAAGATGACCCTCAATCGTCAAGCCGTCCCGATAAGGAATCCTAAACCGGTGGCCGGTTTACCAGCTGCAGTCTACCCCTCCTTTGAAAACACTTATTCAATTTGGGGTATTGAAAGCGCCTTGTAATAGGATAGCATGAACACCTTATCTGCCATGCCATCGAGCATGTTTGTTTTGCTAGATACTGAAAACTTGTCCTGCCTTTGGGATCTATTTATGCATAGTCCATTATGATTTGTATTCCTTCATATAAGAACTTGAAAGTGTCCTAGTGGTTTACCACTGGACGGGTCATGATGCCCAAAAAATATATACATAACTTGGATGGATAACCAAGATTTGTATTAACCAGATATAAAATAAATGATACCTGTGATATATCTTCATTGGCTGACCAACTATTGGTATAGTAGGAGTAAAAATACCCATGTGTAGGGTTGATGACTCCTTTCCCTCTTACCGGTTCATATAAAAACCATATCGGGTGATGATTACCACCGGATTGTATGTTTAATGCTGGTGACCTGTAGCCAAAACCAGACCGGAGCAATTTACTGCCGGTTTAAAACTGATCATGTACTGACAACTGAGCGTTGAAAGCCACGCCGGGTTGTAATAAACACCAGTTTATCAGAAATATTCATAAATCCCTTATCAAAGCCTCTTAAGATGGACCTCAATCTTTAACCAATCACCGTTTGAACTTTGACAAGTTCAGGGTCTATGAGGTTGACTTGTCAAACGTTCGATGGGTCATACCAGGTTTACCTGGACGGAGTGGCTTACTTAAAAAGGCAGGGTAACCCGGGGTTTTAGGTGAATACACCTAGCTTCCAAGCCTGGCTTGATAGCCTATTACAAGGGTGCAAGCTCGTTGTTCTTTGAGAAGCAAGGAGCCCCCAGGTAATATTTGAGCTATGCTTAGTGGTTACCTATGTTTGAGTTGTGCTTGATGCAACAAACTCTCTTTGGTTCCACATAATTTCCTTTTGGCTTTAAGCCTATCAAGAGGTGTAGCTATGGTGTGCAGACAACCAAGCCCCCTAGTGATATACCTTTTTGGTTTTAAACCGATCAAGAGGTGTAGCTATGGTTCGAATACGACCAAGCCCCCTAGTGATTCCCTTTATATCTGTGTGGCCTTATGGCCGGGTTAAAAAAACACCACTTTGTCAGTAGAAGCCCCCATGGAACCACACATGACGTAAAAAAGAACAGAGACCCCGCTTTAGCCGAGGCTCCGGTTTATTATATAATATATACATTGTCATAAGTATGTACATAAGAAGAGCCTGTGGCTCAAGTATAGTAAGGCCGAAGAAGGGCTATATTCCACGGCCACTTCGTCTCCTCCTCCGATTTACGTGAGTCTTTGTGCTCTCGAACATCAATAAGGTAGTATGACCCGTTGTGTAGGTTTTTGCTGACCACAAAAGGTCCTTCCCAAGGTGGGGATAACTTGTGCATATCAGTTTGATCCTGGATGAGCCAGAGCACCAGATCACCCTCTTGAAAAGTTCTGGTTTTAACCCGGCGGCTGTGATAACGCCGAAGATCTTGTTGATAAATCGCCGAACGTGCCGCTGCGAGATCACGCTCCTCATCTAACAGGTCCAGTGAGTCCTGACGTGCCTTCTCATTATCAGCTTCAACGTAAGCCACCACACGGGGTGAGTCATGACGGATGTCACTAGGGAGAACCGCCTCTGCTCTATAAACCATGAAGAAAGGTGTATAACCCGTCGATCTATTTGGTGTGGTGTTGATACTCCATAACACAGAAGGTAACTCCTCCACCCAACAACCCGGTGTCCGCTTTAAAGGAACCATAAGCCGGGGTTTGATAGCTCTCAAAATTTCTTGATTTTCCCTCTCTGCTTGAACATTACACTGCGGGTGAGCCACTGACGCTACATCAAGCCGGATGTGCTCACGTTGACAAAATTCCTCCATCTCACCCTTAGACAGATTAGTACCATTATCCGTGATAATGCTGTGTGGAAAACCAAAACAGAAGATCACCTTCTTGATGAATTGAACCGTCGTGGCTGCATCACACTTACTGACTGGCTCTGCCTCTACCCACTTGGTAAACTTGTGAACTGCCACCAACAGGTGGGTCTTTTTGTCCTTGGATCTCTTAAAGGGTCCAACCATATCGAGCCCCCAAGTTGCAAACGGCCAAGTGATTGGAATCATTCTCAACTCCTTAGCCGGAACATGGGCGCGACGTGCAAACTTCTGACAACCGTCACACCTCTTTACTAAATCTTCTGCATCAGCATGAGCCCTCAACCAGTAGAAGCCATGACGAAAAGCCTTAGCCACCAAGGATTTTGAACCGGCGTGGTGACCACAATCTCCTTTGTGGATTTCTCGCAAAATGTCACAACCCTCTTGAGGAGACACGCAACGCTGAATTGCTCATGTAACGTTGTAACGATGTAACTCCCCATTGATAATGGTCATTGACTTGGATCGCTGGATTATCTGCTGGGCCAAGGTTTCATCCTCCGGTAACTCGCCCCAGTTCATGTAAGCCAAGTACGGGACTGTCCAATTCGGTGTAACATGCAAAGCCGCCACCAACTTGGCCTCCGGGTCAGGAATAGCCAACTCCTCCTCTGTTGGTATCTTGACCGACGGATTATGTAGTACGTCGAGGAAGACATTAGGAGGGACCGGTTTACACTGAGAGCCTAGGCGACTTAAAGCGTCCGATGCTTCATTCTTTCTCTGGTCTATATGGTCAACTTGATAACCCTTGAAATGACCAACCACTATCTCCACCTCTCGTCGATATGCAGCCATGAGTGGGTCCTTAGAATCCCAAGTGCCAGACACCTGTTGAGCCACCAGGTCCGAGTCACTGAAGCACTTAACCCGGCTTAAGTTCATCTGCTTAGCCATTCGAAGACCGTGGAGTAAGGCCTCATACTCAGCTGCATTGTTAGTGCAAGGGAACATTAAGCGAAGAACATAACAAAACTTGTCACCTCGTGGGGAAGTTAATATGACTCCAGCCCCCGAGCCCTCCAATTGCCTGGATCCATCAAAGTGAATAGTCCAATAAGTGTTGTCTGGATTTTCCTCTGGTGCCTGCAACTCTGTCCAATCATTGATGAAGTCCATGAGTGCTTGAGATTTAATCGCTGTGCGAGGTGTATATTGAGCCTGTGAGGTCCAAGCTCAATAGCCCACTTGGCAATCCGGCCAGTCGCCTCTCTGTTTTGTATGATATCTCCCAAAGGGTCTGAACTAACCATTGTGATACAATGACCCTGAAAATAGTGCTTGAGCTTCCGGCTTGCCATAAAAACTCCATACACCAGGTTCTGCCAATGCGGATACCTCTGCTTTGATTCGATAAGCACCTCACTGATATAATAAACTGACCGTTGAACTAGATACTCCTTTCCAGCCTCCTTGCGCTCCACAACTATAGCCACACTGACAGCCCGGGCATTAGCAGCCACATATAGCAGTAAAGGCTCTTCATCGACCGGAGCCGCAAGAACAGGCGGTTCAGCTAACTGTCTCTTCAAATCCTCAAACGCTTTAGCAGCTGCGTCGCTCCAGACAAAGTCATATGTTTTCTTTAACATCTGATATAAAGGGATAGCTTTCTCGCCAAGACAACTCATAAAGCGGCTCAAAGCCGCAATCCGGCCTGCTAAACGTTGAACGTCATTGATACATGCCGGTTTAGCCAGGGACATGATAGCTGAAATTTTTTCTGGATTAGCCTCGATGCCCCTGTTAGACACCAAAAAACCCCAAAAGCTTTTTTGCCGGAACACCAAAGACACATTTGTCTGGATTAAGCATCATCTTATAAACCCGGAGGTTGTCAAAAGTCTCTCTTAAGTCATCTATCAATGTTTCCTCCTTCCTGGACTTCACCACAATATCATCCACATATGCATGAACATTGCGCCCTATCTGCTTATGAAGACAATTCTGAACACAGCGTTGATAAGTCGCCTGGGCACTCTTGAGCCCAAAGGGTATGGAGACATAGCAGAAGGCTCCAAAGGGAGTTATAAAAGTTGTTTTCTCTTGGTCCTTAACTGCCATTTTGATCTGATGATAACCAGAGTAAGCATCCAAAAAACACAAACGGTCACAACCCGCCGTAGCATCAATAATCTGATCAATATGAGGGAGGGCGAAGGGATCTGCTGGACAAGCCTTATTCAAATCTGTGTAGTCCACACACATACGCCAAGTGCCGTTTCTCTTAAGAACCAGCACCGGATTAGCCAGCCACTCCGGGTGAAAAACCTCCACAATAAACCCTGCGGCCAACAGCCGAGCTACCTCCTCACCAATAGCCTTACGCCTTTCTTCATTGAAGCGGCGGAGAAACTGCCTGGCTAGTTTAAACTTAGGATCTATAATAAGTGTGTGCTCAGCGAGCTCCCTCGGTACACCCGGCATGTCAGAAGGCTTCCATGCAAAGATGTCCCAGTTCTCACGGATGAACTCGATGAGCGCGCTTTCCTATTTGGGATCCAGGTTAGCGCTAATACTAAACTGCTTGGATGAATCGCCAGCAACAAAATCAACCATCTTAGTGTCTGTGGCCGATTTAAACTTCAACGCCGGATCATGCTCTGTAGTTGGTTTTTTCAAAGAAGTCATGTCGGCCGGATCAACCTTGTCTTTATAAAACTTTAGCTCCTCTGTGGCACAAACCAACTCAGCGTAAGCCGCATCACCCTCTTCACACTCGAAAGTGATCTTCCTGCTCCCATCTACTGTGATGGTCCCCTTGTGACCCAGCATCTTAAGTTGTAAATAAACATAACACGGCCTCGCCATGAACTTAGCATAAGCCGAACGCCCGAACAGGGCATGATACGGACTCTTGATTTTCACCACCTCAAAAGTCAATGTTTCTGACCTTGAATCATGATCATCTCCAAAAGCCACCTCTAGGGCTATCTTGCCCACTGGATACGCAGACTTACCGGGCACCACACCATGAAAAATGGTGTTCGACGGTTTAAGATTCTTATCTGTCAACCCCATACGGCGGAAGGTATCATAATAAAGAATATTGATACTGCTTCCCCCATCCATAAGCACCTTGGTGAACTTATACCCCCCCCCCAACTTGAGGTGCCACCACTAAGGCCAGATGACCCGATTATCAACCCGGCGTGGGCGATCCTCTCGACTCCATAAAATGGGTTGCTCAGACCAGCGCAAATACTGAGGCACTGCCGGTTCAACAGAGTTTACGGCCCTCTCGTGAAGCTTCTGATCGCGTTTACACAAGCTAGTGGTAAAGACATGATACTGCCCGCTATTCAACTGCTATGGATTGCTCTGATAACCCGTCTGCTGCTGCTACTAATTCCCCTGATGGTTATAACCTCCTTGATTGCCCTGGTTCCCTTGGTGGCCATGTCTGGTTTGATTGCCTTGGAATCCTGAACCGGAGCTGCCACCTCCATAACCCGGCCCATGAAAACCGCCTCCTGAACCGTCGGGCGGGCCATTGTCATATTGAAACATATTGGAATTCTTGAACTCCCGCATAATGAAACAATCCTTCCAAAGATGTGAAGATGGCCTTTCCTTCGATCCGTGCTTCGGACAAGGTTGATTTAACAGGCGCTCCAGATTGGGGCCTGACCCTCCGCCCCTCTGGGACTGTTTACCCTTACGACGCTGACCGTTGTCCTGAGCATTGGTGTTAGCCACAAAGTCCAAACTATTGTCTGCCTTGCGCTTACCATTATTCCCATGACCTGCCGGATTGTGCTGCTGCCCCTTGTTATTGCCGTTCTTTTTCCCTTTCCCCATTTTGTCATCCTCAGACTCGGGGTCTTTGGTACTATCTGAATCGACGTATGTCACCAAAGCAGCCATAAGGGTTGACATATCATTGCAGTGACGCTTGAGCCTCCCTGGCTTCAGTTTTAATTGCATAAACCGGCAGTTGCCCTCCAACATCAAAAATTTTGTATCTGCATTAATGTGGTCTGATGAATGCAAAATAGCCGAGACTCGCTTCACCCAATGCGTCATAGACTCCCCCTCCTCTTGAACACAAGCGGCTAGGTCCACAATTGACATAGGCTGCTTACATGTATCTTTGAAATTCTGGATAAACCGGTGTTTTAACTCAGCCCATGACCCGACAGAGATAGCTGGTAAGCTCTTTAACCAAGTTCGAGCTGTCCCCTCCAACACCATGGTGAAGTATTTAGCACACACCGCTTCATCCACGTCCAACATCTCCATCGCCATCTCATAACTCTCCACCCATAACTCCGGTTGTAAATCGGCGATGTAATTGGGCACCTTACGAGGGCCTTTAAAATCCTTGGGCAGTCGTACATTACACAAAGTGGGGGTAAGACACAACACACCTAAAGAACTGAAGACCATGCCTGGCTCCACTGAGGCGGTAGGGCAAACCGGAGTAGTTTGACAAGCGATGTGCAGAGCTACTAACTCGGCTTCTTGACGTGCACGACCATGATCCACCACATCATGCGCATTAGCACCACCACCTGTCGGGTTGTGCCCTCGCGGTGAGTTACGGTGACGTGCACTGCTTGATACGGCCGGTTCAACCTCAATGTGCTTGCCGTAGCTCCGACTCGGACGGGGGGTGGAATGAATCCTCTCGCGACTATGCGAATAAGCCTGTTGCTGGTTTAAAGCTGTTTGAAGGAGCTCTCTGGCCCGTCATGTCTCAATCGCCACTGGTGACTCGCCGTCAGTTGGGAGGGCTGCCAATCGTGAAGCGGCGGCCATAATGTTATCCAACGGGTTGGAGTAATGCCCCGGGGGCATCGGAACATACTGCGGCACAATGTTGTTCTGACGAGGCAGGTTCATCGTGCGCGGCTGAACCGGCGCTCCGGTTCCCGGTGCCTCTGTCCGGTTTACCACTGGTTGGTTACTTGTTCCTGCTCCTGGCGTGTTGAAGAGATTTCTCGGTTCATAGCCCAGCGGGAGGTGCGACTGGTATCTCCTCCTCATGACATCATCTGAAGCATTCTGATCCAGCCTAAGCCGGTAGGCCCGAGCTTCTAACTCGGCCCATTCTGTAGCCGTCCTGGCGTTCTCTGCTGCCAGGTCCGCTTTAGCCTGAGTTATCTGATTCTTCACCTTTGCAATCTCCGCGTTGTGCTGATCCCAGTTTGCTGCTTCCACCTCTGCTGCCAGCAATGTTGCCAAGGCGTCGAATAAATCAGACAAAACCTGAGCCGGAGGCGATGCTGAGCCCCCTGCTCCCGCCTGCATTGTTGTTGCTGAACCGGAGAGCATTGCCGCGGCGGCAGAAGAGTGTTGCGCTGGTTGTATACCGGCCATGAAGACCGCAACCCGGTTTGACAGATCGAGGAGGTCCGGAATACTGTTGCCATCGGAACCTCCGCTAATCCGGCCATCCTACAGTTGATACAGGGACTCGGTTTCTCCGGTTGAAGACTCGTCATAGGAACGGATAAGGGTTTCTCCATCAGATGTTGGTCCATCCTCATACTCTGCTCCATGGATGACACCTACGAAAACATGCCTTGCTGCGGGCTGAACCGGGGCAGGGCATGCACGCTGAGCCGCCTCGATGATGTCGGTGCAGGTGTCTGGCTCAGGGCCCGGTTCGCTGACCTTGCCGATGAAGACGTGAATTCCACCAAAGGGGACCCGGTACCCATATTGCATCGAACTGGCCTCGGGACCCTACCCTGCATGGTCGATGTAGAGCTTGCCGCAACGACTCTTTGTCTTCCGGCCCACAGCGTATACCTTGAGTCCTTCGAAGCTGCCCTTCAAGAACTCGAAACCATCGTGTGATAGCTCCACGGTGGGCGCCAACTATCGTGGGTTTGTCACGGCAGATGTCCTCGTGAAAGGACTTAGTCGTGGAGCCATCGCTATGGGTTAGCTTAAAGGGGTTAAACCGGACAAGGGACATGAGGGTTTTTATACTAGTTCGGCCCCTTTGATGAAGGTAAAAGCCTATGTCTAGTTGTGTTTGGTATTACTGGGGTTTCGATGACCAGGGAGCGAATCCGCTTGCCTGGCTCTCGAGTTGTTATGTGTTGTCCCTAAACCGTTGTCGGGTCGTCCCTTTGTATACATAGGTTGACGCCCGCCGGTTTATAGGGTCCCGAGGCCGGATCATAAACGTGTCCGGCTCGGTCTCTATCCTTCCTATCTTACAATGCAAGTTACATGGGAAAGTCGGTTTACATGTACAGGCCTTAACTCGCATTTGGACCTTGGGCCTTCGTAAAGCGCCACCATCCTTACGTCTTCATGGGCTTCTAATCTTCATGGAGTTAATCTGGCTACTCCTGACCGGTTTATGTTCAGTAGTAATATCCCCAACACCATGCATTGCCCTTTCTCACCTTGAGAGTTGGTGCAAACTTCACCGGTACATCTAAACCCCGTGATATGATACACTCTATCACACATAAGCCTCCTTATATCTTCCTCAAAACAGCCATCATACCTACCTATTATGGCATTTCCATAGCCATTCCGAGATATATTGCCATGCAACTTTCCACCGTTCCATTTATTATGACACGCATCATCATTGTCATATTGCCTTGCATGATCATGTAGTTAACATCGTATTTGTGGCAAAGCCACAATGCTTAATTTTTCATACATGTCAGTCTTGATTCATCGCATATCCCAGTACACCGCTAGAGGCATTCACATAGAGTCATATTTTGTTCTAAGTGTCGAGTTCTAATTCTTGAGTTGTAAATAAAAAAATTGTGATGATCATCATTAGAGCATTGTCCCATGTGAGGAAAGGATGATGGAGACTATGATTCCCCCACAAGTCGGGATGAGACTCCGGACAAAAAAAAGAGGCCATAAAAAAGAGAGAAAGGAAGGCCCAAATAAAAAATGAGAGAAAAAGAGAGAAGGGACAATGTTACTATCCTTTTTCCACACTTGTGCTTCAAAGTAGAACCATGATCTTCATGATAGAGAGTTTGTCACTTTCATATACTAGTGCGAATTTTTCATTATAGAACTTGGCTTGTATATTCCAATGATGGGATTCCTTAAATGCCCTTGGTCTTCATGAGCAAGCAAGTTGGATGCACACCCACTTAGTTTCTTTGATGAGCTATCATATATTTATAGCTCTAGTGCATTTGTTGCATGGTAATCCCTACTCCTTGCATTGGCATCAATCGGTGGGCATCTCCATAGCCCATTGATTAGCCGCGTCAATGTGAGACTTTCTCCCTTTTTGTCTTCTCACACAACCTCAATCATTATATTCTATTCCACCCATAGTGCTATGTCCATGGCTCGCGCTCATATATTGCGTAAAAGTTGAAAGAGTTTGAAAAGGCTATGTATGAAACAATTGCTTGGCTTGACATCAGTGTTGTGCATGATGAGAGCATTTTGTGTGACGAAAATGTGGCATGGCCAAACTATATGATTTTGTAGGGATAAGCTTTCTTTGGCTATGTTATTTTGATAAGACATAATTGCTTGGTTAGCATACTTGGAGTATTATTATTTTTATGTCAACATTGAAATTTTATCTTGAATCTTTCGGATCTGAACATTCATGCCACAATAGAGAAAATTACATTGAAGAATATGCTAGAAAGCATTCCACATCAAAAATTCTGTTTTTATCATTTACCTACTCGAGGACGAGCAGGAATTAAGCTTGGGGATGCTTGATACGTCTCCAACGTATGTATAATTTTTTATTGTTCCATGCTATTATATATTCTGTTTTGGATGTTTAATGGGCTTTATTATACACTTCTATATTATTTTTGGGACTAACCTATTAACCCAAGACCCAGTGCAAATTGCTGTTTTTTTCCTATTTCAGTGTTTCGCAGAAAAGGAATATCAAACGGAGTCCAAACGGAATGAAACCTTCGGGAACATGCTTTTTGGAACAAACGTGATCCAGAGGACTTGGAGTGGACGTCAAGAAACAACCGAGGAGGCCACGAAGCAGGGGGCGCGCCTACCCCATGGGCGCGCCCTCCCCCTCGTGGGCCCCTGGTGGCTCAACCGACCTACTTCTTCCTCCTATATATACTCATATACCCTGAAAACATCCAGGAGCACCACGAAACCCTATTTCCACTGCCACAACCTTCTGTACCTAAGAGATCCCATATTGGGGCCTTTTCCGGAGCTCCACCGGAGGGGGCATTGATCACGGGGGGCCTCTACATCAACTCCATGGCCCCTCCGATAATGTGTGAGTAGTTTACTTCATACCTTCGGGTCCATAGTTATTAGCTAGATGGCTTCTTCTCTCTCTTTGGATCTCAATACAAAGTTCTCCTCAATTTTCTTGGAGATCTATTTTATTTAAATCTTTTTGCGGCGTGTTTGTCGAGATCCGATGAATTGTGGGTTTATGATCAAGTCTATCTATGAACAATATTTGACTCTTCTCTAAAATCGTTTATGTATGATTGGTTATCTTTGCAAGTCTCTTCAAATTATCAGTTTGGTTTGGCCTACTAGATTGATCTTTCTTTGCAATGGGAGCAGTGCTTAGCTATGGGTTCAATCTTGCGGTGCTCGATCCCAGTGACAGAAAGGGAAACGACATGTATTGTATTGTTGCCATCGGGGATAAAAAGATGAGGATTATATCATATTGCTTGAGTTTATCACTCTACATCATGTCATATTACCTAATGCGTTACTCTGTTCTTATGAACTTAATACTCTAGATGCATGCTGGATAGCGGTCGATGTGTGGAGTAATAGTAGTAGATGCAGGCAGGAGTCGGTCTACTTGTCACGGACGTGATGCCTATATACATGATCATGCCTAGATCTCATAATCATTCGCTTTTCTATCAATTGCTCGACAGTAATTTGTTCACCCATCATAATACTTATGCTATCTTGAGAGAAGCCACTAGTGAAACCTATGGCCCCTGGGTCTATTCTCCATTATATTAATCTTCCGTCAACAAGCTATTTCAATTACCTTTTATTTTGCAACCTTTACTTTTAATCTTTGCCATAAAAATACCAAAAATATTATCTTATCATCTCTATCAGATCTCACTCCCGTAAGTGACCGTGAAGGGATTGACAACCCTTTTATCACGTTGGTTGCGAGGTTCTTATTTGTTTGTGTAGTACGAGGGACTTGCGTGTGGCCTCCTACTGGATTGATACATTGGTTCTCAAAAACTGAGGGAAATACTTACGCTACTTTGCTGCATCACCCTTTCCTCTTCAAGGGAAAACCAACGCAGTGCTCAAGAGGTAGCAATGCCCAGTCCCGAAATGAAAACTGAATTTACTTTGTGTTGCCAAATAATAAATTCCTTGGAAAGTGTTGGTATGGAGGGCAACCGTGGATACGGCTAGCCATGGAAAGTGAAAGTATTGTTGAAAAGGAATAAAGTTTATTTTCTGTTTGGGAACCGCCTATGATATATCTAAGCATGGAAAGTGTTGGGAACTCTAAGTCGTTTTCGTTGGTGGGAAGGATACACCTGCCAAAATGTTTTTATCTCTAAGTTTTTCGATTTGAGCTCTAGGACCTCTACAAATCCCTACTTCCCTCTACAAAGGGCCTTTCTTTTACTTTATGCAATTTTTATTTTGAATTTGAGTCTTCATCTTCTCTTATAAAAGCACCAACTAGGAGACAATATGACCGTACTTGAGTATTGGGTGTAGCTAATATGCGAGTGTGTTTCATGAATGGATCAATGATTGAGCATAATGGGCTAGGGATAACTTGTTTCAACGTTGATATTTTGAAAGACATGGTAGCTTGTTGATATACTTGAGTATTTAAATTATCATGTCAAAACTAGAGTATTACTTTGAACAATATAAAAGTCCAAATTTCCATGCTATAAAGAAAGAATATGATATGACATGTTAGGCAGCATTCCACATAAAAATTCTGTTTTTATCACTTACCTACTTGAGGACGAGTAGGAGTTAAGCTTGGGGATGCTGATACGTCTCCAATGTATCTATAAATTTTTATTGTTCCATGTTGGTATATTATCAATCTTGAATGTTTTATAATCATTTTATAGTCATTTTATTTCATTTTTTGGTACTAACTTATTGACATAGTGCCAAGTGCCTGTTGCTGTTTTTTCCATGATTTTTTACATCGCGGAAAATCAATACCAAACGGAGTCCAAATGCCACAAAACTTTACGGAGATTTTTTTTTGACCAGAAGACACATAATGGGCCCTGGCTGCGCCTAGGGGTGCTCCGAGGAGAGAACAACCCATCGGGGCGCGCCAGGAGGCCCAGGCGTGCCCTGGTGGGTTGTGCCCACCTAGGGTGCCTCCCGGACCGCCTATTTACTCTATAAATGCCCCAATATTCCCAAAACCCTAAGGGAGTCGATGAAATATTCATCCATCCGCCGCAGAGTCCAGAACCACCAGATCCAATCTAGACACCATCTCGGATGGGGTTCACCACCTCCATTGGTGCCTCTCCGATGATGCGTGAGTAGTTCTTGTTGGGTTTCGTAGTAATTTCAAAAATTTCCTATGCACACGCAAGATCATGTGATGCATAACAACGAGAGGGGAGAGTGTTGTCTACGTACCCACGTAGACCGACTGCGGAAGCGTTGACGCAACATAGAGGAAGTAGTTGTACGTCTTCACGATCCAACCGATCAAGCACCGAAACTACGGCACCTCCGAGTTCGAGCACACGTTCAGCTCGATGACGATCCCCGGACTCCGATCTAGCAAAGTGTCGGGGAAGAGTTCCGTCAGCACGACAGCGTGGTGACGATCTTGACGCACTACAGCAGCAGGGCTTCGCCTAAACTCCGCTACAGTATTATCGAGGAATATGGTGGCTGGGGGCACCGCACACGGCTAAGGAATAGATCACGTGGATCAACTTGTGTGTTCTAGGGTGCCTCTACCTTAGTATATAAAGGACTAGAGGGGGGAGGCTGGCCGGCCAAGGGAGGGTGCGCCAGGAGAGTCCTACTCCCTCTGGGAGTAGGATCCCCCCCCCCCCAATCCTAGTTGGAATAGGATTCCTTGAGGGGGGAAAGAGAGAGAGGGGGCCGGCCACCTCTCCTAGTCCTAATAGGACTAGGGGAAGGGGGGAGGTGCACAGCCACCTTGGGCTGCCCCTTTCTCCTTTCCACTAAAGCCCACTAAGGCCCATATAGCTCCCGGGGGGTTCCGGTAACCTCCCGGTACTCCGGTAAAATCCCGATTTCACCCGGAACACTTCCGATATCCAAACATAGGCTTCCAATATATCAATCTTTATGTCTCGACCATTTCGAGACTCCTCGTCATGTCCATGATCACATCCGGGACTCCGAACAACCTTCGGTACATCAAAATGCATAAACTCATAATATAACTGTCATCGTAACCTTAAGCGTGCGGACCCTACGGGTTCGAGAACAATGTAGACATGACCGAGACACGTCTCCGGTCAATAACCAATAGCGGGACCTGGATGCCCATATTGGCTCCTACATATTCTACGAAGATCTTTATCGGTCAGACTGCATAACAACATACGTTGTTCCCTTTGTCATCGGTATGTTACTTGCCCGAGATTCGATCGTCGGTATCCAATACCTAGCTCAATCTCGTTACCGGCAAGTCTCTTTACTCGTTCCGTAATACATCATCTCACAACTAACATATTAGTTGTAATGCTTGCAAGGCTTATGTGATGTGCATTACCGAGAGGGCCCAGAGATACCTCTCCGACAATCGGAGTGACAAATCCTAATCTCGAAATACGCCAACCCAACATCTACCATTGGAGACACCTGTAGAGCTCCTTTATAATCACCCATTTACGTTGTGACATTTGGTAGCACACAAAGTGTTCCTCCGGTAAACGGGAGTTGCATAATCTCATAGTCATAGGAACATGTATAAGTCATGAAGAAAAGCAATAGCAACATACTAAACGATCGGGTGCTAAGCTAATGGAATGGGTCATGTCAATCAGATCATTCAACTAATGATGTGATCTCATTAATCAAATAACAACTCTTTGTTCATGGTTAGGAAACATAACCATCTTTGATTAACGAGCTAGTCAAGTAGAGGCAAACTAGTGACACTCTGTTTGTCTATGTATTCACACATGTATTATGTTTCCGGTTAATACAATTCTAGCATGAATAATAAACATTTATCATGATATAAGGAAATAAATAATAACTTTATTATTGCCTCTAGGGCATATTTCCTTCAGTCTCCCACTTGCACTAGAGTCAATAATCTAGATTACACTGTAATGATTCTAACACCCATGGAGCTTTGGTGTTGATCATGTTTTGCTCATGGAAGAGGCTTAGTCAATGGGTCTGCAACATTCAGATCCGTATGTATCTTGCAAATTTCTATGTCTCCCACCTGGACTAGATCCCGGATGGAATTGAAGTGTCTCTTGATGTGTTTGGTCCTTTTGTGAAATCTGGATTCCTTTGCCAAGGCAATTGCACCAGTATTGTCACAAAAGATTTTCATTGGACCCGATGCACTAGGTATGACACCTAGGTCGGATATGAACTCCTTCATCCAGACTCCTTCATTTGCTGCTTCCGAAGCAGCTATGTACTCCGCTTCACATGTAGATCCCGCTACGACGCTTTGTTTAGAACTGCACCAACTGACAGCTCCACCGTTTAATGTAAACACATATCCGGTTTGCGATTTAGAATCGTCCGGATCAGTGTCAAAGCTTGCATCAACGTAACCTTTTACGGTGAGCTCTTTGTCACCTCCATATACGAGAAACATATCCTTAGTCCTTTTCAGGTATTTCAGGATGTTCTTGACCGCTGTCCAGTGGTCCACTCCTGGATTACTTTGGTACCTTCCTGCTAAACTTATAGCAAGGCACACATCGGGTCTGGTACACAGCATTGCATACATGATAGAGCCTATGGCTGAAACATAGGGAACATCTTTCATTTTCTCTCTATCTTCTGCAGTGGTCGGGCATTGAGTCTGACTCAACTTCACACCTTGTAACACAGGCAAGAACCCTTTCTTTGCTTGATCCATTTTGAACTTCTTCAAAATCTTGTCAAGGTATGTGCTTTGTGAAAGTCCAATTAAGCGTCTTGATCTATCTCTATAGATCTTTATGCCTAATATGTAAGCAGCTTCACCGAGGTCTTTCATTGAAAAACTCTTATTCAAGTATCCCTTTATGCTATCCAGAAATTCTATATCATTTCCAATCAGCAATATGTCATCCACATATAATATCCGAAATGCTACAGAGCTCCCACTCACTTTCTTATAAATACAGGCTTCTCCGAAAGTCTGTATAAAACCAAATGCTTTGATCACACTATCAAAACGTTTATTCCAACTCCGAGAGGCTTGCACCAGTCCATAAATGGATAGCTGGAGCTTGCACACTTTGTTAGCTCCCTTTGGATCGACAAAACCTTCCGGTTGCATCATATACAACTCTTCTTCCAGAAATCCATTCAGGAATGCAGTTTTGACATCCATCTGCCAAATTTCATAATCATAAAATGCGGCAATTGCTAACATGATTCGGACAGACTTAAGCATCGCTACGGGTGAGAAGGTCTCATCGTAGTCAACCCCTTGAACTTGTCGAAAACCTTTCGCGACAAGTCGAGCTTTGTAGACAGTAACATTACCATCAGCGTCAGTCTTCTTCTTAAAGATCCATTTATTCTCAATTGCTTGCCGATCATCGGGCAAGTCAACCAAAGTCCATACTTTGTTCTCATACATGGATCCCATCTCAGATTTCATGGCTTCAAGCCACTTTGCGGAATCTGGGCTCACCATCGCTTCTTCATAGTTCATAGGTTCATCATGATCTAGTAGCATGATTTCCAGAACAGGATTACCGTACCACTCTGGCGCGGATCTTACTCTGGTTGATCTACGAGGTTCAGTAGTATCTTGATCTGAAGTTTCATGATCATCATCATTAGCTTCCTCACTTATTGGTGTAGGTGTCGCAGAAACAGATTTCTGTGATGTACTACTCTCCAATAAAGGAGCAGGTACAGTTACCTCGTCAAGTTCTACTTTCCTCCCACTCACTTCTTTCGAGAGAAACTCCTTCTCTAGAAAGGATGCATTCTTAGCAACGAATGTCTTGCCTTCGGATCTGTGATAGAAGGTGTACCCAACAGTCACCTTTGGGTATCCTATGAAGACACATTTCTCCGATTTGGGTTCGAGCTTATCACGTTGAAGCTTTTTCACATAAGCATCGCAGCCCCAAACTTTAAGAAACGACAACTTTGGTTTCTTACCAAACCACAGTTCATAAGGCGTCGTCGCAACGGATTTTGATGGTGCCCTATTTAACGTGAATGCGGCCGTCTCTAAAGCATAACCCCAAAACGACAGCGGTAAATCAGTAAGAGACATCATAGATCGCACCATATCTAGTAAAGTACGATTACGACGTTCGGACACATCATTACGCTGTGGTGTTCCGGGTGGCGTGAGTTGCGAAACTATTCCACAATTTTTCAAATGTACACCAAACTCGTAACTCAAATATTCTCCTCCATGATCAGATCGTAGAAACTTTATTTTCTTGTTACGATGATTTTCAACTTCACTCTGAAATTCTTTGAACTTTTCAAATGTTTCAGATTTATGTTTCATTAAGTAGATATACCCATATCTGCTTAAATCATCTGTGAAGGTGAGAAAATAATGATATCCGCCACGAGCCTCAATATTCATCGGACCACATACATCGGTATGTATGATTTCCAACAAATCTGTTGCTCTCTCCATAGTACCGGAGAACGGTGTTTTAGTCATCTTGCCCATGAGGCACGGTTCGCAAGTACCAAGTGATTCATAATCAAGTGGTTCCAAAAGTCCATCAGTATGGAGTTTCTTCATGCGCTTTACACCGATATGACCTAAATGACAGTGCCACAAATAAGTTGCACTCTCATTATCAACTCTGCATCTTTTGGCTTCAACATTATGAATATGTGTGTTACTACTATCGAGATTCAACAAGAATAGACCACTCTTCAAGGGTGCATGACCATAAAAGATATTACTCATATAAATAGAACAACCATTATTCTCTGATTTAAATGAATAACCGTCTCGCATTAAACAAGATCCAGATATAATGTTCATGCTCAACGCTGGCACCAAATAACAATTATTTAGGTCTAATATTAATCCCAGGTAGATGTAGCGGTAGCGTGCCGACCGCGATTACATCGACTTTGGAACCGTTTCCCACGCGCATCGTCACCTCGTCCTTTGCCAGTGCCCGCTTATTCCGTAGTCCCTGTTTCGAGTTGCAAATATTAGCAACAGAGCCAGTATCAAATACCCAGGTGCTACTGCGAGCTCTAGTAAGGTACACATCAATAACATGTATATCACATATACCTTTGTTCACCTTGCCATCCTTCTTATCCGCCAAATATTTGGGGCAGTTCCGCTTCCAGTGACCAGTCTGCTTGCAGTAGAAGCACTCAGTTTCAGGCTTAGGTCCAGACTTGGGTTTCTTCTCCTGAGCAGCAACTTGCTTGCTGTTCTTCTTGAAGTTCCCCTTCTTCTTTCCTTTGCCCTTTTTCTTGAAACTAGTGGTCTTGTTAACCATCAACACTTGATGCTCCTTCTTGATTTCTACCTCCGCAGCTTTCAGCATTACGAAGAGCTCGGGAATAGTCTTGTTCATCCCTTGCATATTATAGTTCATCACGAAGCTCTTGTAGCTTGGTGGCAGTGATTGGAGAATTCTGTCAATGACGCAATCATCCGGAGGATTAACTCCCAATTGAATCAAGTGATTATTATACCCAGACATTTTGAGTATATGCTCACTGACAGAACTGTTCTCCTCCATCTTGCAGCTATAGAACTTATTGGAGACTTCATATCTCTCAATCCGGGCATTTTCTTGAAATATTAACTTCAACTCCTGGAACATCTCATATGCTCCATGACGTTCATGACGTCATTGAAGTCCCGATTCTAAGCCGTAAAGCATGGCACACTGAACTATCGAGTAGTCATCAGCTTTGCTCTGCCAGACGTTCATAACATCTGGTGTTGCTCCAGCAGCAGGCCTGGCACCCAGCGGTGCTTCCAGGACGTAATTCTTTTGAGCAGCAATGAGGATAATCCTCAAGTTACGGACCCAGTCCGTATAATTGCTACCATCATCTTTCAACTTTGCTTTCTCAAGGAACGCATTAAAATTCAACAGAACAACATCACGAGCCATCTATCTACAATCAACATAAACAAGCAAGATACTATCAGGTAGTAAGTTCATGATAAGTTTAAGTTCAATTAATCAAATTACTTAAGAACTCCCACTTAGATAGACATCCCTCTAATCTTCTAAGTGATTACGTGATCCAAATCAACTAAACCATAACCGATCATCACGTGAGATGGAGTAGTTTTCAATGGTGAACATTGTTATGTTGATCATATCTACTATATGATTCACGCTCGACCTTTCGGTCTCCATGTTCCGAGGCCATATCTGCATATGCTAGGCTCGTCAAGTTTAACCTGAGTATTCCGCGTGTGCAAAACTGGCTTGCACCCGTTGTAGATGGACGTAGAGCTTATCACACCCGATCATCACGGGGTGTCTGGGCACGACGAACTTTGGCAACGGTGCATACTCAGGGAGAACACTTCTTGATAATTTAGTGAGAGATCATCTTATAATGCTACCGTCAATCAAAGCAAGATAAGATGCATAAAAAGATAAACATCACATGCAATCAATATAAGTGATATGATATGGCCATCATCATCTTGTGCTTGTGATCTCCATCTCCGAAGCACCGTCATGATCACCATCGTCACCGGTGCGACACCTTGATCTCCATCGTAGCATAGTTGTCGTCTCGCCAATCTTATGCTTCCACGACTATCACTACCGTTTAGTAATAAAGTAAAGCATTACATCGCGATTGCATTGCATACAATAAAGCGACAACCATATGGCTCCTGCCAGTTGCCGATAACTCGGTTACAAAACATGATCATCTCATACAATAAAATTCAGCATCATGCATTGACCATATCACATCACAACATGCCCTGCAAAAACAAGTTAGACGTCCTCTACTTTGTTGTTGCAAGTTTTACGTGGCTGCTACGGGCTTAAGAAAGAACCAATCTCACCTACGCATCAAAACCACAACGATAGTTTGTCAAATAGACTCCGTTTTAACCTTCGCAAGGACCGGGCGTAGCCACACTTGGTTCAACTAAAGTTGGAGAGACAGTCGCCCGCAAGCCACCTATGTGCAAAGCACGTCGGGGGAACCGGTCTCGCGTAAGCGTACACGTAATGTTGGTCCGGGTCGTCTCGTCCAACAATGCCGCCGAACCAAAGTATGACATGCTGGTAGGCAGTATGACTTATATCGCCCACAACTCACTTGTGTTCTACTCGTGCATATAACATCAACATAAATAACCTAGGCTCGGATGCCACTGTTGGGTTTCGTAGTAATTTCAAAAATTTCCTACGCACACGCAAGATCATGTGATGCATAGGAACGAGAGGGGAGAGTGTTGTCTACGTACCCACGCAGACCGACTACGGAAGCGTTGACGCAACATAGAGGAAGTAGTTGTACGTCTTCACGATCCAACCGATCAAGCACCGAAACTACGGCACCTCCGAGTTCGAGCACACGTTCAGCTCGATGACGATCCCCGGACTCCGATCCAGCAAAGTGTCGGGGAAGAGTTCCGTCAGCACGACGGCGTGGTGACGATCTTGATGCACTACAGCAGCAGGGCTTCGCCTAAACTCCGCTATAGTATTATCGAGGAATATGGTGGCTGGGGGCACCGCACATGGCTAAGGAATAGATCACGTGGATCAACTTGTGTGTTCTAGGGTGCCTCTACCTCAGTATATAAAGTACTAGAGGGGGGAGGCTGGCCGGCCAAGGGAGGGCGCGCCAGGAGAGTCCTACTCCCTCTGGGAGTAGGATTCCCCCCCACCCAATCCTAGTTGGAATAGGATTCCTTGAGGGGGGAAAGAGAGAGAGGGGGGCGGCCACCTCTCCTAGTCCTAATAGGACTAGGGGAAGGGGGGAGGTGCACAGCCACCTTGGGCTGCCCCTTTCTCCTTTCCACTAAAGCCCACTAAGGCCCATATAGCTCCCGGGGGGTTCCGGTAACCTCCCGGTACTCCGGTAAAATCCCGATTTCACCCGGAACACTTCCGATATCCAAACATAGGCTTCCAATATATCAATCTTTATGTCTCGACCATTTCGAGACTTCTCGTCATGTCCGTGATCACATCCGGGACTCTGAACAACCATCAGTACATCAAAATGCATAAACTCATAATATAACTGTCATCGAACCTTAAGCGTACGGACCCTACGGGTTCGAGAACAATGTAGACATGACCGAGACACGTCTCCGGTCAATAACTAATAGCGGGACCTGGATGCCCATATTGGCTCCTACATATTTTACGAAGATCTTTATCGGTCAGACCGCATAACAACATACGTTGTTCCCTTTGTCATTGGTATGTTACTGGCCCGAGATTCGATCGTCGGTATCCAATACCTAGCTCAATCTCGTTACCGGCAAGTCTCTTTACTCGTTCCGTAATACATCATCTCACAACTAACATATTAGTTGTAATGCTTGCAAGGCTTATGTGATGTGCATTACCGAGAGGGCCCAGAGATACCTCTCCGACAATCGGAGTGACAAATCCTAATCTCGAAATACGCCAACCCAACATCTACCATTGGAGACACATGTAGAGCTCCTTTATAATCACCCATTTACGTTGTGACATTTGGTAGCACACAAAGTGTTCCTCCGGTAAATGGGAGTTGCATAATCTCATAGTCATAGGAACATGTATAAGTCATGAAGAAAAGCAATAGCAACATACTAAACGATTGGGTGCTAAGCTAATGGAATGGGTCATGTCAATCAGATCATTCAACTAATGATGTGATCTCGTTAATCAAATAACAACTCTTTGTTCATGGTTAGGAAACATAACCATCTTTGATTAACGAGCTAGTTAAGTAGAGGCATACTAGTGACACTCTGTTTGTCTATGTATTCACACATGTATTATGTTTCCGGTTAATACAATTCTAGCATGAATAATAAACATTTATCATGATATAAGGAAATAAATAATAACTTTATTATTGCCTCTAGGGCATATTTCCTTCAGTTCTTTGTAGACCTTTGGGTCCGTAGTTAGTAGGTAGATGGCTTTCTCTCTCTCTCTCTCTCTCTTTGAATTCTCAATACGATGGTCTCTTGGAGATCCATATGATGTAACTCTTTTGTGGTGTGTTTGTTGGGATCAATGAACTTTGGGTTTATGATCAGATCTATCTTTTTATATCCATGAAAGTATTTGAGTTTCTTTGATCTATTTTATGCATGATCTCTTATAGCCTCGTATTTCTTTTTCGATTTGTTTGGCCAACTAGATCTATTTATTTTGCAATGGGAAGAGGTGCTTTGTAGTGGGTTCGATCTTACGGTGCTTGATCCCAGTGACAGAAGGGGAACCGACACGTATGTATCGTTGCTACTAAGGATAAAACAATGGGGTCTATCTCTAGATAGATAGATAGATCTTGTCTACATCATGTCATCATTCTTATTGCATTACCTCGTTTCTTCATGAACTTAATACACTAGATGCATGCTGGATAGCAGTCGATGTGTGGAGTGATAGTAGTAGATACAGGCGAGTAATAGTAGTAGATGCAGGCAGGAGTCGATCTACTAATCTTGGACGTGATGCCTATGTAATGATCATTGTCTGTATATCGTCATGATTATTTGAAGTTCTATCAATTGCCCAACAGTAATTTGTTCACCCACCGTTTGCTATTTTTCTCGAGAGAAGCCACTAGTGAAACATACGCCCCCGAGTCTCTTTCTCATATTATTTGTCTTTGCGATTTATTTTCCTTTACTTTTATTTTCAGATCTATTAAACGAAAAATACAAAAATACCTTGCTGCAATTTATTCTTATTTATTTTATTTGGCGTTTGATCTATCAATCTACTACAATTTATCTCACATCCGTTTGCCTATCTTGAGGCGTTATACCCGGAAGGGATTGACAGCCCCCTTTAACACGTCGGGTTGCGAGGATTTGTTATCTATGTGCGGGTGCTGTTTACGTTGTGTTGCTTGGTTCTCCTAGTTCGATAACCTTAGTTTCATATCTGAGGAAAATATCTACAACCGTTGTGCTGCATCATCCATTTTTCTTTAAGAAAATACCGACGTAGTTTTAAGCCGCATCAGACACTCCCGCCCTTATAAATTGTGTTATGCCTCCACAACCGATGCGGGACCAAATCCAACAGCCTGGACATGGACGCTGGCAGTTTGGGTCACTACGACGTTTTCCAAGTTTTAAATATGGAGAACCTATCCAGCGTCGAGGCAGTGGAAGGCATCCCGGAGCTCCAGCAAGCTGGGTTGAACGTCTTTACGCATGCCGTTGCAAAGCCACAACGGTTAGTAGGTGAGGAGGGGCCCTAGGGACGTCTACTACCTCTCTAATGTTGAGTGCATTCTTCATGCACCAATGCATGCGTCTCCTAGGTTGGCTAGAAGCACACTTTCTAAGAGCATCTCCAACAGGTGTGTTAAACAGGCGTCGCGCCGTAAAATCGCCCGTTTTAGCGCGCGCGCAACCTGGCGGATGGCTTCAGTGGGCGCGCAATAGCCACGCGCGCGGTATAAGCAGTTGGGCGCGCGCGTGGAAGCGGTACCTCGCGCGGTGTATTTGCGGCGCCCGCTTCCGCACGCGGCACACTCGATGCTCGCGCTGCGCGCTCTTCTTCTCCCCCTCCAAAGCCCCGCGTGCGCCAGCGCCGGCGACCCGCACCCATGGACGCACGCGCCGGCACCCTGCTCAC
>NC_041392.1:172750015-172763381 GCF_002162155.2 Triticum dicoccoides
CGCGCGCGGCCTCTTCATGCCGGCGCGGATGACCTCGGCGGCGGGTGGCGTCGCGCCGGCGCCGACCCGAGGAGAGGAGGTTGGCGGCCGAGGAGAGGAGGGTGGCGGCCGAGGAGAGGAAGGTGGCTTTAGAGGAGAGGAATGTGAGCAATGAGGAGCGAACTAGGTTGTTGGAATGGGAGAAGCACTTGTTCTTCTTGGACACAACTAACCTCAATGCGGTGCAAAAGGAGTATGTCAATCTTTCCCAACAAGAAGTCTTGATCCAAAGAAGAGCCATGGTTCGTGCAATGGGTGGCGGTGGCCTCGGCACCATGGGTGGCGGTGGCCTCGGCGCCATGGGTGCCATGGGTGGCTTCGGAGGTACCGTGGGCGGTTTAGGTGCAATGGGAGGCATGGCTGGCTTTGGAGCACCCCCCGACGCTATGGCCACGATGGGAGGCATGAGTTTTGCTTCTCTCATGGGAGACATGGGTGCACCTCCGGCCGCCATGGGCGGAATGTCTTTCGATGAGCCTCCTCGCACACATTCCCATGAAGATGCCGTTGAAGATCTTGCCAACACCGTCGGAGTTTCACGTGATGCGGTGCGCGAGAGGGAGGAAGATTCATCTTCGAAGGCGGAAGAATCGTCTTCCGAAGATGAGGACGAGGACGAAGACGAGGACGAGGACGAGGAATGATGTGTCTTTCCTTTGTGTATTGAACTTGATTTGCGTTTTGAACTTAGTTGGATGAACTTGTGGGCATGATTTTAAACTTGTGGGCATGAACTTCATCAACTTGTTTGTGTGAAATTTTTATTGTGTTGAAAATGTTCATCATTTTGTGTTGAAAAATGCCATATGTAATGCACCGGCGGGTCGCGCGCGCAGCATTTTGTCGCGCTGCTGGAGCGACGCGCGCGCTGCTGGAGCGACGCGCGCACTGCATTTTAGTGCAGCCGTTGAAGCCAGCGCTGCGCGCCGCGCCAAACCAGCCGATGCGCGCGCGGCATATGTGTTTTTTACTCGCGGCGCGACCGGCGCCTGCTGGAGATGCTCTAACGATTGGATATGTAATATAATTGTTAGCCTCACCATCCTACTCCAGGATTGTGTTTTTGCCATGATCTTTTATGTTGTTAGTATTCCACTGACAATTTGTAATATATAACTATACACAAACGTGTTCTAATCATTTTAATCTTCTAGCAGATTAATTAACCATTCGTTTTTCTCTACTTGATTGAAGATCTCTTATCTTTTTTTTCTTCTAAAATCTACTTCCTTTAGGATTTAGCAAATGCAATGCAAATGGTGTGAACTTATACACTCTTTTTATGTAAAAAGTTGTAGTTGTTTTTGCATGTTTATTAAATGTGTTGCCCTCTAAAATCTATATAATCCTTGCTACTGGCCAAGCTTTTAGCGAATTGTGAAAGATCACTATATTACTTAGTTCATTTAATCCCAAAACAGTTGGCTATCTTCCTTGTGATTTAAAAGATTAGGTTCTAGAAGCTGTGAATATTGCAAGCATGGATATTTTTAGTGTAGACATGTGAGTGAGCAATCATAATGTCACTAGAAAAAGAAGAAAAATATATTTATAATTATACATCAAGCTTGACACATACCTATTTTGCCTTAACTATCAAGAGAAAAGATTATTTGCATCAATTAATCAGTCTCTTCTATGTTTCAGATTACCAAACACCGGTGGCTTAGTTTAAAGAGGATCACGGAATCTCCATATTGGAGATCAGTGACACCTAGGCTGGAGAACAACGGACTGTGCAGACATAACTTTCAAGCTGGCCCCGCCATTCTACTTGCACCGGAGGGAGTACATTATTCTGGGTTTGGCTGTAATAATACTAAAATTCATGCTAGAATTCTAGGTTTCACTCCGACTTGCACTGTCATGCTAGAATTTTAGTATTAAGAAACCTACATACTATTTGATCAAGTCATATTTTAATATTAGATACATCTGTATCTAGATAAATCTAAAACAAAAAATTTAGAACGGAGAGAGTACATTATTTTGGGTTGGGCTGCAACGCCTTTTCTTAAAATAAACATCAATTATCTGCGAACATTCGCAAATAGACATGTCATTTACGAACGTTTTAGATGTCGAGTCTACTACTCTACTTGTTGACAATTTCCTCAGAAACGGCAATTTCTTCTCTTTTTTTAGGAAAGAAGAAACTTTTGGGGGCAAAAAATTGCAAGATTTGCCATCTCCTACTAGGTAAAGTAACAAAAAACAAACCCCAAGATTTGCCGTTCTGGGACCACATCCTCGGGTACTGGCGCGCGAGCGAGTCGGGCCCGGAGAACGTGCTCTTCTTGAGGTACGAGGAGCTGCTGCGGGACCCCGCCGAGAACGTCAGAAAGCTCGCGCGGTTCGTTAGCATGCCGTTCTCCCAGGCGGAGGAGGAGGCCGGCGTCGTCCGCGGCATCGTCGAGCTCTGCAGCCTCGAGAGCCTGAAGAACCAGGAGGTGAACAGGAATGGGTACATGGACGGCCTCAAGTTCCCTCGCAAGGCCCTCTTCCGGAAGGGCGTGGCCGGCGACTGGGTGAACCACATGACGCCGGAGATGGCGCGCCGCATGGACGAGATCGTCGCCGACAAGCTCCGCGCCACGGGGCTCACATTCCAGTGAACCCAGAGAAATCAAAATTTCTGCAGTGTCGCGACGAGATCAATTTTATCATTTCCGTAACTTTATTACTACCCAAATGTTTCAGTTTATCATAAGCAAGCATACACGATCACGCTTCCGCATCACACGATATTCATCAGATTACTTGATTCAGATCACAACTTCACAAGTGAAACGCACACCGCTCGTATACACACCGACAGCGCAGTGACAGTATTCCTGAACCCAGTCCATGGCGGCCTCACAGCTTGCTGGAGACCGCGATGGGCCTGGTCCGGGGCCGTGCCGGAGCGGGCTCCTTGGGCACGACGACGGTGAGCACGCCGTTGTCGACGCTGGCCCTGATCTGCTCCACCCTGACGTGCTCCGGCAGCGCCACCTCCCGCGCGAACTCCGGCTTCCCGCGCTCCGCCACGTGCCACACTGCCTCTTCCTCGTTTCCCTCCTTCCCCTTCTCCTTCGCCGCGCCCCTGACGCTGAGCACGTTGCCGTCCTCCACCTGGACCTTGACGTCGTCCTTGCCCAGCCCCGGGACGTTGATCCGGAGGACGTGGGAGGTCGGGGTCTCCACCCAGTCCATGGCCGCCGTGGCGTAGGCCAAGGGGCGGGCGTAGAGGAGCCGCCGGAAGGGGCTTCCCCCGAAGAAGAGGTCCGCCATTGATTGGAACGGGAGAGCTAGCTCGGATGGGATCGGCTGGGACTGCAGTTGAGAATCGCACGGTTGGGAATTGGTGTTGGGGTCTCGGCGTCGGCGAGGTGGGAAAAATGGCGAAGGGGCTGGAACGATGGGGGCAATAAATCAGGAAGGGTTTGCGGCGTCGACGTCAGAGCGATGGTTCGAGAGGCACGGAGACGGTGTAGTAGATGGGAGAAGCTTCTGGAGTATGTATGTATGGGTAAAGCTTCGATTTTTTTTAAAACTATGTTATTTTTTTAGCAATTTCGGAAACTATAGGACGTAATGCAAAAAAACCAAAACTAGTAGCCCGTCGGCCATTCTTTGGCCGAAGTAGTACTTTTCGGCCAGAGTTAGGTCGAAGTAGTACTTTTCGGCCACACTTAGGCTGAAGTATAGATTTCGGCCATCCCCTGGCCGAAAAGGCACTTTTTGGTCAACTCTAGACCGAAATAGACTTTTTGGTCAAGTCTAGACCGAAAAGTCACTTTTTGGTCAACCCTAGGCTGAAGTTGCATGACTCATGCTGAAATATATTTTGTCGCCACCCGTTTCCCGCCCACCCCTTCCCGCCACCCGTTTCCCGCCATGTGTTCCCGCCACCCGTTTCCCGCCAATCCCTTCCCGCCTTGTTTTCCCGCAAATCCGTTCCCGCCTTATTTTCCCGCCAATCCCTTCCCGCCTTATTTGCCCGCCAATCCCTTCCCGCCAACCCTTTCCCGCCATACCGCAGTTATTCTTCCCCGCCATTTTCTCCTCTGTATCTATAAAAACCCCTTCAGGCGGAGGTGGATAAGCATTCCAGTGTAGTGTAGTCGAGATGTCCCATTATCCATTCGATCGTAGTTTTCACCCTGAGATGAGCAGCACTCTGCTGAGTCTAGCTACCGATTTCAGGATGGACAATAGGATAGTTCCATGGGACGAACTCACGGGTAGTGACACCATAATGAATGAGTTGGCTCACCAATTACGTAGGTCTGGGTGGCCTGAAAGGACCTATGAGGAGGTACATTAAGAACTTCTTAGGTTGCATGAAAGGTGGAAGAAGGTGGTGGAGCCGAAGAGTGAAACTTTCAGAAGGACTGTAGAAAAGCATCCATTTTTATGGACTGAGGAGAGCGAGGACGAAGATGATATCTTCATGCCGCCGCTTCCGGGTTCTGCATCGTCGAAGGGCAAGAGTTCTGCATCGTCCAAAGGAAAGAGTTCTGCATCCGCGAAGGGCAAGAGTTCTGTATCGACCAAGGGCAAGAGTTCTGCATCGACGAAGGGCAAGAGGAGCGCATCGTCAAAGGGCAAGAGGGCTGCATCAATGGAGGATGACGATGATGACTTCATGTAGTATGTAAGATGTATTCCAGTTGTACCGTTTCATTCAGATGTATTTGCATTATTAGTTTGTATTGTATTATTGTAGGGCATTATGTTCTATCTGAATTTCATTTTGTAGTATGTAAAATGTATTGCACAAGTTCAGCCGCACCGTTTAATTCAGATGTACTTGTATCTTAATTATCGGTTGTAGTCTATTTGGAAATGTAACTGGAATAAGAATGCGAATTAATAATAATATGTCTCCCGCATACATAAAACAATATATGTCTCCTGATCACATAGAAGCAAGTGCGATAGTAACACATACATGAAGCATGTCTCATACATAAATACTGACACACAGCTGCGAATAGTCTGAAACTAACATAGATAATGAGTCATACATAGATAGATAAGCATATCACTGCGGGGGACGACGACGAGTCTGGGTCTTCCTCGGGCGAGGACCGGAAGGCGATAAGCGCTGAGGCGGTGAACGAGGCTCGCGATAACCACAACCATAGTTAACCTCGTCTGTCACGGTCTGTGTCTCCTGCGTCGGTGATGGTGGTGGAGTGTGAAACACTGTCTGTGAGAAGCCATAAATGTTTGTAGCTTGGTCATCATCCTCGTGGTTGCCCTCAAAGTACGAAGCACCACCACTAAGGATCGGTGACTACTCTGAATGCATGAACGGTTGCGACTGGTTGCCGCCCGCGGTAAAGTAAAATTAATACAAATGCATGAACAAAGCACCACCAGTAAGCATCAGTGACTGCTGAGAATGCAAGAACGATTACCACACTGTTCAAAAGAATGTAGTGAGTAGTGTTACCTAGATTCATCTTTTGCTGCCAGTCAGCGCTCCCTAGCTATGAAGGAGGTGGCTCATGCCAGGAAGAGCTCCCTAGCTGTGAAGGAGGTGGCTCATGCCAGGAAGATCTCCCTGGCTGTGAAGGAGGTGGTTCATGCTAGGAAGAGCTCCCTGGCTGTGAAGGAGGTGGCTCATGCCAGGAAGATCTCCCTGGCTGTGAAGGAGGTGGCTCATGCCAGGAAGAGCTCCCTGGCTGTGAAGGAGGTGGCTCATGCCAGGAAGATCTCCCTGGCTGTGAAGGATGAGGTTCTGCACGGTGCACAGAGGGTCGTGGTTCTGAACGATGCACGGAGGGTCGTGGTTCTAAATGTTGTACAAAGGGACGTGGCGGACAATGTGCTGGAGGAGGAAGTGCAACATCCGAAGTCCGTCTACACGTAACAGCTGCGTACATTCCGCGTAGGTTGTCATCAAGACGCCTCAACCATGAGATGCCCTCTCGCGGTGGGATAGTTTCTCCCCTCTGAAAGCGCTGCATTAAAGCGGAAACCTCCTCTCGCGCCTGTAGTGTCAAGTCACCCTGTACACAAAGAGTGAACGAATTATATCCTCGTTGTATGATAGACACCACGAATAGACAACCAAGCAAATATGTCCAGATTAACAAAAGACTTAACATATGAGAACCAAGGCATTTACCGCGTGGTGTCTGGTTCCCACAACAGAAGCAGTTGGGTACATATCGCTGGTGAGAGGGGCTTCGATCTGATCAGGAGCAGCTGATAGAACCAAATAGATCCTCGTTGTATGCCGGTAACGCTGCAGATACAACCCGGACATTTCCCAGTTAAAGGGCCGAACCTCACCCCAGATATTTGTCGCAGCGGTAGTCCATTCGTCAACGTAAGGGGTAATGCTCTCAAGCCAATAAGCCATGCACTTGTTTCCTCCTAGGCGACGGTCCCTGAGATTGACATGCGCGATACATGATTAGGTATATTATGAATGCAGAGCTGCCAACTAAAATAGTATTAGTACTTACTTGTGCACGTGGTCTGGCAAGTATGGAATATCTGAAATCTCAGGCTGTTGATATAGACCGAACTGTCTCATCACCCTATGAAGAGACATCTCCTCAACCGTCACGTCGAACACCAACTTGGCCTTGGTCATCCAAAAGTGCCGATCTCTAGTGCATAATCCAGAAATCCCAACTGGGTACCTCGATGATATAGCCTGAGGCGAGTATGGCTCCCAAATAACTTGATCCTCGTGCAAACTATCAAACTGCGCCATGAAGGACGGGTAGCATCCCCTAACCTGAGTATGCGCAAACTGTCTCTGTGCATGACAACAAATAAGCATTAGTAATACTATAGAATGGCAAGAAATAATTGAATTAATTGTTACTTAATATAAAAGTACCTCTCGCCGTGTCCAAATAGATCCCATAGTAGGTAAGTCGCTGATAGCAGGCACATAAGTCCCAGCTAAGTCCTCCAAACCAAAAGGTTTATCAACGTAGACATAGGGTCGTCCAATAGGGAATCTCTCGTATGACCAGAGCTGCAACAATAATGGACATCCAACAAGACTAGATTTTATAGACTTTAACAAGTAAGCTTTGCACAGGCCTCTGTACGTAGCCGCTAACACAGCAGAACCAAAACTCCTCTGTAAAATATCCGCAGGGCAACGTGCGTCAGCTATCTCTCATGCAATACCGATGAGTCTTGCACCGACAGTGGTCATGTGGTTCTCCGTAAACATTGTCTTGCCGAACAGCCAAAGAATATATGCCTCTGGGGACCGGTCAATCTGTGCCTCCGACAACTGAACGTCGGGATGTCCTAACGAGACAATCTACATAGAAACGTATTAATTGTATGAACATCGGACAACTAAAAAACAACATTTGTTTAAGTGGCCGTGATGGTTACCTGAAACTGGCTCAACCATCTAAAAAGAGGTCCATGAGGATCGTTGTCTATGGCCCTAGCAGTCGGGACCGCAACCAAAAAACGGGTCTGCATCGGTGCTTGCCACCCAGATTCTGCCTCTAAGGGACCTATGGCAGCACCGGCCAGAGGTAATCCCAACAAGTAAGACACATCCTGTAAAGTAGGCGCCATCTCTCCCCAAGGAAAGTGAAACGTATGTGTCTCTGGTCTCCATCTATCTACTAAGCAGGTAAGGAGTGACTTGTCGTAAGAGAAACGTTTCACTTGCCTCTTGTGTAACTGCAATGGTTCACCTGCCTCATCTAAGTCCGGACCATCAATCCACTCATTCAATGTACCCTCAACCAGCCGTGCCAAGGGTAGAAGTCCAGCCCAACTTAACCTACAAAATAAAGAGATTGTTAGCGGTTATGAAAAGTATGTCAAACATAGTAAGTCATTATATGGTCTCCATTATATGCACACATACCTATCAACCCATGAATCGTGTATCAGTCAGTTAGTCTTTGGGGTACGAGTGACCAACACGTCTAAGTTGTCGCCCGCTTCCGTAAGGGCGCCCCGGTGCTTTCTATCGATGTTACCATTAATCAACGGATACGAAGACATATCTGCAATTCAAACAACAAATCTCAGGTACAAATAAAACATAGTACGACATATTACAAATTATAACATAGTCCTGACATATTACGAATTAAAACATAGTCCTGACATATTACATATTAAAACATAGTCCTGACATATTACAAATTAAAACATAGTCCTCACATATTACAAATTAAAACATAGTCCTGACATATTACATATTAAAACATAGTCATGACATATTACATATTAAAACCCACTACGACACATTATATAGCTTGTGAGTTATTTCTTCCTCGTCCGCCCCTTCGGCCTCGACTGCCATGACCACGTCCGCCTCTTGCTCCTGTTGTCGCAGTCGTCGATGTGGAAGCACTCGTCGATGCGGAAGCACCATCTTTGTTCAGGTCGGGACAATATTTCATCCTATGCCCATAGGCCGCGCATAGCAAACATTGTCTGGTTGCTCCACCAGCTTCAGACTGGTCCATATCGTTCCGAATGCGACGGGCCTTTCGTCTGCCCCTACTTGTTCGCCGAAGGTCTGGATGCGGGATGTATACTCTCTCACTGTCGTTTACCTTGTTGAAATTGCCGACGATTCTAAACCCTGTCATCTCGCCTGTCCAGGTGTTGAGCACTGCGTCTTTTAAATAGTATGGGGACACGAAGGATATAGCATCCAACTGAATCTGGCCACAGGCAGCCAACACATGAGAGCAAGGTAGGTGCAACAACTTCGGTTTGTTGCATGTACACTCACACGTTGGATAAAATTCCATTCCAATTTTTACCTCATGTGTCTTCACCTCATTTCCAGAACCAAAACCATCGGTAGGAAGCTGAACCTCATACCTCCTTTCTTGATTCCCTATGAGTCTGACAGTGTGCTTCTTTACTTTCTCTATCTTTTTTGACATGTATTCCATGACACGGCTACAATAAGGTGTGTTCTGATTATCTTCAATATGCTTCTTTGCTAACTCATGCCTTTCTCTGAAATATCTGAAAGTGCCATGGAATACAGCCTCCACAATAGCTGTGAGTGGCAATGCTCTATTCCCTCTCAGCACAAAGTTATACACCTCTGCAAGATTGGTTGTCATGTGGCTATACCTAGCTCCATGTGTGTCATGCAGCAAAGACCAATTCATTGGAGGCTCTTTATCTATCCACTCAGAAAAATTCTTTATTGCCCTTCCCTTCTTTCTCTTAGTATTAGGAGGGTCAATTGCTGGCAAGTCACAAAGACCAACTGGATCCTCTAGCTCCGCGATGAGTGATGTTAATTTAACCTGATCTTCTTACATTTTCTTCCTTGCACGGACCTGCTTCTTAGTAAACTCATCTAGTTTTGACCAAATAAATTCGTATTTCCGCTGCTGGCTCTGCTTGCATGATTTTTTGAACAAGTTCATCAACCGCTTGTTCTTGAACTGTGAGAAAAAATTAGCCCCAAGATGGCGCATGCACCACCGGCTCTGCAAGTCCCTCCAAGGTGTTGGTTCGTCATCTGCTGGAATACGAAGTGTCTTCACGGCCTTCAATATACCAGCATGTCTGTCATGAATGACACACACGTTTGGTCGGTCCTTCACGATGGCAATTTTCACTTGGCGGAAGAACCATACCCAGCTGAGAAAGTTCTCACCCTCCACAAATGCCATGGCAAGTGGGATGATTTGATTGTTCCCGTCTACACCAATAGCAGTCAGGATTTGCCCTCTATACTGACCGGTCAGGAATGTACCATCCACAAACATAACAGGAGGACAATGCCGGAAAGCTTCGATGCACATAGCAAAAGAGAAGAACACTCATTTCAACACCTTGAAATCTGGTATACTCAGCAACCTCATGTGTTGTACGTTCACATAAGTGCCGAGATTCCTCTCCTTCAGTATGCCCAGGAGACGGACAACATTATCATATGAGTCGAAGAACGTCCCAAACCTTTCCTCCATAGCCTTCTGCTTAGCCCTCCAAGCCTTCCCATAAGGAATGACATAATTTCATCTGACCTTCACTGCTGTCTGGATGTGTTTTGCTTCCATATCTTTCTTCTCTACTATCTCAGTATACATGAGTTGTGCAATGAGACTTGAAGTCAGGTTCGGATGCTTGACCAGCAGGTTCGTCCTCACACAATTATGTGGGACGACAATGGTGACAACCCAGTGGATGTCATACTTCGGCATGTGCCCGTGCAGCTTCCCAGGACAACCTGTTACAACACATTTCACGGTATAGTTTGTTGGACTTGATATGTGTGTCTTGAAAATCCTCTGTGTAGACATAGCCCACTTTATCACCGCATACTTCAATTTTTTCTTTGTATCAAACATAGCCCCTATTTGTACTTGGTTCAGATTATACTGCCATGGAGTCTCATGGCCATCGTTCACCGTAAGGCCGGTGGATATGTCCTGCTCCCATGCAGAAGGAATCGGTACCTCAACTTCATCCTCAGAATTTTCAGAATCCAGTTCCTCCACCAATCCATCCTCGTCCTCTTCCTCCATCACCCTCTGCATTTCATCCCCTTCCTCATCCCCATCAGCAAAACCAGAACCAGCTAATATTATCAACTGGCTACTCTGCCCAGTATCAGGACCACAAACATTGTGTGGCACGTAGTCTGACTCTTTCTCGGGTTGGCTAGCATCCACATCTTGTGGCTATGACCCGGATAAAACAATCTCGTTAGCCACTTCACTGCCTTGGCCGGGTTCATACCCCCTGTGGAGTTGTACGGTATTCTCCTCCTTCGGCACAGGTTGCACAAGTGCATATGGGTGGATTCTTCGGTCTCGGCAGCGTCTTAACAGGGACAACCAATGCTGGCTCCTATCTACCGGCATCAACTCCCACTTGACATTTTTACAGGATTTGGTCCACAATGCATGAATACTGACGGAACATACTTCAGGATCCAGACCGAAACTAGTTGTCAACCAGTACTTCAACTGTCTAATGTCTAGTCTGTCCGGGTCAGCTAGTGTCATGACGCCATTTTTAAACTCGCTAAGATTAAACCCCAACCCATTATATCGAACATTACCAGCGCCGTAGTAAACTATCAGATTTACTAATTCAGATATTTTCACCTGTCAGACATTGTCATCCTCTCATTAATCACAACAAAGACTAATATTACCCGTTACACTAACTATGCACTAAAATGCCTCCACAAATATATTAACACTCCACTTCACAATATGACTTATCTAAACTAATTAAAATATACAATTCAGAGAAAATTTGTGATGGCATGGTTATACCTTCGAAGCGTGTGTGCCTAGCTTCTTGCTCCTCTCTTTCACTCAGCGGCATCGGCCACCTCGCGGAGTACTTGCACCACAGGACAACGGCAGCGCCGCCCCCTCGACGACCGGAGGCTCAACTCCGGTCACCCCCCAAGCCGCACCTCCTCGTCCACAGCAGCTGCTCCTCCTCACCACCACCTCCTTCCCAACCACACCTTCTCCACCCCACCATGGCTCCTCCCTCCAAACGTAGAAAAAACTATCACATACCCCAAAAAAACACCGTAGGCTGTTGGAGAATGGTATGATCTATCTATTCTGTGTCTTGGATGTGAAAATGGGTGCAAAGTGGTGGAGATCGGCGCGGGCTTGTGAGGTTACAGAGAAGAACGAGAGAGAGAGAGAGGAGGAAACAGAGTGCGAGCAGCCAGAGGAAGGAGACGGCCTGGTGAGCCTTATCCCGAACTCTTCGGTCAACTCCTGGCCGAAGAGCTTTTCGGCTGCCAGCTAGCCGAAAAGAGCCCACTTCGGCCGCGCGTGGGCCGAAGCTACGATTTTCGGCCGGCCCGCCACCGACACCACCTCTTCGGCCCAGCCGAGCCTTACTTCGGTCAAAGCCTGGACGAAAAGTCCTTTTCGGCCAAACCCGGGCCGAAAACAACCTCTTCGGCCAGCGCGAGGCCGATGGGGTCATAGTTTTGATTTTTTTCGCGTTTAGTGCTATAGTTTCCGAATTTGCTGCACAAAAAGTTATAGTTTTGAAAAAAAATCTAAAGCTTCTGGAGTATGTATGGTCTGGACTCGTCTCGGGTTGCTTATCCAAACAGAATAAATTGCACAAAAGCACCACTTTAAAGACTAATTAGCAGAAAACACTATGTTATAGAAGTATTTTTTGTTGTAGAAAGCATCATGTCTACCGTCATCTTTTTGCAAATAACACTGATCGACGGATTTGCGGTCTTGGTTTAAAGAAGCTATAATGCTAATGAAGTAGTGGGTTCTGGGGGCTAATCATGGTAAAATTAAAAACTTTCCTTGCTTGGTTTGATTTTATTCGCAAGAATCGTCCCATAATGTCAATGTGTCCACAAGGAGGAATATGCATGCATTCTACTCTTGTTACTTATGCTCGATTGGGTCATAATCCTTTTACTCTTGCCATTTATATAGTACTTGAATGTGTTCAGTTGTTAAAAGGCTAAGTGATTTGCAATGTTCTGTGTATGTATTCTCCTAATTTCATTAGAGAAGTCAAGCCATTATTATAATTTAACTATACTTGTCCATGGTTTATAACAAATACATTTTTGGTTTTATTCATGAACAAGACATTTTATATGAAGCGAGACAATGATTCATGCATCTTCCTAATTTCCATGACCTACTGTTATATGAAGCGAGTTTTTGGTGTAGCAAGGTAGTCCAATCCTTTTTGTAGCAAAGGACGGGCCGGAACAGTTTTTTATAATACGCAAAGCGTTCTTGAGGACACACGAGAATTTTATCTAGTCACTTTCATCATGTTTGTTTGATTCGTGTTTGCTACTTTGATAGTATGATATATGGGTGTGGTTGCAACTGATTATTTATCGATGCTTGTGATTCTCTTCGTATTTGTGACATATGGCACCCTTTCTTATATTGTTGCACTCATGAAATAATGAAATTTAATTGTAATATCAAGTTTTCTGGCTAGTAACTAGGAATTTTACGGTTGATGCTTTGGCTAGAGAACATGGTATTGACATGGATGGTTCACCAAGTACTTGATTCTTCATTTGTACTCTCTTCATTCCATAATGTAGTGCGCCGACATCTTTCGAGATTTAAGTTTCATCATAAATTTAACCAACGTGGACGACTGCTGTGGGAGCAAAATTATACCATTGAAGCTCTCGCAACGGTCGCCCATGTTGGTTAAATTTATGGTCAAACTTAAATTCAAAAAGTGCGGGCACACTACATTACAGAATAAAGGGAGTATGAAAAATCATTTTCATTGCAGTTCATTTTGATTGGCTCAGCTATAACATGGTCTAATGTGAGAAAGAGAACACCAGTACTGGTTTAATTTACTATTTTAATTT
>NC_041392.1:172763589-172780331 GCF_002162155.2 Triticum dicoccoides
TTTTAGGTGCTCCCCTGATATGAGCTACCGCGAGCCGTTGGATCAGAGATCCAAGGGTTCACGGCCTAGCTCCTGGACTTGCGCGCATATCGAAGATTCATGGAGGATCATTTTACAAAGTAGCAAGAGCTCTACCTGCAGCCATTGGGGAGCTCGTATCACGGGAGCACCGAAGCTCCTGTATCATCTGACACTCTCACTGGTGCGTGGTGCACGCTGGACCTGATTCGCTTTTGAACGTGGTGCATCACTCGATTGTTTATCACTTTCAAGGATAACGCTAAAAATGTTTTTATCTTGAATTCTTGATTGGTTTCTACTCCAGCTTTTCGAAGAAGAACCTCATTCACACATAACAAGTAATAGAATGTACATATGGTCAAAATAATAGAATGTACATTACAAAGAATATTGCACACACCTGCAAAAAAAATATATATTGCACACATATACTTATAAAATACACATCCTCGTATATACATGATAATAAATAAATATGTACTATCCTAAAAAAATACGTACTACTGAACTCCATGCATAAACAGTACAAACATAGTCACTCCATCAACATACATAAACACACAAATAATTCTAATCTTTCTTGAGGATTTTGACGTCCTTCCAGCGGGATTCCATGCGGCTGGACTCCTGGCGCTGCCCGTACACGCCGAACTTGAAGTAGTGCGAGTGGCCGCCGCGGCCCTGGACGTGCAACTTCTGCTCGCCGTCGATGTACACGGTGAGTGTCGATGCATCGACGTCGTGGACTACGTTCAGCCGGAACCATCTGTCATCGATGGCATCCTCGACAAGCTGCCGGTTGTAGTACCGCAGTGCGCCATCGTAGACGTGCAGCATGAGCGTGCTGGCGGCCTCGCCGGCGCCAAACACCTGCATGATACATACTCCCGTGGTGCCGGAGGGGACGTACCCGTAGGCCTCGAACTGCCACACGCCGGAGCTGTAGTCGTAGCCCTGCAGGTACGAAGAAGAGAGTAGCAAAAGCAATCAGTAAGGACACTAAATCTTGAATACATAGTAAATGAGTAATGACTAATGACATGGTAATTAACTTACTGCCATCCTGATCTCAGTTCTTGGTTTGGTATGACTCTGGCGGGCATGTGGCTTGTCAGAGGAGAGCACCCAGAGCTTCCGCACGGTGCCGTCGAAGCTGTAGCGTGCACCGCTGGACTCGTCGAACGGGCGCTGCAGCGCGAAGTTGCTTTCGCTGAGCCTCACCGCAGTGAACCCATCGGCCGGGTCGCCGGTACTGGGTGCCCGTGCGTCCCTGGCCGCAACGCATGACCAGGAAGCCAAGAAGACAAGCAGGGAAACACTAATCCAAGAGAGAGCGCGAGGAGCCATGTGTACAGTGTCCTCTATAGTACTATGTGTGTAGCTTCTGCTTTGTCTTGAATTGTGCTCTGGATGCAGAGAATTGTGATGATGAGATGGGTGAGACTAATCAAGTTCCCTCTGGTTCATATAGGCCTTGGCGATCTATCAGTCTACTAGGTAGGATAGGAGAATCCACAGCTTAATTAAATAGTAGTAGTGCTCTCGTGAACTTTAATTAGACGCACGCATGCAGCTTGAGTTGTCCAACGTGATACTGACTGACTTCTGAGTAGGTAACGTGAACAGGCGGCAATTAGCATTAGCGGTACCTTGTTATTTTGTTTTACCGACGGGAATTCAACCCTCCTACGTGGTAATAAATCTGCTGTATGTCTAGGTGAACACGGTGGTTCAATTTTGGATGACAGCAAGGAGTCAAACAATGTAAATTATTCTTCAGCTCGACGGAGGATACTTGAGTTTTTACCTGACATTTTTTACTGACATACTTACAGTGCATGCGTAAGGAGTAAATTGCATAAAACCACCGCTTTGAAGGCTAGGTTTGCGAAAAACACTACAATACATTTCTTTTTGCAGAAAACACCATGTCTTCAGTATTCTTTTTGCAAAAACCACTGATCGGCGGATTTGGCTCGGTTAAGCACGCTTATGACAGTTGGGGCCCCTTTTTGCCTATGTGGCGTAACATTTCATGCTAGGTCAATTCTAATCCAATTTCACAAACTAGTACACACATTTTACACAGGCACCCCTAAAGCAAAAAAGAAAAAATGCAATCAGATCCTCGCCACAGGTTGGGGCGGTCAACGCAGCCTGCGCTGGGCACCTCCTCGTGCAGGAGGCCAAATCGGGGCAGCGACGACATCCCTCGCCGGATCCGGCAGCCAGCGCTGGGCGCCTCCTCGTGCTGGAGGCCAATCGGGGCGGCGGCTTGGCATACCTCGCCGGATCCGGCAACCGTCGATGGGCATCTCTTCGCGGAGGCCAAATCGGGGCGGTGGCGCAGCCTCCCTCGCCGGATCTGGATGTGGCGGTGCTGGGGGCAGAACGGGGCGACATAGCAGCGCGGCATCCCTCGCCGAAGGTGCGACGCCTGGAGCGCGTGCGGGAACCGCCGTCTGCAGCTCATCTCGAGGGGCGCAGGGAGCGTTGGGGCCTGCTCGAGGTGGGCCCTTACCCTCCTGGACGGTGCATGGCGGCGGTGGCACGGTTGAGCAGAGGCGGGCGCGGCTGGCAGAGGCTGGAGCACGGTGGGGCAGGGAGGTGAGCACGGCGTGGCTGGCGGATGGTGGTGGCCGGCGCCATCGAGGCGGCTGACTGTGTGGCAGGACATGGGAAGGGCCTGGGCAACACATGGGAGAAAACTTGCGGGTGTTTTAGTTTTTTTACCGTCTAACGTTGTCTTGGGTAAAATGTTATGCCATGTCAGCAAAAAATGGGACCTATCTGTCATAATCTTATTTAACAGCGCAAGATCCGTCGATCAGTGATTTTTGCAAAAAGATTACTGTAGACGTGTTGTTTTCTGCAAAAAAATATATTGTAGTGTTTTTCGTAAACCTAGCTTTCAAAGTGGTGGTTTTGTGCAATTTACTCCATGCGTAAGAGACTACTAGTAGAAATAGCGTGAGGGTAAAATACATCCGTGCCCACCCATGCACACCTACATATAGAAATAGATGTGTGGAAGAAAGTCCCAATCGTAGTTTTACTTTCATCCTCTTCGCGAAAGCGGCTGTTCCTTGCGACCTCAGCTGCCCTTGGGAGAACTTATTGGGAGAGACAGTGTGAGCATCGGATCCTTGAACTCTGAAGAAATGTAAGTTCGTCACTCTCAAAGCACTCTGTTAAAATCACTGAATATCGGTTCGACCTCTCGACAATTGTGGGATGTCGATCTCAGATGCAACAGACATCACGCGGGCCTACGGGCCCTCAAAACGTCCGCAAGCATCTGGACGCTGCAAGCCAATCAATGCGGGGATATATTTGTCTGCAGACGAGTCAATGTGTATGTTTTTTTGTAAAATGGAAGCAAACAAATTGGGGGTACGAACCTCGGCTATATAGGACTCCAACACCCTCGGCGCACCCAAAACAAAGGTGGAGCCCGCACTCGTACTTTTGAGGTGCCACCCCCATTTCCCCATCTCCCCACTCATCACCGCGGCCATCCGCCCTTCCCGCGCTTCTCGCTCTTGTCGCCGCACGGACTCGTATAAAAAGCTACCGGAGACAACGAAGGTGGAGGATCCGGAAAAGATGGACGTCCGGTAGATCAACTCGGTGACACAGCAAGCCCGTCGCCTCAAAGCGAAGGCAAAGGACGGCATAGCCGACAAAAAGAAGGGCGGCCGGGGCGGCCAGGGACAGGGTGTAGGGGTCGGATAGGGGCAAGATGCAGGGCGTTGCCGCCATCACCGTCACCATCCATGCACACGTTGTTGTGGAAGGATCAATATCAGCCTCCCTACTTCTACACCGCCGAAGCTTCGCCTGTAGTCACCGGCCTCCACAACCGAGCAAGTGTCGTACTGCGACAACGTCAACACTGTGCCGCTCCATTTTGCGACTCAGCATCGCCGCAGCTTGTCTAGTTGTGGACGCTGGGTGTGGATTAGTTTGGTGCCCGCTCTTCGTTCGCCAATATGTCTCGATTGGGCGACCCAGCATATGAGAACATAGACATGCAATTGTTTGAGATGACCCATGACGGAAGCAGAGGCTACTTCGAGGACAGACAAGTGGATGACTTGGAGCCATAGATGCACGCCCAACAACAAGGCATGTACACCTATCCGGGCGCGCACACTCAACAACCTAAATTGTACATCAGGCAACTAGAGCAGGGCACTTCCGACGACGACGACCTTGATCCGAGGGATTGGCTGGTCTATTCGAAGAAGATGGGTAGAGGAGAAAGCTTCAACATACGGGAGGATGAGTTATTGTGTGATGCGATGGTTTAACACTAGCCTTTATCTAATCCATGAAACAGAGCAAAAAACACAACATTTTGGTCCAATATTCATTCTTGGTTCCACGAGCATAATAATTTCGAGCCTTACTGCAAAGAACTCATCTGCGATCGTGGGACAAAGTCGCTCAACCATCAATGGCACACAATCCAAGAAGCGGTGAGCGGGTATTGGGGTCATTTAAAACAACTAATCATTTGTTGGGAAGTGTTCACTAATCACCGAGCAGTAAGTTGCTATATGTGTTGGAAATTTGGTCGGATACGTAACTTGTTGGCCGAATATGCTCTATGTGTTGGTCATTTGGCGTGATATGCAACTTGTTGACAATATTTTTCTTTCTAGCCATCCTGTGCATCCAACTTGTTTTTGAAGGTGGAGAAGAGGAATTTTATCCTCATGCATTGTTATTGAAGTTGAATGGATAACCCAAGTGACAACTATCCATTGCCAGCCCCATCAAGACCGTTGGTGTTGACACCGAACAAGAAGAGGGTGATCCAACCAATCCAACAAAAGAATTGCCAAGAATGTTACAAGGGTGTTTCAAGGAAAGAAGTGGGAGGAGGAGAAGGGAAGCGCTTGGCAGCCGAGATGGAGGCGGCCGAGAATGAGCTGGATGGTGAGGAGGAGCCACCAACAGAGTGAGCGAGGAGGCTCTGAAAGCTAGTTTGGCAGGGCAAAGCTGCATTTTTCGCACCAACTGTGAGACTGGTACTTTTGTGATCAGGCACATGTAAAAACTTTGAACATCATGCTTTGAACATGACATTTTAACTTGCTTTCATATTTCTATGCATTTTAAATGAAATTGACCGGAATTGGGTAGACGTTTAGGAAATGATGTTGGATGGCTGGCTCTCGTATCCGTGTCCATCGACTAGTGATGCACCTCCAACGTATCTATAATTTTTGATTGTTTCATGTTTTTATATTACCAATCTTAGATACTTTATATGAAATTTTATACTATATTTTGGGACTAACCTATTAACTCGGTGCCCAGTGCTAGTTGTTGGTTTTTGCTTGTTCTTGGCTTTTCAGGAAACTAGCATTAAACAAAGTCCAAACACGATGAAACTTTACAATGATTTTTCTGGACCAGAAGGGACCCTAGAAGGTTCAGAAGAGGCCAGAAGATCTTGGAGAGAGCCACGAGCTCATCTGGTGTGCCCCAGGGTGGCGCCCCTGAGCTCCTGGGTCCCATGTAGCTCCGTTTGTCCTAACTACAACTCCATAAATTCCCAAATATTCCCAACCCAACAGAGAGCCATTCGAAACACTTTGTCGGCCGCCGAAAGCTTCCTTCTGCGATCCCATCTGAAGGCCTTTTCTAGTACTCTGCCAGGGGGTCAATCACGGAGGGTTTCCACATCATCCTTACACCACCTCCAATGATGTGTCAGTAGTTTACCACAGACCCGCGGGTCCATAGCTAGTAGCTAGATGACTTCTTCTTTCTCTTCGATCTTCAATACGAAGTTCTCCATGATCTCCATGGAGTTCTATTTGATGTACTTCTTTGGCTGTCTGTTTGTTGGGATCCTATGAATTGTGGATTTATGATCAGATTATTCATTGAAAGTAATTGAGTCTTGATATGTCTGCAACATATCTATAATTTATGAAGTATTCATGCCTTTAATATAGTTTTGTATGATTTTGGTGCACTTTTATATGATTTTTATGGACTAACATATTGACCTAGTGCCCAGTGCCAGTTGCTGTTTCCTGCTTGTTTTTGGTTTTCTAGAAAATCCATATCAAATGGAGTCCAAATGCAGTGAAACTTTCTGATGATTTTTTTGGAACAAAAGAGACCCCCGAAGCTTCATGGGAGGGCCAGAAGAGCCACGAGGTGACCACTACCTATCAGGGCACGCTAGGGCAAAAGTGGTGGGCTGGTGGGTAGTGGGCATCTCGTGGCCCATGTTCGCGTGATTCCAACGCTAAAAATTCTTATAAATACAGAAGCCCCAAAAATAACCATAGAACTTTGACTCCGCCGCCACAAGCCTCTGTAGCACTCTATCGAAGGGGGAAATCATCACCGGAGGCCATCTTCATCATCCAGACGACCTCCATGATGAGTAGGGAGTAATTCACCCTCGGGGCTGAGGGTTTGTACTAGTAGCTATGTGTTTGATCTCTCTCGCTCTCGTGTTCTTGATTTGAAACGATCTTGATGTAGTTGGAAATATGCCCTAGAGGCAATAATAAAATGGTTATTATATTTCCTTGTTCATGATAATTGTCTATTATTCATGCTATAATTGTATTATCCGGAAATCGTAATACATGTGTGAATACATAGACCACAATGTGTCCCTAGTGAGCCTCTAGTTGACTAGCTCGTTGATCAACAGATAGTCATGGTTTCCTGGCTATGGACATGGGGATGTCATTGATAATGGGATCACATCATTAGGAGAATGATGTGATGGACAAGACCCAATCCTAAACATAGCACAAGATCGTATAGTTCGTTTGCTAGAGTTTTTCCAATGCCAAGTATCTTTTCCTTAGACCATGAGATCGTGTAACTCCCGGATACCGTAGGAGTGCTTTGGGTGTACCAAACGTCACAACGTAACTGGGTGACTATAAAGGTATACTACGGGTATTTCCAAAAGTGTCTGTTGGGTTGACACGGATCAAGACTGGGATTTGTCACTCCGTATGACGGAGAGGTATCTCTGGGCCAACTCGGTAATGCATCATCATAATGAGCTCAAAGTGACCAAGTGTCTGGTCACGGGATCATGCATTACGGTACGAGTAAAGTGACTTGCCGGTAACGAGATTGAACGAGGTATTGGGATACTGACGATCGAATCTCGGGCAAGTAACGTACCGATTGACAAAGGGAATTGTATACAGGGTTGCGTGAATCCTCGACATAGTGGTTCATCCGATGAGATCATCGAGGAGCATGTGGGAGCCAACATGGGTATCCAGATCCCGCTGTTGGTTATTGACCGGAGAGCCATCTCAGTCATGTCTACATGTCTCCCGAACCCGTAGGGTCTACACACTTAAGGTTCGGTGACGCTAAGGTTGTAGAGATATGTATATGCAGTAACACGAAAGTTGTTCGGAGTCTCGGATGAGATCCCGGACGTCACGAGGAGTTCCGGAATGGTCTGGAGGTAAAGAATTATATATATGAAGTGCTATTTCGGCCATCGGGACAAGTTTCGGGGTCACCGGTATTGTACTGGGACCACCGGAAGGGTCCCGGGGGTCCACCGGGTGGGGCCACCTATCCCGGAGGGCCCCATGGGCTGAAGTGGGAGGGTAACCAGCCCCTAGTGGGCTGGTGCGCCCCCCTTGGGCTTTGCCCCTGCGCCTAGGGTTGGGAACCCTAGGGTGGGGGGCGCCCCACTTGCCTTGGGGGGCACTCCACCCCCCTTGGCCGCCACCCCTTGGGAGATTGGATCTCCAGGGCCGGCGCCCCCCCTGGGGACCCTATATATAGAGGGGGGGAGGGAGGGCAGCCGCACCCATGCCCTTGGCGCCTCCCTCTCCCCTCCAAGAACTCCTCCTCCTCCGTAGAGAACGGCGAAGCCCTGCTGCGGTGACTGCTGCATCCACCACCATGCCGTTGTGCTGCTGGATCTTCATCAACCTCTCCTTCCCCCTTGCTGGATCAAGAAGGAGGAGACGTCACACTGACCGTACGTGTGTTGAACGTGGAGGTGCCGTCCGTTCGGCGCTAGGATCTCCGGTGATTTGGATCACGTCGAGTACGACTTCCTCATCCCCGTTCTTTGAACGCTTCCGCGCGTGATCTACAAAGGTATGTAGATGCAATCCGATCACTCGTTGCTAGATGAACTCATAGATGGATCTTGGTGAAACCGTAGGAAAATTTTTGTTTTCTGCAACGTTCCCCAACAGTGGCATCATGAGCTAGGTCTATGCGTAGTTCTCTTTGCACGAGTAGAACACAATTTGTTGTGGGCGTAGATGTTGTGAACTTTCTTGCCGCTACTAGTCTTATTTTGCTTCAGCGGTATTGTGGGATGAAGCAGTCCGGACCGACCTTACACGTACGCTTACGTGAGACTGGTTCCACCGACTGACATGCACTAGTTGCATAAGGTGGCTAGCGGGTGTCTGTCTCTCCCACTTTAGTTGGAGCGGATTCGATGAAAAGGGTCCTTATGAAGGGTAAATAGAAGTTGACAAATCACGTTGTGGCTTTTACGTAGGTAAGAAAACGTTCTTGCTAGAACCCTATTGCAGCCACGTAAAACTTGCAACAACAATTAGAGGACGTCTAACTTATTTTTGCAGCAAGTGCTTTGTGATGTGATATGGCCAAAGTTGTGATGAATGATGAATGATATATGTGATGTATGAGATCATGTTCTTGTAATAGGAATCACGACTTGCATGTCGATGAGTATGACAACCGGCAGGAGCCATAGGAGTTGTCTTTATTTTTTGTATGACCTGCGTGTCATTGAGAAACGCCATGTAAATTACTTTACTTTATTGCTAAACGTGTTAGCCATAGTAGTAGAAGTAATAGTAGGCGAGCAACTTCATGGAGACACGATGATGGAGATCATGGTGTCATGCCGGTGACAAGATGATCATGGAGCCCCAAGATGGAGATCAAAGGAGCTATGTGATATTGGCCATATCATGTCACTATTATTATTTGATTGCATGTGATGTTTACCATATTTTTGCATCTTGTTTACTTAGAACGGCGGTAGTAAATAAGATGATCCCTCATAATAATTTCAAGAAAGTGTTCCCCCTAACTGTGCACCATTCCGACAGTTCATTGTTTCGAAGCACCACGTGATGATCGGGTGTGATAGATTCCAACGTTCACATACAACGGGTGTAAGACAGATTTACACATGCAAACACTTAGGTTGACTTGATGAGCCTAGCATGTACAGACATGGCCTCGGAACACAGAAGACCCAAAGGTCGAGCATGAGTCGTATAGAAGATACGATCAACATGAAGATGTTCACCGATGTTGACTAGTCCGTCTCACGTGATGATCGGACACGGCCTAGTTAACTCGGATCATGTTATACTTAGATGACTGGAGGGATGTCTATCTAAGTGGGAGTTCATTATATAATTTGATTAGATGAACTTAATTATCATGAACTTAGTCTAAAATCTTTACAATATGTCTTGTAGATCAAATGGCCAACGTTGTCCTCAACTTCAACGCGTTCCTAGAGATTACCAAGCTGAAAGACGATGGCAGCAACTATACAGACTGGGTCCGGAACCTGAGGATCATCCTCATAGCTGCCAAGAAAGATTATGTTCTACAAGCACCGCTAGGTGATGCACCCGTCCCACAGAACCAAGATGTTATGAACGCTTGGCAGACACGTGCTGATGATTACTCCCTCGTTCTGTGCGGCATGCTTTACAGCTTAGAACCGGGGCTCCAAAAGCGTTTTGAGCGACACGGAGCATATGAGATGTTCGAAGAGCTGAAAATGGTTTTCCAAGATCATGCCCGGGTCAAGAGATATGAAGTCTCTGACAAGTTCTTCAGCTGTAAGATGGAGGAAAATAGTTCTGTCAGTGAGCACATACTCACTATGTCTGGATTACATAACCGCTTAACTCAGCTAGGAGTTAATCTCCCGGATGACGCGGTCATTGATAGAATCCTTCAGTCGCTTCCACCGAGCTACAAGAGCTTTGTGATGAACTTCAATATGCAGGGGATGGAAAAGACCATTCCTGAAGTATTTGCAATGCTGAAATCAGCAGAGGTAGAAGTCAAAAAGGAACATCAAGTGTTGATGGTGAATAAAACCACTAAGTTCAAGAAAGGCAAGGGTAAGAAGAACTTCAAGAAGGACGACAAGGGAGTTGCCGTGCCCGGTAAGCAAGCTGTCGGGAAGAAGCCAAAGAATGGACCCAAGTCCGAGACTGAGTGTTTTTATTGCAAGGGAAGTGGTCACTGGAAGCGGAACTGCCCCAAATACTTAGCGGACAAGAAGGCCGGCAAAACGAAAGGTATATGTGATATACATGTAATTGATGTGTACCTTACCATTACTCGTAGTAGCTCCTGGGTATTTGATACCGGTGTAGTTGCTCACATTTGTAACTCAAAGCAGGAGCTGCGGAATAAACGGAGACTGGCGAAGGACGAGGTGACGATGCGCGTCGGGAATGGTTCCAAGGTCGATGTGATCGCCGTCGGCACGCTACCTCTACATTTACCTACGGGATTAGTTTTGAACCTCAATAATTGTTATTTAGTGCCAAGTTTGAGCATGAACATTGTATCAGGATCTCGTTTAATACGAGATGGCTACTCATTTAAATCCGAGAATAATGGTTGTTCTATTTATATGAGAGATATGTTTTATGGTCATGCTCCTATGGTGAATGGTTTATTCTTAATGAATCTTGAGCGTAATGCTACACATATTCATAGTATGAATACCAAAAGATGTAAGGTTGATAATGATAGTCCCACATACTTGTGGCACTGCCGCCTTGGTCACATACGTGTCAAACGCATGAAGAAGCTCCATGCAGATGGACTTTTAGAGTCTATTGATTACGAATCATTTGACACGTGCGAACCATGCCTCATGGGTAAGATGACCAAGGCTCCGTTCTCAGGAATAATGGAGCGAGCAACCAACCTATTGGAAATCATACATACTGATGTGTGCGGTCCAATGAGTGTTGAGGCTCGTGGTGGCTATCGTTATGTTCTCACCCTCACTGATGACTTGAGTAGATATGGGTATGTCTACTTAATGAAACACAAGTCTGAAACCTTTGAAAAGTTCAAGGAATTTCAGAGTGAGGTTGAGAATCAACGTGACAGAAAAATCAAGTTTTTGCGATCAGATCGTGGAGGAGAATACTTGAGTCACGGATTTGGTACACACTTAAGAAAATATGGAATAGTTTCACAACTCACGCTGCCTGAAACACCTCAGTGCAATGGTGTGTCCGAACGTCGTAATCGCACTCTATTGGATATGGTGCGATCTATGATGTCTCTTACTGATTTACCGCTGTCATTTTGGGGCTATGCTTTAGAGACTGTCGCATTCACTTTAAATAGGGCTCCGTCGAAATCCGTTGAGACGACACCGTATGAATTATGGTTTGGGAAGAAGCCCAAGCTGTCGTTTATAAAAGTTTGGGGATGCGATGCTTATGTCAAGAAACTTCAACCTGAAAAGCTCGAACCCAAGTCGGAAAAATGCGTCTTCATAGGATACCTTAAAGAAACTATTGGGTATACCTTCTACCTTAGATCCGAAGGCAAGATCTTTGTTGCCAAGAATGGATCCTTTCTAGAGAAGGAGTTTCTCTCGAAAGAAGCAAGTGGGAGGAAAGTAGAACTTGATGAAGTATTACCTCTTGAACCGGAAAGTGGCGCAACTTAGGAAAATGTTCCTGTGGTGCCTGCACCAATTAGAGAGGAAGTTAATGATGATAAAGATACTTCTGATCAAGCTCCTACTAAACTTCGAAGGTCCACAAGGACACGTTCCGCACCAGAGTGGTACGGCAACCCTGTCTTGGAAATCATGTTGTTAGACAACGGTGAACCTTCGAACTATGAAGAAGCGATGGCGGGCCCGGATTCCGACAAATGGCTGGAAGCCATGAAATCCGAGATAGGATCCATGTATGAAAACGAAGTACGGACTTTGACTAACTTGCCCGATGATCGGTGAGCCATAGAAAATAAATGGATCTTTAAGAAGAAGACAGACGCGGATGGTAATGTGACCATCTATAAAGCTAGGCTTGTCGCTAAGGGTTATCGACAAGTTCAAGGGGTTGACTACGATGAGACATTCTCTCCCGTAGCAAAGCTGAAGTCTGTCCGAATCATGTTAGCAATTGCCGCATACTATGATTATGAGATATGGCAAATGTACGTCAAAACGGCATTCCTTAACGGTTATCTTAAGGAAGAACTGTATATGATGCAGCCGGAAGGTTTTGTCGATCCTAAGAATGCTGACAAGGTGTGCAAGCTCCAACGCTCGATTTATGAGCTGGTGCAAGCATCTCGGAGTTGGAACATTCGCTTTGATGAGATGATCAAAGCGTTTGGGTTTATGCAGACTTATGGAGAAGCCTGCGTTTACAAGAAAGTGAGTGGGAGCTCTGTAGCATTTCTCATATTATATGTAGATGACATACTTTTGATGGGAAATGATATAGAGCTTTTGGACAACATTAAGGCCTACTTGAATAAGAGTTTTTCAATGAAGGACCTTGGAGAAGCTGCTTATATATTAGGCATCAAGATCTATAGAGATAGATCAAGATGCCTCATAGGTCTTTCACAAAGCACATACCTTGATAAGATATTGAAGAAGTTCAATATGGATCAGTCTAAGAAGGGGTTCTTGCTTGTGTTGCAAGGTGTGAAATTGAGCTCAGCTCAATGTCCAACCACGGCAGAAGATATAGAAGAGATGAGTGTCATCCCCTATGCCTCAGCCATAGGTTCTATTATGTATGCCATGCTGTGTACCAGACCTGATGTAAACCTTGCCGTAAGTTTGGTAGGAAGATACCAAAGTAATCCCGGCAAGGAACACTGGACAACGGTCAAGAATATCCTGAAGTATCTGAAAAGGACTAAGGACGTGTTTCTCGTTTATGGAGGTGACGAAGAGCTCGTCGTAAAGGGTTACATCGACGCTAGCTTCGACACAGATCTGGATGACTCTAAGTCACAAACCGGATACGTGTATATTTTGAATGGTGGGGCAGTAAGCTGGTGCAGTTGCAAGCAAAGCGTTGTGGCGGGATCTACATGTGAAGCGGAGTACATGGCAGCCTCGGAGGTAGCACACGAAGCAGTCTGGGTGAAGGAGTTCATTACCGACCTAGGAGTCATACCCAATGCGTCGGGCCCGATGACTCTCTTCTGTGACAACACTGGAGCTATTGCCCTTACCAAGGAGCCCAGGTTTCATAGGAAGACCAGGCATATCAAGCGCCGCTTCAACTCCATTCGTGAAAGTGTTCAAAATGAAGACATAGAGATTTGTAAAGTACATACGGACCTGAATGTAGCAGATCTGTTGACTAAACCTCTCCCTAGAGCAAAACATGATCAACACTAGAATTCCATGGGTGTTCGATTCATCACAATGTAACTAGATGATTGACGCTAGTGCAAGTGGGAGACTGTTGGATATATGCCCTAGAGGCAATAATAAAATGATTATTATATTTCCTTGTTCATGATAATTGTCTATTATTCATGCTATAATTGTATTATCCGGAAATCGTAATACATGTGTGAATACATAGACCACAATGTGTCCCTAGTGAGCCTCTAGTTGACTAGCTCGTTGATCAACAGATAGTCATGGTTTCCTGGCTATGGACATGGGGATGTCATTGATAACGGGATCACATCATTAGGAGAATGATGTGATGGACAAGACCCAATCCTAAACATAGCACAAGATTGTATAGTTCGTTTGCTAGAGTTTTTCCAATGTCAAGTATCTTTTCCTTAGACCATGAGATCGTGTAACTCCCGGATACCGTAGGAGTGATTTGGGTGTACCAAATGTCACAACGTAACTGGGTGACTATAAAGGTATACTACGGGTATCTCCGAAAGTGTCTGTTGGGTTGACACGGATCAAGACTGGGATTTGTCACTCCGTATGACTGAGAGGTTCTCTGGGCCCACTTGGTAATGCATCATCATAATGAGCTCAAAGTGACCAAGTGTCTGGTCACGGGATCATGCATTATGGTACGAGTAAAGTGACTTGCCGGTAACGAGATTGAACGAGGTATTGGGATACCGACGATCGAATCTCGGGCAAGTAACGTACCGATTGACAAAGGGAATTATATACGGGGTTGCGTGAATCCTCGACATAGTGGTTCATCCGATGAGATCATCGAGGAGCATGTGGGAGCCAACATGGGTATCCAGATCCCGCTGTTGGTTATTGACCGGAGAGCCATCTCGGTCATGTCTACATGTCTCCCGAACCCGTAGGGTCTACACACTTAAGGTTCTGTGATGCTAGGGTTGTAGAGATATGTATATGCAGTAACCCGAAAGTTGTTCGGAGTCTCAGATGAGATCCCGGACGTCACGAGGAGTTCCAGAATGGTCCGGAGGTAAAGAATTATATATAGGAAGTGCTATTTCGGCCATCGGGACAAGTTTCGGGGTCACCGGTATTGTACCGGGACCATCGGAAGGGTCCCGGGGTTCCACCGGGTGGGGCCACCTATCCCGGAGGGCCCCATGGGCTGAAGTGGGAGGGTAACCAGCCCCTAGTGGGCTGGTGCGCTCCCCCTTGTCCCCCTGCGCCTAGGGTTGGGAACCCTAGGGTGGGGGGCGCCCCACTTGCCTTGGGGGGCACTCCACCCCCCTTGGCCGCTGCCCCTTGGGAGATTGGATCTCCAGGGCCGGCGCCCCCCTGGGGACCCTATATATAGAGGGGGGAGGGAGGGCAGTCGCACCCATGCCCCTGGCGCCTCCCTCTCCCCTCCAAGAACTCCTCCTCCTCCGTAGAGAACGGCGAAGCCCTGCTGCGGTGACTGCTGCATCCACCACCAAGCCGTTGTGCTGCTGGATCTTCATCAACCTCTCCTTCCCCCTTGCTGGATCAAGAAGGAGGAGACGTCACGCTGACCGTACGTGTGTTGAACGCGGAGGTGCCGTCCGTCCGGCGCTAGGATCTCCGGTGATTTGGATCACGTCGAGTACGACTTCCTCATCCCCATTCTTTGAACGCTTCCGCGCGTGATCTACAAAGTTATGTAGATGCAATCCGATCACTCGTTGCTAGATGAACTCATAGATGGATCTTGGTGAAACCGTAGGAAATTTTTTGTTTTCTGCAATGTTCCCCAACAGATGTATCACGAGCTTTGTTAATATAGTTGGATCATATGGTGTTTTCCCCTCTCTATCTTGTTGTGATGAATTGAGTTTTTACCTTTCAGGTTTCACTTTTATCGGATTGAATACTTGATGTACGTCTTGCATATGAATACCCGTGGTGACAATGGGGTATTATATTGATTCACTAGATGTATGTTTTGGCACTCAACTCGCGGATTCCTGAGGTGAGATTAGGGTAATCTATGCATAGGGGTTGATGCATGTTTTCGTCCTACTTTCTCCGGTAGAAATATTGGGGCACTCTTTGAAGTTCTTTGTGTTGGATTGAATATTATGAATCTAAGTTGTTTGATGTATATCATATAATCAACTCATAGATACTTGTGGTGACATTGGAGTATCTAGGTGACATTAGAGTTGGTTGATGTGTATCATATGGTGTTATTTTAGTACAAACTCTTTGGCTGCTTGTGACACTTATAGGAATAGCTCGATAGATCAATCGGAAAGGATAACTTTGAGGTGGTTTAGTACCCTATAAACAATTTCGTATTATGTTCTCTTCTAGATAAGAACTTTGGAGTGATTCTTTATCGCACGTTGAAGGATTGCCATATGATCTAATTATGTTAATACTGTTGAGAGATAGCACTAGTGAAAGTATTTTTTTTCACTGAGCATGTTTGGTATGTTCAGAGGCCAAAGTTCAGCAGAAAGGAAAATGATTACAGTCTTACACATCGGCTAAAGAGAAAACTATAGGGCTACAACATTGCTTTCGACTGAATCATTATTCTCCCTTTATTTTCTTTTTTGCTACCCTCTGTGTCCTTCGATCAAGCTTCAATCATGTAGCTCATCTTGGCTTTCGCTTGGTCTCCACCAGTCTTGTCGGCCGCAAGTTCATCCACCACGCCCCTGATTTTCTTCCATGGTTGATTGGCGATCCCATCAGGTCCAGAGGTGTGACTGGGCTAAGCAGGAAGTGTTTGATGCCACTAGCAGGGCTCCTGGGGGGAGGTATTGGGGCTTGAGTTATCAGGAGTAGTGTAGTCATCTAGGTTCATCTTGGAGAGGAGGGATTGGTTAACTTCACCTGCAGTGTTCATTTCCAGTGAAATCACCCCACCAGTAGCGAGCAGTATGGAGTTAGCAGCAACATGCACTTAGTAGTAGCGTTGTTTAAAGTAAAGCGCTACAGCTATTAGCAGTAGCGCGTTTTAGTGAAGCCCGCTACTGCCACCCATATATAGCAGTAGCGCTGGTCAAAACGCGCTATTGCTAAAAGTTAGCTATAGCGTCGTATCAGTAATGCGGGACCCCACCCTATTGATAGCACTTAGACCCGCGTTACTGCTAGGCTTTTCCCTAGAAGTGACATGCGCAGTGATTTCGTGATTTCGGCGGGCTAGAGTTGCTGGAGAGAGGAATGGGAGGCGGCGTCACTATCCGAGGAGGCTGGACGCGGATGGGGGAGTGAAGCCATCCCGATGCGGCGCTGCTCGCGCAGGCAAAGCACGCGCGGG
>NC_041392.1:172780667-172820687 GCF_002162155.2 Triticum dicoccoides
TAGGGGCGGCGCTCGCTGCAGCCGTAGGTTGGGATGGGGCGGGATGGTCGTCGGAGTTTAATGACACAGCCGAGGCTCACTATGGTGTCCTCGTGCCACCCCAAACAGGGCACGGTAGCCTCGCTACCCTCCCACACCTGTCCTCTTGATGCCGGACTCACTAGGGCGACGCCGCAGCCACAACTCGAGCTGACCACCACGGCGACTCATCGCATAAGGGCCCGTCATTGGAACCCGCCCCTGCAGGTAGCATCCTGCTGCTCAACACTTCTACTTCATTTTTTTATTACCATTCTCTGCAAATTGCCATGCCACGTCATAGTAGAGGCTCATCAGTATTGTGATTGTAGTCACAATGTGTTTGTAGAGGAGCATAATCATCCGTTTTTAGAGTAGGGAGAGCGGATATCCATTGAATTTTGCTAGACAAGCATGCAATACACTATGGTCATTTAGTTACCCCATGGCATCTTTTCATTAATTTCCACTTACCGCTATTGTAGCGATGAACCTTATTTTTTAATTTCCACTTATTGCTATTGTAGTGACGCACCTTATTTTTTGTGCTTTGCGACATAGTATGAGTTGGTAATTTTTTGAGTTGACCACATGTAATTGCCTTTGTGGATTAACCTCCTGGCAAATTAGGTTGTTGCCATGGTGTGTTTATTGAGCATCATGGCAAGTAGTTTGTATGTGCCATGAGAGTTTTACATATATTTTGCCACTTTTTTGTTTGTCATGGCAAGTAGTTTGTATGCGTCATGAGAGATTTTTTAGCACCATGGCAAGTAGTTTGTATGCATCATGCAATGTGTTTCATGTGTGTCTCACGTCTTATATAGTCACAATTATTCAGGAAAATTGCCATGACAATTGATAAAAATCTGGCCTCAAAAGCTATGGTCGGTTCTTCTAGTGTTTTGGCATGGCAATTTTACCTTTAAATTTGCCATTGCAAATTATCGTTCTTTATTTTCCATGACAATTTATTTGCATACACATGGCAATTTTACCTTATACATACATGGCAACTTTATTTTTAACGCTCATGGAAAATTTACTTTTTATTCGCCATGGCAAATTTAGTAAACACTTATGCATTCTTCTTTAGCAAATAGTTGCCACGACAGAAATGCTATGAGTAGTTGCCATGGAGCATGGCAAATATTTGTATCATGACACATGTAGTTTATGGAGCACGACAATTTTCTTCTTTATTTTGCAACATGGCAAATTTTCTTTTTGAACGAGACCATGGCAAACTCAGTGTATATTTCTTGGCAAATGTAGGTTATGGAGCATGGCAAAATTTTCTTCCTTTTTGCAAGATGGGAAAGTTTCTTTTTGAATGGGACCATGGCAAACCTAGTGTATGTATCATGGAAAATCTAGTTTATGGAGCATGGCAATTTCTAATTATATGGATCAAGGCAATTTTTCTTTCTTTTTTGCAACATGGCAAAAAAATTTAATGGGACCATGGAAAACTCAATGTAACCAATGTAGGCTATGGAGCAGGGCAAAATTATCTTCTTTTTTTGCAACAAGCCAATTTTTTTGAACGAGACCATGGCAAACATAGTGTATGTATCATGAAAAACTTAGTGTATGGAGGATGCCAATTTATAATTATATGGAGAATGACAAAGTTTATTTCTTTTTCGCAACATGGCAAATTTTATTTTATTTTGAACGGGACCAAGGCAAACTCGGTGTATGTGTCATGGCAAATGTAGGTTTTGGAGCATGGCATTTTTGTAGTCCACTGATCATGATATATAGAACATTTTCCAACAAAGTTGCCATGACCCATGGGTACTTTAGTTGTACTGCTCATGGTTCTCGTTTAATACCATCACAATTTTTATTGGACCATGGCAAATTAAGTTGTTCGACCATGGCAAATGTTGTTTATGGATCATGGCAATTTTTACTATATGTACCATGGCGAATTTTTCTTCCTTTTTTTGCAATATGGCAAATTTATTCCACATAGGGACCATGACAAATATAGTCTATGCATCATGGAAAATGTAGTGTATGGATCATGGCATTTTCTATTCTACATTTTTAGTCTATAAATCATGCCATGAAATCATAGTTTATGCATTTTCAGTCTATGTATCATATATAATACATTTTCAACATAGTTGCCATGGACGATGGCAACTATAGCCTATGCATCATGGTTTTTATAGCGTAGGGGTCATGGCATAAATTTTTCACCTATGGATCTTGATATATAGAACTTTTCAGTCCATGCCATTTTTTGAACATAACTTTTTTGCCATGGCGGCTTTGCCATGCTTTTATTAGGGAATCAAATATGTTCTATAAACCTTACCATTGTAAAAAATAATATCATGGAAAATCATAAATAGTTGGTCAAACTCGAATGACACTTTTTTTAGAATTTTCCATGGTATTTATTCTTCTTTTAAAGTTGATGGCATTTTTTTGGAAGCAGAGCAAAAACTGGGCTTTTTTGTCAGCAGAAAAAAAATTCAAAATCTAGGCATTTTCATTCGTTTTGTAGTGGGCTTTTCCCCGTCATTTTTGGTTTTTGCAGGGTAAAGGCCTAGCGACAGGGATGATTTTGGGCTGCGGGTTCCTCCCGCGGAACTAAATTATTCGGCGGATCACTCGCCTGTACCAAACAAATCGTTCGGTCTGAGACCTGGGAGGTCCCAGACCGCACATCCGACCAATATTGGCGTCCTTCCTTTATGGTTTATAAAGCCTGATGTATCTCTAGAATAACAATTTGACCAACGTGATACAAGTTATACTTCATGTAATAATATATCATCAGAAACTTCAAATGAAATATTTTCTCCTAAAAAGGTACATTGTTAGTGATATTATTTTAGGATGCAGCATACTGAGCCTGGACATGAACAGTAAATTCGCTAAAATAGTGGAAAAATATGAACAATAAATTCGCAGTACATACAAAAAAAATCTGATTTTTTTAACATGCAAGATGCTCATGCGCATGATATCCGTGCAAAATTTCGGGCTGTTTCGACAATCGAGGAGCTCATGGTAGAAAAGACAAACTTCGAGTGTCCGAGAAACAATTAAAAAAACACTTTTGGAGCCAATTTTGTCTTTTTTGCTACGAGCTCCTCGAATGTCAAGCACCCGGAAATATTGCATGGACATCATGTGTAGCAGCATCTTGGACGAATTTTTTTCTACTATTATTTTTATTTTACTATTCATTGGTTGCACATGAGCCAGGGCTTATCTTTGAATTACCGATAATGATAATTTTAGGGATATACTACTTGTATTATGTTGGTCAAATAGTCAACCTAAGGATGCTTGTAGGCCAATTAACCAGAGAGGAGAGATTATTGAATAGATTCGTTCGATATAAAATATGTAAGAAATTTCGGATAAAACCTTTTGACATAAAAGGTGAAATGTCATGATTATAGCGATGGGTACTAGACAATCATTAGATGTTTTCCGGACTTGGTTTGAAGACGTTATAATTCTAATGGAGTAGTGGGTCTTGGGGGCTAATCATGCTAGAATAAAAAACTTACTTTGGGTGTTTTGACTTTTTTCGCAAAAGTTGCCCCATTATGTCGATGTGTGCACAAGGAGAGATGTATGCATCCTAGTCTGGTTACTTATGCTCGGTTGTGTCGTAATCTTTTTACTCTTGCCATTTGTATGGTACTTGAATGCATTCAATTGTTAAAAGACCAAGTGATTTGCAATGTTCCATGTATATATTCTCCTAATTTCGTTAGAAAAGTCAAGTCATTATTATAATTTAACAAATACATTTCTGCTTTTATTCATGAACAAGACATTTTATATGAAGTGGGACAATGATTCATGCATCTTCCTAATTTCCGTGACCTACTGTTATACTAGCTAGGAGCATTTATTTGTTTGCAAGCGATTATTCGTCGATGCATGTGATTCCCTTCGTATTTGTGATATAGGATACCCTTTCCTTTTTTTGACCAGGGATACCCTTTCTTATATTGTTGCACTCATTGAAATTTAATTGTAATGTCCCTCAAAAAAAAGAAATTTAATTGTAATATTCAGTTTTCTGGTCGGTAACTAGGAATTTTACGGCTCAGTCGGTGGTTATTTTTGGTGGATCTGCTTGGGTCCGGTCTTTGTTCATTTTTGTTCATGTGTCTTCAGATTGGATCTTTCCGACCTAAACTTCTCTTCATCGGTCGTGGTTGCTGTTCTGGTGCGTTGGTTCTATGGGCCCTTAGCACGACAACTTCCCGACTGTCTACTACAACAAGTTGTGCCCGGTCCGGAGAGGGAGGGACGATGACGACGGCGCGCCTTCGACTCGCTTTATTGCTTGTAGTCGTCGCGAGGTGGTCTACAAATCTGAATGTATTATTATTATTATTTCTGGCATTCGTTGTACTGCCAGAAAGACAAGCGGAGAAACACTAATCCAAGAGAGAGCGCGAGGAGCCATGTGTACTCTATAGTAGTATGCGTGTAGCTTCTGCTTTGTCTTGAATTGTGCTCTGGATGCAGAGACCTGTGATGCTGAGATGGGTGAGACTAATCAAGTTCCCTCTGGTTCATATAGGCCTGGGCGATCTGTTAGTCTACTAGGATAGGAGAATCCACAGCTTAATTAAATAGTAGTAGTACTCTCGTGAACTTTAATTAGACGCAGAGGGTACTTTGGACGCATGCAGCTTGAGTTGTCCAACGTGATACTGACCGACTTCTGATTAGGTAACGTGAACATGCGGCAATTAGCATTAGCGGCACCTTGTTATTTTTGTGTTACCGACGGGAATTCAACCCTCCCACGTGGTAATAAATCTGCTGTATGTCTAGGTGAACACGGTGGTTCAATTCTGGATGACAGCAAAGAGTTAAACAATGTAAATTATTCTTCAGCTCGACGGAGGATACTTGAGTTTTTACCTGATATTTTTTAGTGACGTACGTGCATGCGTTAGAGACTACTAGTAGAAATAGCGTGAGGGTAAATACATCCGTGCCCACCCATGCACACCTACATATAGAAATAGATGTGTGGTAGAAAGTCCCAATCGTAGTTTTACTTTCATCCTCTTCGCGAAAGCGGCTGTTCCTTGCGACCTCAGCTGCCCTTGGGAGAACTTATTGGGAGAGACAGTGTGAGCATCGCATCCTTGAAATCTGAAGAAATGTAAGTTCGTCACTCTCAAAGCACTCTGTTAAAATCACTGAATATCGGTTCGACCTCTCGACAATTGTGGGATGTCTATCTCAGATGCAACAGACATCACGCGGGCCTAAGGGCCCTCAAAACGTCCGCAAGCATCTGGACGCTGCAAGCCAATCAATGAAGAGATATATTTGTCCGCAGACGAGTCAATGTGTACGTTTTTCTGTAAAATGGAAGCAAACAAACTGTGGGTATGAACCTTGGCTATATAGGACTCCAACACCCTCGGCGCACCCAAAACAAAGGTGGAGCCCGCACTCGTACTTTTGAGGTGCCACCCCCATTTCCCCATCTCCCCACTTATCGCCGCAGCCATCCGCCCTTCCCGCGCTTCTCGCTCTTGTCGCCGCACGGACCCGTATGAAAAGCTACCGGAGACAACGGAGGTGGAGGATCCAGAAAAGATGAACGTCCGGTAGATCAACTCGGTGACACAGCAAGCCCGTCGCCTCAAAGCGAAGGCAAAGGACGGGGTAGCCGACAAAAAGAAGGGCGGCGGGGGCGGCCAGGGACAAGGTGTAGGGGTCGGGTAGGGGCAAGATGCGGGGCGCTGCCGCCATCACCATCACCATCCATGCACACGTTGTCGTGGAAGGATCAATATCAGCCTCCCTACTACGCCGCCGAAGCTTGGCCTGTAGTCACCGGCCTCCGCCACCGAGCAAGTGTCATATTGCGATGACGTCAACACTGTGCCGCTCCATTTTGCGACTCAGCATCGCCGCAGCTTGTCTGGTTGTGGACGCTGGGTGTGGATTAATTTGGTGCCCGCTCTTCGTTCGCCAATATGTCTCGATTGGGCGACCCAGCATATGAGAACGTGTTGGAAATATGCCCTAGAAGCAATACTAAATTAGTTATTATTATATTTCCTTGTTCATGATAATCGTTTATTATCCATGCTAGAATTGTATTGATAGGAAACTCAGATACATGTGTGGATACATAGACAACACCATGTCCCTAGTAACCCTCTAGTTGACTGGCTCGTTGATCAATAGATGGTTACGGTTTCCTGACCATGGACATTGAATGTCGTTGATAACGGGATCACATCATTAGGAGAATGATGTGATGGACAAGACCCAATCCTAAGCCTAGCACAAGATCGTGTAGTTCGTATGCTAAAACTTTTCTAATGTTAAGTATAATTTCCTTAGACCATGAGATTGTGCAACTCCCGGATACCGTAGGAATGCTTTGGGTGTACCAAACGTCACAACGTAACTGGGTGGCTATAAAGGTGCACTGCGGGTATCTCTGAAAGTGTCTGTTGGGTTGGCACGAATCGAGACTGGGATTTGTCACTCCGTGTAACGGAGAGGTATCTCTGGGCCCACTCGGTAGGACATCATCATGTGCACAATGTGACCAAGGAGTTGATCACGGGATGATGTGTTACGGAACGAGTAAAGAGACTTGCTGGTAACGAGATTGAACGAGGTATCGGGATACCGACAATCGAATCTCGGGCAAGTATCGTACCGATAGACAAAGGGAATTGTATACGGGATTGATTGAATCCTTGACATCTGATTCATCCGATGAGATCATCGTGGAGCATGTGGGAGCCAACATGGGTATCCATATCCCGCTGTTGGTTATTGACCGGAGAGTTGTCTCGGCCATGCCTGCATGTCTCCCGAGCCCGTAGGGTCTACACACTTAAGGTTCGATGATGGTAGGGTTACAGGGAAAGTATGTACGCGGTTACCGAATGTTGTTCGGAGTTCCGAATGAGATCCCGGACGTCACGAGGAGTTTCGGAATGGTCCGAAGGTAAAGATTTATATATGGGAAGTCCCGTTTTGGTCACCGGAAAAGTTTCGGGTGCTATCGGTAACATACCGGGACCACCGGGAGGGTCCCGGGGGTCCACCAGGTGGGGCCACCAGCCCCATAAGGTTGCGTGGGCCGAGTGTGGGAGGGGACCAGCCCTAGATGGGCTGGTGCGCCCCCCACCAAGGCCCAAGGCGCATGGAGAGTGGGAAGGGGGCAAACCCTAGGTCTAGATGGGCCTTAAGGCCCACCCTAGGGCGCCCCCCTCTCCTCTCCCCTTTGGCCGCCACCCTAGATGGCATCTAGGGCTGCCGCCCCCCTTAGGGAGGGAACCCTAGAAGGGGGCGCAACCCCTCCCTTCCCCTATATATACTTGAGGTATTGGGGGCTGCCCAACACATGATTTGATCTCCCTCTTGGCGCAGCCCTACCTCTCTTCCTCCTCATCTCTCCTAGTGCTTGGCGAAGCCCTTCTGGAGTCCCGCGCTCCTCCACCACCACCACGCCGTCGTGCTGCTACTGGATGGAGTCTTCCCCAACCTCTCCCTCTCTCCTTGCTGGATCAAGGCGCGGGAGACCTCACCGGTCTATACGTGTGTTGAACGCGGAGGCGCCGTTGTTCGGCGCTTAGATCGGAATCGACCGCGATCTGAATCGCTGCATATACGACTCCACCAACCGCGTTCTTGCAACGCTTCCGCTTTGCGATCTACAAGGGTATGTAGATGCACTCCCCTTCCCCTCGTTGCTAGATTACTCCATAGATTGGTCTTGGTGATGCGTAGAAATTTTTAAATTTCTGCTACGATCCCCAACAGTGGCATCATGAACTAGGTCTATGCGTAGTTCCTATGCTCGAGTAGAACACAAGTTGTTGTGGGCGTCGATTTTGTCAATTTACTTGCCGTTACTAGTCTTATCTTGATTCGGCGGCATCGTGGGATGAAGCGGCCCGGACCGACCTTACACGTACTCTTACGTGAGATAGGTTCCACCGACTGACATGCACTAGTTGCATAAGGTGGCTAGCGGGTGTCTGTCTCTCCCAGTTTAGTCGAATCGGATTCGATGAAAAGGGTCCTTATGAAGGGTAAATAGCAATTTGCATATCATATTGTGGTTTTGGCGTAGGTAAGAAACGTTCTTGCTAAGAAACCTATAGCAGCCACGTAAAAGTTTGCAACAACAATGAGAGGACGTCTAACTTGTTTTTGCAGCATATGCCGTGTGATGTGATATGGCCAAAAGGATGTGATGAATGATATATGTGATGTATGATATTGATCATGTTCTTGTAATAGGAATCACGACTTGCATGTCGATGAGTATGACAACCGGCAGGAGCCATAGGAGTTGTCTTAATTTATTTATGACCTGCGTGTCAACATAAACATCATGTAGTTACTTTACTTTATTGCTAAACCGTTAGCCATAATAGTAAAAGTAATAGATGACGAGACAACTTCATGAAGACACGATGATGGAGATCATGATGATGGAGATCATGGTGTCATGCCGGTGATGATGATGATCATGGCGCCCCGAAGATGGAGATCAAAATGTGCAAGATGATATTGGCCATATCATGTCACTTTATGATTTGCATGTGATGTTTGTCATGTTTTTACATCTTATTTGCTTAGAACGACGGTAGCATAAATAAGATGATCCCTCATTAAAATATCAAGGATTGTGTTCCCCCTAACTGTGCACCGTTGCTAAGGTCCATTGTTCCAAAGCACCACGTGATGATCGGGTGTGATAGGTTCTAACGTTCGCATACAACGGGTGTAAGCCAGATTTACACATGCAATACACTTAGGTTAACTTGACGAGTCTAGCATGTACAGACATGGCCTCGGAACACGGAAGACCGAAAGGTCGAACATGAGTCGTATAGTGGATACGATCAACATGAAGATGTTCACCGATGATGACTAGTCCGTCTCACGTGATGATCAGACACGGCCTAGTTGACTCGGATCATGTATCACTTAGATGACTAGAGGGATGTCTATCTAAGTGGGAGTTCATTGAATAATTTGATTAGATGAACTTAATTATCATGAACATAGTTAAAAGGTCTTTGCAAATTATGTCGTAGCTCACGCTTTGGTTCTACTGTTTTAGATATGTTCCTAGAGAAAATTTAGTTGAGAGTTGACAGTAGCAATTACGCGGACTGGGTCCGTGAACTGAGGATTGTCCTCATTGCTGCACAGAAGGGCTATGTCCTTAATGCACCGCTCAGTGCGTTGAACCTCGAGCGTCATCTGTAGATGTTGCGAACATCTGACATACACGTTTTGATGACTACATGATATTTCAATGCGTAATGCTAAATGGTTTAGAATTGAGGCACCAAAGACGTTTTGAAACATCGCAGAACATATGAGATGTTCCAAGGACTGAAATTGGGATTTTAGGCTAGTGCCCACATCAAGAGGTATGAGACCTCTGACAAGTTTCCTAAGCCTGCAAACTAAGGAGAAAAGCTCAATCGTTGAGCATGTGCTCAGATTGTATGAGTACTACAATCACTTGAATCGAGTGGGAGTTAATCTTCCAGATGAGATAGTGATGATTCTCCATAGTCACTGCCACCAAGCTATTGGAGCTTCATGATGAACTATAACATATCAGGGATAGACATGATGATCCTTGAGCAACTCGCGATGTTTGACACTGCGAAAGTAGAAATCAAGTAGGAGCATCAATTGTTGATGGGTAAACCACTAGTTTCAAGAAGGGCAAGGGAAAGAAGGGATACTTCATGAGACGGCAAATCAGTTGCTGCTCTAGTGAAGAAACCCAAGGTTGAACCAAACCCGAGACTAAGTGCTTCTGTAATGAGGGGAACGGTCACTGAAGCAGAACTACCCTAGATCCTTGGTAGATGAGAAGGCTGGCAAGGTCGACAGAAGTATTTTGGATATATGTCATATTATTGTGTACTTTACTAGTACTCCTAGTAGCACCAGGGTAATAAATACTGGTTCGGTTGCTAAGCGTTAGTAACTCGAAATAAAAGGCTGCGGAGACTAGCTAAAGGTGAGATGCCGATATGTGTTGGAAGTGTTTCCAAGGTTGATGTGATCAAACATCGCACGCTCCCTCTACCATCGAGATTGGTGTTAAACCTAAATAATTGTTATTTGGTGTTTGCGTTGAGCATAGACATGATTGGATTATGTTTATCGCCATACGATTATTCATTTAAGGAGAATAATGGTTACTCTGTTTACTTGAATAATATCTTCAATGGTCTTGCACCTAAAATAAATGGTTTATTGAATCTCGATCATAGTGACACTGATACACATGTTCATGCCAAAAGATATAAGATAGTAATGATAGTACCACATACTTGTGGCACTGCCATTTGAGTCATGTTGGTATAAAACGCATGAAGAAGGTCCATGTTGATGGATCTTTGGACTCACTCGTTTTTGAAAAGATTGAGACATGCGAACCATGTCTATTGGTAGATATGCATGAAGAAACTCCATATAGATGGATCATTTGGACTCACTTGATTTTGAATCACTTAAGACATGCAAATCATACCACATGGGCAAGATGACTGAAAGGCCTCATTTTCAGTAAGATGGAACAAGAAAGCAACTTGTTGGAAGTAATACATTTTGATGTGTGCAGTTCAATGAGTGTTGAGGCACGCAGTGGATATCGTTATGTTCTTACTTCACAGATGATTTGAGTAGATTCTGGGTATATTTACTTGATGAAACACAAGTCTGAATTATTGAAAGGTTCAAGTAATTTCAGAGTGAAGTTGAAGATCGTCGTGACAAGATGATAAAATGTCTATGATATGATCATAGAGATGAATATTTGAGTTACGAGTTTGGCACACAATCAAGACATTGTGGAAATTGTTTCACAACTAATACCGCCTGGAACACCATAGTGTGATGGTGTGTCCGAACATCATAACTGCTCCCTATTGGATATGGTGCATACCATGATGTCTCTTATCAAATTACCACTATCGTTTATGGGTTAGGCATTAGAGACAACCACATTCACTTTAAATAAGGCACCACACAATTCCGTTGAGACGACACCGTATGAACTATGGTTTAGACAAACCTAAGCTGTCGTTTCCTAAAAGTTTGGGGCTGCGACGCTTATGCGAAAAAGTTTCAGGCTGATAAGCTCGAACCCAAAGCGGATAAATGCATCTTCATAGAATACCCAAAAATAGTTGGGTATACCTCCTATTTCAGATCCGGAAGCAAAAGTGATTGTTTCTAGAAACAAGTCCTTTCTCGAGGAAAAGTTTCTCTCGAAAGAATTGAGTGGGAGGATGGTGGAGACTTGATGAGGTTATTGAACCCTTACTTCAACTAGTGTGTAGCAGGGCACAAGAAGTTGTTCCTGTGACACCTACACCAATTGAAGTGGAAGCTTATGATAATGATCATGAAACTTCGGATCAAGTCACTACCAAACCTCATAGGTCGACAAGGATGCATACTACTTCAGAGTGGTACGTAATCCTGTCTTGGAAGTCATGTTGCTAGACAACAATGAACCTACGAGCTATGGAGAAGTGATGGTGGGCCCAGATTCCGAAGAATGGCTCGAGGCCATAAAATCCAAGAGAGGATCCATGTATAAAAGAAAGTATAGACTTTGAAAGAACTACTTGATGGTCGTAAGGTTGTTAGGTGCATATGGATTTTAAAAGGAATACAGACAATGATGGTAAGTGTCACCATTAAGAAAGCTCGACTTGTCGTTAAAATGTTTCCCGACAAGTTCAAGGAGTTGACTACGATGAGACTTTCTCACTCGTAGCGATATTAAGAGTCTGTTGGAATTACGTTAGCAGTTACTGCATTATTTATGAAATCTTGCAGATAGGATGTTAAAACATTGTTTCCTCGACATTTTTCTTGAGGAAAGGTTGTATGTGATACAACCAGAAAGTTTTGTCAATCCTGAAAGATGCTGACAAGTATGCAAAGCTCCAGCAATCCTTCTAAGGACTGGAGTAAGCATCTCGGAGTTGGAATGTACGTTTTGATGATATGATCAAAGATTTTGGGTTTATACAAAGTTTATGAGAAACTTGTATTTCCAAAGAAGTGAGTGGGAGCACTATAGAATTTTTGATGAGTATATGTTGTTAACATATTGTTGATCAGAAATGATGTAGAATTTCTGGAAAGCATGCAGGGTTATTTGAAAAGTATTTTTCAATGGAAAACCTGGATTAAGCTACTTGAACATTGAGCATCAAGATCTATAAGGATAGCTAAAAAACGCTTAATGGTACTTTCAAATGAATACATACCGTGACAAGATTTTGAAGGAGTTCAAAATAGATCGGCAAAGAAGGAGTTCTTGGCTGTGTTATAAGGTATTGGTATTGAGTAAGACTCAAGACCTGACCACGGCAGAATAGAGAGAAAGGACGAAGGTCATCCCCTATGCTTTAGACATAGGATCTAGAGTATGCTATGTTGTGTACCGCACCTGAAGTGTGCCAAGCCATGAGTCAGTCAAGGGGTACAAGTGTGATCTAGGAATGGATCATAGGACAACGGTCAAGGTTATCCTTAGTAACTACTGGACTAAGGATTTTTCTCGATTATGGAGGTGGTAAAAGAGTTCGTCGTAAAGGGTTACGCCAATGCAATCTTTGACACTAATCTGGATGATTCTGAGTAGTAAACCGGATTCGTATAGTAGAACAGTTATTTGGAATAGCTCCAAAGAGAGCGTGGTAGCTGCATCTACAAGATGACATAGAGATTTGTAAAGCACACACGGATCTGAAAGGTTTAGACCCGTTGACTATAACATCTCTCACAAGCATAACATGATCAAACCCAGAACTCATTGAGTGTTAATCACATGGTAATGTGAACTAGATTATTGACTCTAGTAAACTCTTTGGGTGTTAGTCACATGGGGATGTGACCTTGAGTGTCAATCACATAGCGATGTGAACTGGATTATTGACTCTAGTGCAAGTGGGAGACCATTGGAAATATGCCCTAGAGGCAATAATAAATTAGTTATTATCATATTTCCTTATTCATGATAATCGTTTATTATCCATGCTAGAATTGTATTGATAGGAAACTCAGATACATGTGTGGATACATAGACAACACCATGTCCCTAGTAAGCCTCTAGTTGACTGGCTCGTTGATCAATAGATGGTTACGGTTTCCTGACCATGGACATTGTATGTCGTTGATAACGGGATCACATCATTAGGAGAATGATGAGATGGACAAGACCCAATCCTAAGCCTAGCACAAGATCGTGTAGTTCGTATGCTAAAGCTTTTCTAATGTCAAGTATCATTTCCTTAGACGATGAGATTGTACAACTCCCGGATACTGTAGGAATGCTTTGGGTATACCAAATGTCACAACGTAACTGGGTGGCTATAAAGGTGCACTACGGGTATCTCTGAAAGTGTCTGTTGGGTTGGCACGAATCGAGCCTGGGATTTGTCACTCCGTGTAACGGAGAGGTATCTCTGGGCCCACTCGGTAGGACATGATCATGTGCACAATGTGACCAAGGAGTTGATCACGGGATGATGTGTTACGGAACGAGTAAAGAGACTTTCCAGTAAAGAGATTGAACGAGGTATCGGGATACTGACGATCGAATCTCGGGCAAGTATCGTACCGATAGACAAAGGGAATTGTATACAGGATTGATTGAATCCTTGGCATCGTGGTTCATCCGATGAGATCATCGTGGAGCATGTGGGAGCCAACATGGGTATCTAGATCCCGCTGTTGGTTATTTACCGGAGAGTTGTCTCGGCCATGTCTGCATGACTCCCGAGCCCGTAGGGTCTACAGACTTAAGGTTCGATGACGCTAGGGTTATAGGGAAAGTATGTACGCGGTTACCGAATGTTGTTCGGAGTGATGGATGAGATCCCGGATGTCACGAGGAGTTCCGGAATGGTCCAGAGGTAAAGATTTATATATGGTAAGTCCCGTTTTGGTCACCGGAAAAGTTTCAGGTGCTATCTGTGACATACCGGGACCACCGGGAGGGTCCCAGGGGTCCACCAGGTGGGGCCACCAGCCCCAGAAGGCTGCATGGGCCAAGTGTGGGAGGGGATCAGCCCCAGGTGGGCTATGGCGCCCCCACCAAGGCCCAAGGCGCATGGAGAGTGGGAAGGGGGCAAACTCTAGGTCCAGATGGGCCTTAAGGCCCACCCTAGGGCGCCCCCCTCTCCTCTCCCCTTTGGCCGCCACCCTAGATGGCATCTAGGGCTGCCGCCCCCCTAGGGAGGGAACCCTAGAAGGGGGCGCAGCCCCTCCCCTCCCCCTATATATACTTGAGGTATTGGGGGCTGCCCAACACATGATTTGATCTCCCTCTTGGCGCAGCCCTACCTTTCTCCATCCTCGTCTCTCGTAGTGCTTGGCGAAGCCCTGCTGGAGTCCCGCGCTCCTCCACCACCACCACGCCGTCGTGCTGCTGCTGGACGGAGTCTTCCCCAACCTCTCCCTCTCTCCTTGCTGGATGAAGGCGCGGGAGACGTCACCGGGCTTACGTGTGTTGAACGCGGAGGCGCCGTTGTTCGGCGCTTAGATCGGAATTGACCGCGATCTGAATCGCTGCGTGTATGACTCCACCAACCGCATTCTTGCAACGCTTCCGCTTAGAGATCTACAAGGGTATGTAGATGCACTCCCCTTCCCCTCGTTGCTAGATTACTCCATGGATTGATCTTGGTGATGCGTAGAAATTTTTAAATTTCTGCTACGATCCCCAACAGAACGTAGACATGCAATTGTTTGAGATGACCCACGACGGAGGCAGAGGCTACTTCAAGGACAGACAAGTGGATGACTTGGAGCCATAGGTGCACGCCCAACAAAAATGCATGTACACCTATCCGGGTGTGGACACTCAACAACCTAAATTGTACATCGGGCAGCTAGAGCAGGGCACTTCCGACGACGACGACCTTGATCCGAGGGATTGGCTGGTCTATTCGAAGAAGATGGGCAGAGGAGAAAGCTTCAACATACGGGAGGATGAGTTATTGTGCAATGCGATGGTTTAACACTAGCCTTTATCTAATCCATGAAACAGAGCAAAAAACGCAACATTTTGGTCCAATATTCATTCTTGGTTCCACGAGCACAAGAATTTCGAGCCTTATTGCAATGAACTCATCTGCAATCGCGGGACAAAGTCGCTCAACCATTGATGTTACACCATCCAAGAAGCTGTGAGCGGGTATTGGGGTCATTGAAAACAAGTAATCGTTTGTTGGGAAGTGTTCACTAATCACCGAGCAGTAAGTTGCTATATGTGTTGGAAATTTGCTCGGATATGTAACTTGTTGGCCGAATATGCTCTATGTGTTGGTCATTTGGCGTGATATGCAACTTGTTGACAATGTTTTTCTTTCTAGCCCTCCTGTGCATCCAACTTGTTTTCAAAGGTGGAGAAGAGGAATTTTATCCTCATGCATTGTTTATTGAAGTTGAATGGATAACCCAAGTGACAACTATCCATTGCCAGCCCCATCAAGACTGTTGGTGTTGACACCGAACAAGAAGAGGGTGATCCAACCAATCCAACAAAAGAATTGCCCAAGAATGTTACAAGGGTGTTTCAAGGAAAGAAGTGGGAGGAGAAGGAAAGCGCTTGGCAGCCGAGATGGAGGCGGCCAAGAAGGAGGTGGATGGTGAGGAGGAGCCACCAACAGAGTGAGTGAGGAGGCTCCGAAAGCTAGTTTGGCAAGGCAAGGCTGCATTTTTTGCACCGACTGTCAAACTGGTACTTTTGTGATCAGGCACATGTAAAAACTTTGAACATCATGCTTTGAACATGACATTTTAACTTGCTTTCATATTTCTATGCATTTTAAATGAAATTGACCGGAATTGGGTAGACGTTTAGGAAATGATGTTGGATGGCTGGCTCTCGTATCCGTGTCCATGGACTTGTGATGCATCTCCAACGTATCTATAATTTTTGATTGTTTCATTTTTTTATATTACCAATCTTAGATACATTATATGAAATTTTATATTATTTTTTGGGACTAACCTATTAACTCGGTGCCCAGTGCCAGTTGTTGGTTTTTTCTTGTTCTTGGCTTTTCAGCAAACTAGCATTAAACGAAGTCCAAACACGATGAAACTTTACAATGATTTTTCTGGACCAGAAGGGACCCTAGAAGGTTCAGAAGAGGCCAGAAGATCTTGGAGAGAGCCACGAGATCAGCTAGTGTGCCCCTGGGTGGCGCCCCTAAGGTCGTGGGTCCCACGTGGCTCCGTTTGTCCTAACTACAACTCCATAAATTCCCAACTATTCCCAACCCAACAGAGAGCCATCCGAAACACATTTTCGGCCGCCGAAAGCTTCCTTCTGTGATCCCATCTGAAGGCCTTTTCTGGTACTCTGCCAGGGGGTCGATCACGGAGGGTTTCCACATCATCCTTACGCCACCTCCAATGATATGTCAGTAGTTTACCACAGACCTGCGGGTCCATAGCTAGTAGCTAGTTGACTTCTTCTTTCTCTCCGATCTTCAATACGAAGTTCTCCATGATCTCCATGGAGTTCTATTCGATGTACTTCTTTGGCTGTCTGTTTGTTGGGATCCGATGAATTGTGGATTTATGATCGGATTATTCATTGAAAGTAATTGAGTCTTGATACGTCTCCAACATATCTATAATTTATGAAGTATTCATGCCTTTATTATAGTTTTGTATGATTTTGGTGCACTTTTATATGATTTTTATGGACTAACATATTGACCTAGTGCCTAGTGCCAGTTGTTGTTTTCTGCTTGTTTTTGGTTTTCCAGAAAATCCGTATCAAATGGATTCCAAATGCAGTGAAACTTTTTGACGATTTTTTGGAACAAAAGAGACCCCTGAAGCTTCGTGCGAGGGCCAGAAGAGCCACGAGGTGACCACTACCTATCAGGGCGCGCTAGGGCAAAAGTGGTAGGCTGGTGGGTAGTGGGCATCTCGTGGCCCATGTTCGCGTGATTCCAACGCTAAAAATTCTTATAAATACAGAAGCCCCAAAAATAACCCTAGAACTTTGACTCCGCCGCCACAAGCCTCTTTAGCACTCTGTTGGAGGGGGAAATCATCACCGAAGGCCATCTTCATCATCCAGATGGCTTCCATGATGAGGAGGGAGTAATTCACCCTCGGGGCTGAGGGTTTGTACTAGTAGCTATGTGTTTGATCTCTCTCGCTCTCGTGTTCTTGATTTGAAACGATCTTGATGTATCACGAGCTTTGTTAATATAGTTGGATCATATGGTGTTTTCCCCTCTATATCTTGTGATGAATTGAGTTTTTACCTTTCAGGTTTCACTTTTATCGGATTGAATACTTGTTGTATGTCTTGCATACGAATACCCGTGGTGACAATGGGGTATTATATTGATTCACTAGATGTATGTTTTGGCACTCAAGTCACGGATTCCCGAGGTGACATCGGGGTAATCTATGCACAGGGGTTGATGCATGTTTTCGTCCTACTTTCTCTGGTAGAAATCTTGGGGCACTGTTTGAAGTTCTTTGTGTTGGATTTCATATTACGAATCTAAGTTGTTTGATGTATATCATATAATCAACTCACAGATACTTGTGATGACATTGGAGTATCTAGGTGACATTAGAGTTGGTTGATGTGTATCATATGGTGTTATTTTAGTACAAACTCTTTGGCTGTTTGTGACACTTATAGGAATAGCTCGATAGATCAATCAGAAAGGATAACTTTGAGGTGGTTTGGTGCTGGAATTTTGTCTGTTTTGGGCCTAGCCCAATAGCAATTTCATAAATTCCTAATAAATCCTAGAGGCCCACGCAGCCCATTTGTGCAAGGCAAGAGGTGGAACTAAAGTTTAGTCCCACATTGCTAGTTTAGAGGGAGTTGGACCTTTTTATAAGGGAGGTTCTTTCCCCACTTGTATGAGCATAAGAACAAAAGGGACATCCACGCGCGCTCCTCCTCCGCCGCCCGCCTCGCCACGACGCACCGCGCCGCGTCGCGGGTTGCGGGAATGAGCCGAGCCGATGTCTAAACTTTTGCCACGCACTATGGGTATATGAAAGGTCACACAGAAGCTAAAAAGATTTTTTGCGAAAGTGGAGTTCGAATGCGAACGGTGCAACCCTTTGGCTGCTGGCTGTTTGCTTCATCTCCGTCTCTTCGTTTCGCCTCCCATCTCTGCCCTCTCGCCTCCTTCTCTTGCGCCTATAAAAGGGAGATCGCTCCTCCGAGAGAGATGCACCAGAACTGCTCCTTCCCTTGCCATCGGTTCCATCTCTGAGCTGCTGCTGTTTTCCTCATCCCGGCTTGCGGCGTGCACTGCACGTCAGGACAGTAGGCCTCCGAAGCCGCACCTTTTGAGTCCTGTACGGGAGAAGGGTGATAAGGTTTTTGGGGAGCGCTCAACACGACTACTGGCTACTTCATCACGGATGATCCGGTCGCCGACGACTTCTTCCCCGACGTCCACGACCTCCTCGACGACATGGCAGGGGAGGACACTGACCCCAAGTCCAGCGCTTCTGCTGCTGCTGTCCCGTACATGTTCTTCTCCTTTGAGTCAAAGGTCCTGCTACAGTTCCTTGTTCTAGTATTTGCCCTAGATATGTTAGACTCTATTTCATATATGCAACTTGCTATACTGTCTACTCTAGATATGTTTAGTTACAGTTCATATATGAAGATGATGTTTACTTTCTCTTTGTTAAATCGCATGGCTTGTTTTATCACTACTATACTGGTCATGCTTTATGTAGTATTTCTGTTAATAAAATCATTTGGTAAATTGCTCATATTTCCAACAATCCAAAAACCTTATTATAGGCAATTTACCCCGAGTGGTTTTGCTGCTTCCATGAGACCTCCTATGTTTGAGGGTATCCACTATAAGAGGTGGCGCGTGAGAGCAGTCTTATGGTTTCAAACCATGAGTTGCTATGACGCCACTCTTGGCAAACCTGAAGGAGAGCTTGATGCTCAACAGGCACAAGCCTTTCAGAAAACGGATACTTTGTTTAAGGCTGCTCTCTTAAGTGTTCTTGGTGAGAACATAGTTGATGCTTACGCATCAACTGATAATGGAAAAGATATGTGGGATGCACTCAAGGCCAAGTTTGGCGTCTCGAATGCTGGCACTGAGCTGTACATCATGGAGCAATTCTATGATTACAGGATGACTGAAGAGCGCTCCGTGGTTGAGCAAGCTCATGAGATATAGTCATTTGCTAGAGAACTTGAGCACTTCAGTTGTATGCTACCAGACAAGTTTGTTGTCGGAGGTATCATCACTAAGCTTCCTCCTTCATGGAGGAACTTTGCTACCTTGCTGAAGCATAAGAGGCAGGAGCTTTCGGTCTCGGATCTCGTTGGCACTCTTGATGTGGAAGAAAAGGCGAGATCAAAGGACACACGTGCTCGAGGTATTGAGGGGGGACCTAGTGCCAATGTGGTACAGAAGCAGAACTTCCAGCCCCACAAGTTCAAGAACAAGGGCAAGTTTGATGGTAAAGCAAAGTTTGATGGGAAGAACAAGGCCGTCCAGCACAAGAACTTCAAGAAGAATAATGACAAGAAGAAAGGTGTATGTCATGTGTGTGGGGATCCTAATCATTGGGCTCCTAGTTGCCCTAATCGCTATGACAAGCGTCATCCTGGGAAAGGCGGCAAGACCGCTAATGTTGTCATTGGAGACATTGATATGAAGGATGCTGGGTATGGTATATTTCCCACTATTCTTTCAGTATGTCATTCTCCTGATTGGTTGATTGACACGGGTGCTAATGTGCATGTATGCGGTGATATTTCCATGTTTTCGTCTTATCAGACCGCAGGGACTTCAACCGTGCTGATGGGCAACGGTTCAAGTGCTTCTGTTCGTGGTGTTGGCACGGTCGATCTGAAGTTTACTTCGGGGAAGATCGTGCGGCTGAAGAACGTGCATTATGTCCCCTCCGTCAATAAAAATCTCGTTAGCGGATCTCTTCTGTGTAGAGATGGCTATAAGCTTGTCTTTGAGTCGAATAAATTTATAATATCCAAATATGGAACCTTTGTTGGTAAAAGTTATGAGTCAGGCGGCCTGTTTCGTTTATCCTTATCAGACGTTTGCAATAAAGTTGTTAATCATATTTGCAACAATAGTGAATCAAATGTGTGGCATTCACGTCTTTGTCATGTTAACTTTGGTTGCATGTCACGACTAGCGAAGTTGAACTTAATCCCTAGTTTCACCACTGTCAAGGGATCTAAGTGTCAAGTGTGTGTGTAAGCTAAGCAACCTCGTAAGTCTCACACGACTGTAGAAACGAGAAATCTTGCACCACTAGAGCTCATACATTCAGATCTATGTGAAATGAATGGTGTTTTGACAAAAGGTGGAAAGAAATATTTCATGACGTTAATTGATGACTCCACTAGATACTGCCGTGTGTATCTTCTGAAGTCTAAGGATGAGGCTTTGAACTTTTTCAAGATCTATAAAGCTGAAGTGGAAAACCAACTTGATCGAAAAATCAAGAGGCTTAGGTCCGACCGTGGTGGAGAGTATTTTTCCAATGAATTTGATGCTTTTTTGTGTGGAACATGGTATAATCCATGAGAGGACGCCTCCCTACTCACCTCAGTCAAATGGGGTGGCCGAGAGAAAGAACCATACTCTAACTGATTTGGTTAACGCCATGTTAGACACATCGGGTCTCTCCAAGGCATGGTGGGGGGAGGCGATATTGACAGCATGTCATGTCCTAAACCGAGTCCCCACAAAGAACAAAGAGATAACTCCATTCGAGGAATGGGAGAAGAAAAGGTTAAAACTCTCTTATCTGCGAACATGGGGGTTGTTTGGCGAAAGTCAATGTTCCAATTCCAAAGAAGTGGAAGCTTGGACCAAAGACTGTGGGTTGTGTTTTTTCCGGGATATGCTTTTCATAGCATTGCTATAGATTCTTGGTTGTAAAATCAGAGGTACCTGACATGCATGTCGGTACGATCATGGAGTCAAATGATGTGACTTTCTTTGAAGATATCTTTCCCATGAAGGATATGGCTACCTCATCTAATCAGGAGATGCCTAGTTCATCGAATCAGGAACCAGTTACAATTATCAAACCTGCCATTTCGATGGAACACTTTGAAAGTCCTGTGGAGGAAAACAATAAAGTTCCTACTAGGAGCAAGAGATAGAGGACTGCAAAGTCCTTTGGTGATGATTTTCATGTGTACCTCATAGATGACACTCCCAGTTCTATTTCAGAGGCTTATGCATCTGAAGATGTTGACTACTGGAAGGAAGCGGTTCATAGCGAGATGGATTCCATCTTGGCGAATGAAAATTGGGAGATAAATGATCTTCCTTATGGGTGCAAACCTATAGGGTGCAAATGGGTATTCAAGAAGAAGCTTAGGACTGATGGTACTATTGAAAAGTACAAGGCTCGGCTCGTGGCTAAGGGTTAAACCCAAAAGGAAGGTGAAGACTTCTTTGTTACTTACTCACATGTGGCTCGACTGAACACTATTTGACTTCTACTTTCACTAGCTGCCTCACATGGTCTTCCCGTTCATCCAATGGATGTTAAGACTGCTTTCCTAAATGGAGAGTTGGACGAGGAAATTTATATGGAACAACCAGATGGGTTTGTAATAGATGGTCAGGAAGGGAAAGTATGCAAGTTGCTGAAGTCTTTGTACGGACTTAAGCAAGCACCCAAACAGTGGCATGAGAAGTTTGAAAGAACTTTAACAACTGCAGGCTTTGTTGTAAACGAAGCTGACAAATGTGTGTACTATCGCCATGGTGGGGGCGAGGGAGTTATCCTTTGCTTGTATGTTGATGACATACTGATTTTCGGAACAAATCTGAATGTTATTAAGGAGGTCAAGGATTTCCTATCTCGTTGCTTTGAGATGAAGAATTTAGGAGTGGCTGATGTGATTCTGAACATCAAGTTGTTGAGAGGCGATGATGGTGGGATTACATTGCTTCAATCTCACTATGTGGAAAAGATCTTGAGTCGCTTTGGCTACAGTGACTGCAAGCCCTCTCCAACACCATATAATTCTAGTGTGTTGCTTCGAAAGAATCAGAGAATTGCTAGAGACCAATTGAAGTATTCTCAGATTATTGGCTCGCTTATTTACTTAGCCAGTGCTACAAGACCTGACATCTCTTTTGCTGTTAGCAAACTGAGTCGGTTTGTCTCAAAACCAGCAGATGTGCATTGGAAAGCTCTAGAGAGAGTTTTGAGTTATTTGAAAGGCACTGCAAATTATGGAATTCACTACACCGGGCACCCAAAGGTGCTTGAAGGGTATAGTGACTCAAACTGGATCTCATATGCTGATGAGATAAAGGCCACGAGCGGATATGTATTCACTCATGGAAGTGGCGGTCTTGCAAGCAGACCATCTTAACGAGGTCAACAATGGAAGCTGTCGTGGAATTGTCACAACAGATGTCCTAGAGCAAGGACTTAGTCGTAGGGCCATCGCACTAGGAAGCTTAAAGGGGTTAATCGGGACAAAGGACACGAGAGAGTTTTATACTAGTTCGGCCCCTTACGATGAAGATAAAAGCCTACGTCTAGTTGGGTTTGGTATTGCTGGGATTCCATCACCAAGAGGATCAACTCGCCGGCTTGGTTATCGACTTGTTGTTTCTTGCCCTAAACCGCCATCGGGTCGTCCCCTTATATACATGGGTTGACGCCAGGTGGCCTACAGAGTCTCGGCCAGCTCATAATCGTGTCCGGCTCGGTGACTTTCTTTACATGTCTTTCTGTACAAGTATTTCCTTACATGTGGCGTTTTACAATATCGGGCCTTAAGCCGGCCCCTGACCTTTGGGCCTTCTATAATACTTAATAAACTACAAACTTGGATGTTTACTGAACTTCTTGCATAACCCGCCATTGAAGCTGACCCGGCCCCTCCTGGGCGGGTCTCAGCTGATAGTAATATCCCCAACATTAGGCCCCAGGTTGACTCTGAACTTTGTTCTTTGTCAATCTTCAACACTTAGTCAGAATCCATCCTCTGTCTAAAAACTTCTGTAACCCGCCATGCCGTCATCTTTTGAAAACACAAAAAACCTTCATGACATCATCTTACAATGGATCTTTCATTTTTAATGCCTTCCAAGAATCGAGGCGTCTGTTCAGTTGGATAATTATTATTGGGTCTCCTTGATTTTCGCGCCCGCCTGTTCACATTTGCCCTTATAAATAGGCACGCGGCCGGTCCTTCCCATTCTCCTTTCTTCCTCATCTTCTTCCTCTCGCAACCTCCATCGCTGATCGAGCTCCGCCGCCGCCGCGACTCTCATCGTCGTCATCAAGCTTGGCCACTGCATCACCCTAAGTTCATCCAGAGAACGCGACGGCTTTTCGCGGTAGGCCTGCTTCCTGTAAGCTTTCCTCTCTCTCCCATACCTAGATTCGTTTCTAGGTTTCACGAGTTCTTCAGTGTTCTTCATCTGTTCATCACAGGCCATTTTGTAGATCTTCTCCGCAACTTATTTTGATCCAGAAAAGAGATATAACTCGCGCAGTAGCTGTTTGGCATTCGTTTTTTATATCAGTAGATCCCTTTTACCTGTTAAGATGCTTCGTTATAGTCGACGAACTCCTCTCTACTATGTTTTTTAGGACTAGAATATTTCCCTTTTTGAAACAGCCCTTTGATCCAAAATGATAATAAGAACTTGGTGAAACTTGTTTATGCCAACACTTAACTGAATTCTGCCTTCTGAGAAAATCTGTATTCATGGCGGCTTACCACTCCGGCTTTCTTTTCCTTATATACCATTAGCCCTTAGTTAAACCGCCATTACTTGCTTTATAATTGACCATAGACTTAACCTCCATATTGTTATTTATTTTTCAGTTTGTTACTCATCATGCCGTCGAAGTCACCGACCGTCTGTAACTAGGTCCCTTCTTCCGTAACTAAGGAACGACTAAAAGAATTCTTCATCGTTGGGTTTCTACCTTCAAATAATGTCATGTCTTATCGTGCTCCTGACCCGGAGGAAGAACGTCCCAATCCGAAAGATGGAGAAGTGATTATCTTTACTGACCACATGAACCGGGGATTTTCACCGCCCGGTTCAAAATTCTTCAGAGAGGTCCTTCATTTTTTCAAACTCCATCCTCAAGACCTTGGACCCTACTCTATTTCCAATATCTGTAACTTCCAAGTGCTCTGTGAGGTGTATCTTCAGCAAGAGCCCACTGTAGAATTGTTTAGAGAGTACTTTTATCTGAATCGCCAGAATGAATGCACCAATGGTTCTAGCTTAGAACTTGGAGGCATTTCAGTTCAGCGCCGTCTGGGTGCTGTTTTTCCTCTCATCGTCTTACCGAGCCACCCAAAAGATTGGAACCAAACTTGGTTTTATTGTCAGGATACTTCTCCAGCAAACGAGAATCCTTTGCCGGGTTATCGCCCTAACCGTCTTGACTCCAAGTTCACCCTTCCGGATAAGCTTACCGTCGCTGAACGTAGGAAGCTTCTTCCCTCCATTAGAAGAATGAACAGCTTATTGGGTAATGGTCTAACCGGAGTAGATCTGACCCGTTGTTGGATCTCATGGCGGGTTAGCCCATTAAGTCGTCGATCTCAACTGATGTATGAATATGACGGTAGCCCGGACCACCCTCTTCGTCACAACCCAGTTGAACTCACCGAAGAAGACATTGTTTCGATGTCAACCCTTTTGGTAAATGGGAAGTACGAAGATTGCAGTATTGTTGGGTTAAGTCCTTTATGCAAGATTAATCCGATGCCAGAAGTAAGTACATTCTGATCTCTTTATCCTTTGTGTTTTGCCCAGCTATTAGTACTTAATACTGATCTTTCTTCTTGTCTTTACAGGCCAATTCTGACTTCTGGAAGGTGAAATATGATCACGAAGCTGCCAAGAAGGCGAAACTCGCCGCCATGAACGCCAAGAAAACAGCCCAAAAATCCAAGAAGAAGAAGAAGAAAACCACTGCTGAAGATTTAATGAAGCTTGACGACTCGTCTGACTCGGAGGTAGCCCTTGACTCCCTTGGCCAATTTTTTAACACTCTTATTGACACTGATCCTTACCAGGATGACACTGGGGCCAGTCAGGCTGAGGAAGTAGAGGTACCTATTATTTCCTCCGACTCAAAGCCCTTACCCAGACACAAAGTTCGTCGAGTGATCCGTAAAGTAAGGTTTTCTAACCCTTTAGCTCACTTGGATCCCAACTTTCATTTGAAAAAACAACAACATGAAAGCCGCCGTGAAGTTGAAATTGAGGATGAACCGGATGTTGTCCTTCAACAGACTCCTCGGAAATGCCCGAACGAGGTTTAATTATTACTGTCTTTAACCCATTTTGATGAATCCCGCTCCTTGTATTTTCTTTAACTCCTTTTATTTACCTTTTCAGGAGGTGTCTCGTTCTCGGTCGACTCATCACAAACACAATTTCCAGCTTTCAAGACTGCTCCTGGGTAATTAAAAACCCTCTTTTCTTTCGAGTTTGATCAATTGTTATCTTAATGCTGATTATTCTGAAATATTTTTCTTCAGAGGTCAAGCTAAGTCCAAAAAAGCGAAGGCAACAAAACCAATGGAAGATCCGCCAGTACTGGCATCTGAGCCGGTTAGGCCACCTTCTCCATTGACTATCACCCCAGAAGACCCGCCTATTGTTCATGAAGCAAATCCTCCAGAGCCATCCCTTGTCAAGAACACTACTAACCCTTCTGCAGCTGGTCCATCAAGCTCAATTTGCCCCCGTCTCCCTGTGTTCAAGATGTTCAAATTACTGGGAGCCGCTATGTTGAGCCGGGGAACCCGACGGTTTTGGCACGGTGCACTGCTAAGCAAGAAGCTTTGGAGAGGCGGAAGGTTCGTCTTGATGTTGCCAATTATGACCTTCTTAACGCCAGTGACATCTTATCTGGCTATCTCAGTCATGTACACTCCAGTCGTGATTCTGAGATTGAGATGGTCAAGCAGCTTCAATTGAAGTATGAGGTATGTAATTTCCGGTTTATCAACATTCCTTCAGCCCCCAAGTCTGTAGATTATGAGAGAAACAGAATAACCTATAGACTTACAATATAGACTGATACCTTTACCTCTGAATATTTGCTTGATATTAGTAGAACAAGACTTCACCCGTAGTCCCCAAGGACCGGTTTATTTAATCATTAATGAATCGGTACTTCAGAATTGAACGCCATCTATAAAATACTTAATATTCCAGTTTAAACTTGAAAAAACTTGCTAAACTGCGTGCATTAGCCCCCAAGTGCCAAGTGCTGTTACTTTGTAAAGGACTTGGGACTTCAAATATGTTGGTAGAGTCATAAAAATTTGATTTGACATACATTAGCCCCCAAGTGTCAAGTGGTTTATTCATAAAGTATTTGAGACTTGAATCTTTGAAATTGGATACTGGAATTTGAAGCCAAGTCTTGATTTATCTGAATGTTTTCACAGAATGCATTGTCTGAATTGAACTCCCAACTTACTGATACAAAGACCCGGCTAGCGAACCAGGAATCAGAAATTAAATCTTCCACCTCTCAACTGCAAATAAGTCTTTCTGAAACGGAGAAGTTGAAGACTGACTTTGCTATCAAAGAGAAAACGTGGGCAGATGACAAGATACTTCTGACCCGGCGAGCTGAGACAACCGAAACAACTCTGAAGGAAATTTCAACCGAACTGAACAGTTTAAAAGGCAGGGTGTCTCAGATGGTCGCTGCTATCTTTGGTAAGCTTCCTGATTTGATCTTTCATATGTCTTTCATGTCAAGCCGGAATATGATCCGTTAACTTACTCTATGAAAAATGTGTGTAGGTCTGCGAAGTAAGAATCTAGACCAAGACCCGTTGATTAAGATGAAAGACGTATACACTTTAACTGCACAATTGTATATCAGTGCACAACAAGCTCTGGCAGCCATCTCTCCTACTAATCAAGGGTCTAACCGGATCAGTGACGTCCTGAAGAGGCTGTCCATTCTCCCTGCCAGATTCCAAGAGGTGAAACGCTCCTGCGTGCGAGCCGGAGCTTTGACATCCCTAAGCCGCTCCAAGGCTTGGGTACCAGATCTAGACCCGGCAGACGTGGCAAGGGGTTATCCTACCGTGAAGGAGGACGGGTCTCCTTTTGATCAGGATGACTTTATAGCCTGCATCCGTGAAGTCCGGCTTCAGGCGACTAGCCTTGAAGATGACACCAATGTGGACAAGTATCAACCGGGTTTTGAAAGTGAAAATAAGAAGATGGCCGCTCCTTCCTATAAAGTAACCGACTTGATCCCACCGGTGAGGGAAGACACATTTGCCCCGGAGGTTGATCCGGTCGGCCTGATTGATGATGAAGCTGAATTTGTCGCCATGAACGGTTCTGACTGGTCAAAACCCAACTTCTAGTAGATTCAAGATGTTGAGCCGGTGAGGGAAGGACACTGATCATCTTCATGGGCTTTAGAAAGCCTTGTAATAGCTTTAGCTGTTAAAAACACCGCATGTTTGCTTATGCCATCGCGCATAAAACGCTTCTATGTGAATCTGTGCTTCCGGGTGCCAATGCTTTAATGCTTTTCTTATGCCTTGTTTAACACTTGTTTCTGCAATGTTTAAACTCTGTTCCTGTGAACACAAGGAAAAAGGAAAGACCTGGCAAGGCGGTTTAGAAACAACTGGGTTTAAACACCTCTTTTACAGCCCATATTTCCACCTCAAAAAACAGAGACAAATATAAATAAAGGATAAGTTTTAATACCAACTCTGAAGTTAACGCAGCCGATAAGCGCGTGTAAGTAAAAACCATACCTTGTCCTCGGTGATCCTTAGATCGTCGGTTTAAATAAACCGGGTGATGAATTTGAGAATTCAATATAAAAGTTGAGACTCCTTGAACATTCAATAATCATTATATCTCAGTAGCTCGTGCCTTCGGATCCTTATACCACCGGCTTGGATAACCCGGGCGGCTGGGTTGTCCAATAATTGAGCCGGCAAAGAGAATCAGGCCATCTCATTTGTAACAACAAAAACTCAAAGGCAAGCAACATATAACAAACATAATTTTAACTCTGTATTTAAAAGACTGGGGGTTTCTGATTCAAATACGATCAGTAAACTGGACCAAAGGGGTTAAGCTAAGGTTCGAATACGACCATATAGCCCCCAGTGGCTTTGGCGTTGCGCCGATCAAGAGGGTACCGACAGCTATGTTCTCTTTGGTTCGAATATGACCTATGTTTGAACAGGAAGCCCCCAAATGACCTTGAGAGGTTTTTAACGACCCTGATTTGAATACGATCCAAGTCGGCTCAAAAGGGGTTAAGCTATGATTCGGATACGATCAAGAAGCCCCCAAGTGAGTTTGGCCTTGAGCCGATCAAAAGGGTTACGACAGCTATGTTCTCTTTGGTTCGAATACGACCTATGTTTGAACAGGAAGCCCCAAGTGACCATGATATTTAAAGCTAGATTCGAATACGATCATAAGCCGGACTAGAAAAGTTAAACTTGATTCAAATATGATCATCTCCTTAATAGTCATTTGTGAAAAAGTAATAAAAATGCATAATCTTTGAAAAGAAAAGAGACCGATGGTCTTACTTTATTGCTTATCATCGTATATACAAGATGAACGTATGTACAGGATGAGAGCCGGTGGCTCAGGTATAGTACGGCCAAAGTTGAGCAATGTTCCACGGCCGGCGGGTCTCCTCTTCTGACTTACGTGAGTCTGCATGCTCTCGAACGTGAATGAGGTAGTAAGACCCGTTGTTTAAATTTTTACTGACCACAAAGGGTCCTTCCCAAGGTGGGGATAACTTGTGTGCATCTGAAAGATCTTGGATGAGCCAGAGCACCAAGTCGCCTTCCTGAAAGTCCTACTCTTAACCCGACGGCTGTGATAACGACGCAGGTCCTGTTGATAGATTGCTGATCGTGCTGCTGCTAAGTCTCTTTATTCATCCAACAAGTCAAGCGCATCCTGTATGGCTTTTTCATTGTTAGCTTCAACATAAGCCGCCACACGGGGCGAGTCATGACGGATGTCACTGGGCAATACCGCTTCTGCCCCGTAAACCATGAAGAAGGGTGTGTAACCCGTAGACCTATTGGGTGTAGTATTGATGCTCCATAACACTGAAGGCAACTCCTCTACCCAACAACCCGGCATTCGCTGTAAAGGAACCATAAGCCGGGGTTTTAGCCCTTTCAGAATGTCCTGATTGGCTCTCTCAGCTTGACCATTGGATTGAGGATGAGCTACAGAAGAAATATCAAGCCGGATTTGCTCTCGCTGACAAAACTCTTCCATAGCCCCTTGGGATAGATTGGTGCCATTGTCTGTGATAATACTGTGCGGAAAACCGAAATGGAAGATTATTTTCTTCATGAACTGAACCGCCGTGGCTGCATCACACTTACTCACAGGCTCTGCCTCAACCCATTTAGTGAACTTATCAACAACCACCAGGAGATGTGTCTTCTTGTCCTTAGACCTTTTGAAAGGTCCCACCATGTCAAGCCCCCAGACCGGAAACGGCCAAGTGATTGGAATCATCCGGAGCTCTTGAGCTGGCACATGCGCCCGTCATGCGAATTTCTGACATCTGTCACATCTACTGACTAGATCCTCCGCATCAGCATGAGCCGTCAGCCACTAAAAACCGTGATGAAACGCCTTGGCCACCAAAGATTTTAACCCGGCGTGATGACCACAATCACCTTCATGGATCTCACGAAGTATTTCTTGACCTTCTTCGGGGGAAACACACCATTGAAACACTCCAGAAACACTGCGATGAAATAACTCTCCATCCGAAATCGTCATGGACTTAGACCGCCGGGTTATCTGTCGAGCCAGGTTCTCATCCGCTGGCAATTCTCCTCGGGTCTTGTAAGCCAAGAACGGCACCGTCCAATCTGGCATGACATGAAGAGCCGCCACCAACTGCGCCTCCGGGTCAGGAACAGCTAAATCTTCTTCTGTGGGCAATTTGATAGAGGGGTTGTGCAAAACATCTAAAAAGGTGTTGGGTGGTACCGGCTTACGTTGAGACCCCAGCCGGCTCAAAGCATCAGCTGCTTCGTTCTTTCGACGGTCAATGTGTTCCACCTGATAGCCTTTAAAATATCCTGCAACAGCATCGACCTCTCGGCGATAAGCCACCATGAGAGGGTCTTTGGAATCCCACTTGCCAGACACCTGCTGAACCACTAGATCCGAATCACCAAGACATCTGACCCGGCTCAAGCTCATCTCCTTTGCCACTCGAAGACCATGGAGCAATGCTTCATACTCTGCTGCGTTGTTAGTGCACGGAAACATCAATCGTAACACATAACAAAATTTATCACCTCGTGGGGAAGTTAATACAACTCCAGCCCCCGAGCCCTCCAATTTCCTGGACCCATCAAAATGAATAGTCCAATATGTGCTGTCCGGCTTTTCTTCTGGCATCTGCATCTCTGTCCAGTCATTGATGAAGTCAACCAGGGCTTGAGACTTAATTGCAGTGTGTGGAACATACTTCAGGCCATGAGACCCAAGCTCAATTGCCCACTTGGCAACTCGCCCTGTAGCTTCTCTGTTTTGAATAATGTCTCCCAAAGGAGCAGAGCTAACCACAGTGATTGGATGTCCCTGAAAGTAATGCTTAAGCTTCTGGCTCGTCATGAACACCCCATAAACAAGCTTCTGCCAATATGGATATCGTTGCTTAGACTCAATTAGCACTTCACTGACATAATAAACTAGCCGTTGAACCGGATGCTCTTTGCCAGCCTCCTCGCGCTCTACCACCATAGCCATGCTAACAGCCCGTGAGTTGGCAGCTACATATAACAATAGCGGCTCTTTCTCAATTGGAGCAACTAGGACCGGCGACTCAGCTAGTTGTGTCTTCAGATCTTCAAAAGCGGCGTTCACAGCATCACTCCAAACAAACACATCTATTTTCTTCATCAATTGATACAGGGGCATAGCCTTTTCCCTAACCGGCTTATGAACCGGCTCAAAGCAGCCACACGACCCGCCAGTCATTGAACATCATTGACGCATGTTGGTTTGGCCAGGGATGTAATTGCTTTGATCTTCTCCAGGTTAGCTTCAATGCCTCGGTTAGACACCAGAAAACCCAAAAGCTTGCCGGTTGGCACTCCAAAAACACATTTGGCCGGGTTAAGCATCATCTTGTACACCCGAAGATTATCAAAAGTCTCTTTCAAGTCTGTGACCAAGGTTTCCTCTTCTCTGGATTTTACTACTATATCATCCACATAGGCATGAACATTGCGCCCAATTTGATCATGAAGACAATTCTGAACACACCGTTGGTAAGTCGCCTGAGCACTCTTGAGCTCAAAAGGCATAGGCACATAGCAGAAAGCACCAAAAGGTGTTATGAACGATGTTTTCTCTTGATCCTTGACTGCCATCTTAATCTGATGATACCCGGAGTAAGCATCTAAAAAACTCAACCGTGCACAACCCGCCGTAGCATCAATGATCTGATCAATACGGGGAAGAGCAAAAGGATCAGCCGGACAGGCCTTGTTTAAATCTGTGTAATCCACACACATACGCCAGGTGCCATTATTTTTAGCCCGAGCACCGGGTTAGCTAACCATTCTGGGTGAAAGACCTCCACAATGAACACGGCCACCAAGAGCCGGGCCACCTCTTCTTCAATGGCCTTACGCCTTTCTTCATTGAACCGTCGAAGAAAATGTCTGACAGGCTTGAACTTTGGATCGATATTAAGAGTGTGCTTAGCGAGTTCCCTTGGGACACCCGGCAGGTCTGAAGGTTTCCATGCAAAGATGTCCCGGTTCTCACGGATGAACTCGATGAGCGCGCTTTCCTATTTCGGATCCAAGTTTGCGCTGATGATGAACTGTTTGGATGAGTCGCCAGGCACAAAGTCAACCATCTTAGTGTCATCGGCTGATTTGAACTTCAACTCTGGCTCATGCTCTGTGGTTGGTTTCTTTAATGACGTCATGTCCTCCGGGTCAACATGATCCTTATAGAATTTCAACTCCTCTGTCGCACAAACGGATTCAGCATAGGCAGCATCCCCCATCTTCACATTCCAAGGAGATCTTCCGGCTCCCATGGACTGTAATGGTGCCCTTGTGACCCGGCATCTTGAGCTGTAAATACACGTAACACAGCTGAGCCATGAACTTGGCATAAGCCGGTCGCCCAAACAGAGCATGATATGGGCTTTTGATCTTAACCACTTCAAAGGTTAATTTTTATGCCCCGGAGTCATACTCATCCCCAAAGGCTACCTCCAGCTTGATCTTACCAACTGGGTATGCCGACTTACCGGGTACTACACCATGAAAAATAGTGTTGGATTGTTTAAGATTTTTATCCGTTAATCCCATCCCGCAGAACGTCTCATAGTAAAGGATGTTGATGCTGCTACCTCCATTCATGAGTACCTTAGTAAACTTGTACCCACCAACCTAAGGTGCCACTACCAAAGCCAAGTGATCCGGATTATCAACCCGGGGCGGGTGATCCTCTCTGCTCCACACAATAGGCTGCTCCGACCAACGTAGATAACGTGGGATTGCCGGTTCAACGGCATTAACGGCCCTCTTATGGAGTTTCTAGTCTCTCTTACATAAACTGGTAGTAAAGACATGATACTGTCTACTACTCAACTGCTTCGGGTTGCTCTGATAGCCGGATTGTTGCTGCTGTTGATTCCCTTGGTTGTGTTGCTGATTATATCCCCCGTGGTGACCAGGATGACCATGAAAACCTCCTCCACCTGAACCGGCGCCCGGGCCCTAAAAGCCGCCTGAGCCGCCACCCGGACCATGACCCACATCAAACGCGTTTGAATTTTTAAATGCCTTCATGATCGTACAATCCTTCCACAAGTGGGTAGCTGGCTTCTCCCTGGTGCCGTGTCTAGGACAAGGTTCATTCAACAGCTGCTCAAGGGTGGGGCCTGACCCGCCTGATCGAGGGGGCTGTCTGCCCTTGCCCCGCTGATTACCGCCCTGTGCATTAGTATTAGCAACAAACTCATCAGCCTTACGCTTATTACCTCCTTGATTTGCCAGGTTATGCTGGTGACCCTTGCCATTGCCATTCTTCTTTCCCTTTGCTGCTTTTTCCTCATCATACGCCGGGTCTTTGGTGGTATCAGAACCGGCATACTTGACAAGAGCCGCCGTCAACGTTCCCATGTCATTACAGTCGTGTTTAAGTCGCCCCAACTTCTGCTTGAGGGGCTCAAAATGGCAATTCTTCTCCAACATCAAAACTGCTGAACCGGCATCCATTTTATCAGACGAATGCATTATTTCCTTGACCCGACGCACCCAATGTGTCGTAGATTCTCCATCCTCTTGCTTGCAGTTGGTCAGGTCCACAATTGACATTGGCTGCTTACACGTGGCTTTAAAGTTCTGGATGAACCGTGCCTTTAACTCTGCCCATGAGCCGATGAAATTGGGTGGCAATCCTTTCAGCCAGGTCCGAGCCGTTCCATCCAACATCATGGTAAAGTACTTGGCCATTGCAGCATCACTAACTTCCAACAGCTCCATAGCCATATCATAACTCTCAATCCAAGCCCCTGGCTGTAAGTCAGCCGTGTAGTTCGGTACCTTAGGAGGCCCTTTGAAATCCTTGGGCAACCGTTCATTGCGTATGGCTGGGACCAGGCAAGGTACGCCTCCGGTTCTCGTAACTACACCTGCCTCCACCGAAGTCGCTGGGTAAGCCGGAAAAGTCTGGTGAGCCGCCTGCTCCGCTTCTATCTGAGTCGCCCGTTTCGCCTCTTGACGAATTCTCTCCTGATCCGCCAAGTTGAGGGCTCCAGCCCGCACCGGCTCATGCCTATATGGCCGGTTGTGGTGTTGAGCGTTACTTGATATCTCTGCAGATTCCATGTGCCTACTGTAACTTGGGCTCCGGCTTGGGCGAGGAGTTGAATGAATCCTGTCTCGACTGTAGGAGTATGCATCTTGCTGGGCCAAAGCTCTCTGAAGCAGTTCTCTTACCCTCCGGGTTTCAATTGCTGCTGGCGAGTCGCCTTCCATCGGGAGAGGTGCCAAACGAGCTGACGTCGCAATGAGGTTCTCCATGGGGTTGGAGAAGTGACCCAGGGGTGTTGATATATAACGGGGAGGAGCTGTATTCATGTGCGGCGGCTCCATGGTGCGTGGCTGAACTGGTGCTCCGGGCGTCTCGACCCGGTTTACCTCCGGCGGGTTGCTCCCTCCAGCTCTGGGTGTATGGAAAAGATTCCTCGGATCTAGTGTTAGAGGCAGGCGCGACTGAGTTTTCTGACGCCTCCTCCTTATGACTTCGTTTGACGCATTAAGATCCACGGAGAGCCGGAAGGTTTCTGCCTGAAGCTGCTGAGCACGAGCATCCAAGGCTGCTTGTTCTGCTGCCATCCAGGTTTCCTCCGCAGCCAAATTTTCCTTAGCTTGCACCATCTCTTCCCTCACGCGTGCCACTTCCGCGTCATGCTGGGCTTTATCCGCCGGCTCTACCGCAGCGGTTAACAGAGTCGTCAGTTTATCCATGAGGTCCATGCGAACCTAAGCCGGGGGGCGCGCAGGGTCTCCTGACCCAGCAGCTGCTGACCCGGTGGCGGCTGTTGTCGCTGCGGTGGAGTTCTGCCCGGGCTGCGTCCCTGCCATGAAGACTCCGGCCCAATTTGGCAGCTCAAGGGGGTCCGGAATACTATTGCCATCGGAACAGCCCCCGAGCATACCGTCTTGCAGTTGGTACAATGAGTCCGTCTCACCCGTTGAAGATGTAGTATCAGAGCAGATGGCCGTCTCCCCGCCTCCCATCGATCGTTCGGAGTATTCACCGCCATGGATGCAGCCAACGAAGGAATGCTTCATGACAGATTGAACACGGGCGGACCCGGCACGCTGAGCCGTTTCGATGAGGTCGGTGTGGACATCCGGCTCAGGGCCTGACTCGCCGATCCAGACGATGAAGACGTGGATTCCGCCGAAGGGGACCCGGTACCCATACTCGATTGAGCCGGCCTCGGGGCCCCAGCCTTCGTCGTCGATGTAGATCTTGCCGCGACGACTCTTGGTCATCCGGCCCACAGCGTATCCCTTGAGCCCTTCGAAGTTGCCCTTCAATAACTCACAGCACTAGATACAACTACGGTCGAAGCAGATTGGCTTCGTCGGCTCTTGAATGACTTGCTAGTTGTTGAGAAATCTGTACCGGGTATCCTTATGAACTGCGACAATCAAACTGTGATCACGAAAGTGAGCAGCTCATTGGATAACATGAAGTCATCAAGACACGTTCAGAGAAGGTTAAAGTCTGTTAGGAAAATGAGTAACTCCAGAGTTATTGCATTGGATTATATCCAAACGTCTAAAAATCTGGCAGATCCTTTTACTAAGGGTCTATCACGCAATGTGATAGATAATGCATCGAGGGAGATGGGTATGAGACCCACAATATGAGTTATTCACAGTGGTAACCTGTTCTTTGTGATCGGAGATCCTGTGAATTAGATGTGGAAGGCAAGCAGTTGGTCAACTGAGAGGAGAGTATCCTTACTATTAACAATACCACTCCATGAAGATGCAATACTCTTCTAATCTGCATGGTAGGTTGATGTATATCTTAATGTGTTCTAAGTGACTCTTTTAAGCAGAGATATTATCGTGCAGAACATCTTTTGAAGAACACACGTATATGAGTCTGATTGTCAAACGTCGCAATCTATGAGAGTAGGGTTCTCTCTAGTAAACTCATGAAAGGTCACGGAGTATGATGCATAAGCTCCACCCACGGGGAAGACCCATGGTAGCCACGTATCGGTCAAGGCTTTATGTGAAGCTAGATTCGCAGAAAACTTGCAATTCAAGGCCTAGTTCACTGTTCAAGTTGCTTACTACTGTAGCATAGAGTTCTAGGTGGAAGTTCAACTTAACAGTCTCCATTGCAGTACCGGTATATAAAACAGTGTTTTGGAACCAAAGGCATATTTTGTGTGCCTCTGGGATCTGGTGGGGGCTTGCTGGAATTTTGTCTATTTTGGGCCTAGCCCAATAGCAGTTTCAGAAATTCCTAATAAATCCTAGAGGCCCACACAACCCATTTGTGCAAGGCAAGAGGTGGAACTAAAATTTAGTCCCACATTGCTAGTTTAGAGGAAGTTGGACCTCTTTATAAGGGAGGTTCTTTCCCACTTGTATGAGCATAAGAACAAGAGGGACATCCACGCGCGCTCCTCCTCTGCCGCCCGCCTCGCCACGCCATGCCTCGCCACGTCACGACGCGCCGCGCTGCGGGTTGTGGGAATGAGCCGAGCCGATGTCTAAATTTTTGTCACGCACTACGGGTATATGAAAGGTCACACGGAAGCTGTTCGCTTCATCTCGGTCTCTTCGTTTCGCCTCCCGTCGCTGCCCTCTCACCTCCTTCTCTTGCGCCTATAAAAGGGAGGTCGCTCCTCCCAGAGAGATGCACCAGAACTACTCCTTCCTTCGCCATCGGTTCCATCTCTGAGCTGCTGCTGTTTTCCTCATCCCGGCTTACGGACTGCACCGCACGTCGGGACAGTAGGCCTCCAAAACTGCACCTTTTGAGTCCTGTACGGGAGAAGGGTGATAAGGTTTTTGGGGAGCGCTCAGCGCGACTACTGGCTGCTTCATCACAGACGATCTAGTCGCCGACGACTACTTCCCCGACGCCCATGACCTCCTCGACGACATGGCAGGGGAGGACACCGACCCCAAGTCCAGCGCTTCTGCTGCTGCTGTCCCGTACGTGTTCTTCTCCTTTGAGTCAGAGGTCCTGCTACAGTTCCTTGTTCTAGTATTTGCCCTAGATATGTTAGACTCTATTTCATATATGCAACTTGCTATACTGCCTGCTCTAGATATGTTTAGTTACAGTTCATATATGAAGATGATGTTTACCTTCTCTTTGTTAAATCGCACGGCTTGTTTTATCACTACTATACTGGTCATGCTTTATCTAGTATTTCTGTTAATAAAATCATTCGGTAAATTGCTCATATTTCCAACATTTAGTACCCTACAAACAATTTCGTATTATGTTCTCTTCTAGATAAGAACTTTGGAGTGATTCTTTATCACACGTTGAAGGATTTGCATATGATCTTATTATGTTAGTACTGTTGAGACATTGCACTAGTGAAAGTATTTTTCATATAAAAGGAGGTGTGAACCCCCCGGACCCATATTATTGATGAAACCAGAGAGTCAAGCACATAGCGCGCTAAAGCATGTTTAGCATGTTCAGAGGCCAAAGTTCAGCAGAAAGGAAAATGATTACAGTCTTACACATTGGCTAAAGAGAAAACTAAAGGGCTACAACATTGCTTTCGACTAAATCATTACTCTTCCTTTCTTTTCTTTTTCACTACCCTCTGTGTCCTTCGATCAAGCTTCAATCATGTAGCTCATCTTGGCTTTCGCTTGGTCTCCACCAGTCTTATCGGTCGCAAGTTCATCCACCACGCCCCTAATTTTCTTCCATGGTTGATTGGCGATCCCATCAGGTCCAAACTTGTGACTGGGCTAAGCAGGAAGTGTTTGATGCCACTAGCAGGGCTCCTGGGGGGACGTATTGGGGCTTGAGTCATCAGGAGCAGTGTAGTCATCTAGGTTCATCTTGGAGAGGAGGGATTGGCTAACTTCACCTGCAGTGTTCATTTCCAGTGAAATCACCCCACCAGTAGCGAGTAGTATGAAGTTAGCAGCAACGTGCACTTAGTAGTAGCATTGTTTAAAGTAAAGCGCTACAGCTATTAGCAGTAGCACGTTTCAGTGAAGCCCGCTACTGCTACCCATATATAGCAGTAGTGCTGGTCAAAACGTGCTATTGCTAAAAGTCAGCTATAGCATCGTATCAGTAATGTGGGACCCCACCCTATTGATAGCCCTTAGACCCGTGTTACTGCTAGGCTTTTCCCTAGAAGTGACATGCGTGGTGATTTCGTGATTCCGGCGGGCCAGAGTTGCCGGAGAGAGGAATGGGAGGCGGCATCACTATCCGAGGAGGCTAGACGCAGATGGGGGAGTGAAGCCATCCCGATGCGGCGCTGCTCGCGCAGGCAAGGCGCGCTGCAGCCGTAGGTTGGGATGGGGCGGGATGGTTGTCGGAGTTTAATGACACGGCTGAGGCTCACTATGGTGTCCTCGTGCCACCCCAAACAGGGCACGGGAGCCTCACTACCCTCCCACACCTGTCCTCCTGATGTCGGACTCACTAGGGCGACGCCACAGCCACAACTCGAGCTGACCACCACGACGACTCATCGCATAAGGGCCTGTCATTGGAACCTGCCCCTGCAGGTAGCATCCTGCTCAACACTTCTACTTCATTTTTTTATTTCCATTCTCTGCAAATTGCCATGCCACGTCATAGTAGAGGCACATCAGTATTGTGATTGTAGTCTCAATGTGTCTGTAGAGGAGCATAATCATCCGTTTTTAGAGTAGGGAGAGCGGATATCCATTAAAATTTTCTAGACAAGCATGCAATACACTATGGTCATTTAGTTACCCCATGGCATCTTTTCATTAATTTCTACTTACCGCTATTGTAGCGATGAACCTTATATTTAATTTCCACTTATTGCTATTGTAGTGATGAACCTTATTTTTTGTGCTCTGCGACGTAGTATGAGTTGGTAATTTTTTGAGTTGACCACTTATAATTGCCTTTGTGGATTAACCTCCTGGCAAATTAGGTTGTTGCCATGGTGTGTTTATTGAGCATCATGGCAAGTAGTTTGGATGTGCCATGAGAGTTTTACATATATTTTGCCACTTTTTTGTTTGTCATGGCAAGTAGTTTGTATGCATCATGAGAGATTTTTTAGCACCATGGAAAGTAGTTTGTATGCATCATGAAATGTGTTTCATGTGTGTCTCACATCTTATATAGTCAAAATTATTCAGGGAAATTGACATGACAATTGATAAAAATCTGGCCTCAAAAGCTATGGTCGGTTCTTCTAGTGTTTTGGCATGACAATTTTACCTTTAAATTTGCCATTGCAAATTATCATTCTTTATTTGCCATGACAATTTATTTTCATACACATGGCAATTTTACCTTATACATACATGGCAACTTTATTTTTAACGCTCATGGAAAATTTACTTTTTATTCACCATGGCAAATTTAGTAAACACTTATGCATTCTTCTTTAGTGTAACACCCCAAGACCGATGTGCCAGGTGTCGTCCAGTTATTCGCTGTTGTTACCCTGTCATTGCTTGCGTGTCTTGCATTGCATAACATGCCATCATGTGCATTTTATTTGCACACATGTTCGTCTCATGCATCCGAGCTTTTTCCCCGTTGTCCGTTTTGCAATCCGGCGCTCCTATGTCACCCGGTGTCCCTTTCTACCTTCTTTTCGTGTGTGGGCATTAGACATTTCCGGATTGGATCGAGACTTGCCAAGCGGCCTTGGTTTACTACCGGTAGACCGCCTGTCAAGTTTCATACCATTTGGACTTCGTTTGATACTCCAACGGTTAACCGAGGGACCGAAAAGGCCTCGTGTGTGTTGCAGCCCAACAACCCTCCAATTTGGCCCAAAACCCACCAAAACCCTCTCCATCACCTAGAGCGTTCGATCACGATCGCGTGGCCGAAAACCGCACCTCATTTGGAGTCTCCTAGCTCCCTCTACCTATAAATATGTGGCTCTCCCCGCGAATTTCCGCGCAGATCAAACCCTAGTCTCCCTCCTCCTCACCCCACCGTACATGTCCACTCCGCCGCCGGACGCGTCCACCCCGCCGCCACATCACCCGGACCAATCGCGCGCCGCCACCTCAGCCCCGTCGCCGCTCTCCTCCAACCCGCGGCCGCCACCTGTCCCAGCCGGCACCCCCGCCGCGGCCCAGATCCAGCCCGTGGGGCCCGAATCCGGCGCGCCGCCGGCCCGCGCCTGCCC
>NC_041392.1:172821127-172854180 GCF_002162155.2 Triticum dicoccoides
TGGCCCCGGCCACTGCCACCGACCTCGCCATCACCGGCGAGCTCCCGCGCCGCCTCTTCCTCATCGCGCCGCCGTCTTCCACGCCGCCGGCCATCGCCGGAATCGCCGCAGCTCGCCGGAGATCCAACTCCGGCCGGATAGAGCGAGGATGGATGAGATCCACCCATTCCCGCCTCCAAACGTCGTCCTCCGTCTCGGATCTCCTCGTCCCGCACCGTTCCGTCCCGGGTTGACTTCTCGGAGGTCTAAATTTCACTAAGTCCCCGAGATTTCCATGTTTCATATGCCCATATTCATCATGTCATAACTCCGCATCCGTAACCCCGTTTTGGGCATATACCATATTGAAATGTTCGACTCAGAGAGTACATCATTTCATCTCATTGCATCATTTTCATTTGAGCTCATCTTGATGCCCGAAATGTTGTTGGAAGAATGCTATTTGAGTTAATTGTCAGATCTGCTGCTCCAATTAGCTATTTGTCATTTTTGCCATGATTATTGTGTGCATGATATGCCCCTGTGCTCTACATGAGTTTTGTTATATGTTTTGCCATCTATCCAGAGGTGCAAACCATGTATTCTTGTGATGTGTGTGGTGACTAGCACAAGCTTGCAAAGTGGAGCATTCGTTAATGCTGATTTCAGGGACTTAGCATGTCCACTAAGTCCTTGATCTGTTTATTTCTTTATGCCATATGTTCATGTTGTTTCCTAGTGATCCGTGCCTCTTTTGAGGATGATCAGTAAGGATGTTTTGTTAATCTTGTAGTGCTCTATCCATCCATGTCTTTGTTTGCATTTATGGAGCACCCTAGCTTGAGTCAATCGAGCTCTACTTTTGCTATTTCGTGAATCTGGGCAGATTGTCTACTTGTTGGCGATTTTGCTGAGGATGTTGTAGTTGATCCATGCATGCTATGTTATTGTTCTTGCCATGTCTAGCTTGTATAATGTGTACTCTTGATGGGTGTATGCTTAGATTGTCATGACATGCTCTGTAGTGAGTGCATCGAGCTCGTAAACATGCCTACTTGATCTCTGTTTTGCATGCTCCAGTTTTTCACTAAATCTATGATCTGATTATGTTTTTGCCATTTCACATGCTTGCAATTGTATTTTCTGATCCCTTTTGGCTCAAGGTCACTAAGGGACTTGTTAAAATCTTTAAGTAGCTCCATGCCATGCTTTGCTTTGCCATGTTCAGGTCCTGTAGCATATAGTTTTCATGCTCCAAAGTGTGCTACCTGATCTGAAATTCCAGACAAGTGTTAATTTCACTAAGTCTGAAATCTGTTTGTCAAATGCATTTTTGCCATGCTTGTTTGAACCTGTTAATGGATGAATTGGCCGTAGCCCAGTGTACATCTTTTGTTAAGCATCATGTATGGATCCCTGCCATGTATTTTGTTGTCATGTTTGAGTTCTGTAGCATGTTCATCTTTTTGCATTTAGATGGCTACTTGCTGTTTATCGCAGACCGGTGCCATATTTGTTTTGCTCGCCATTTCCAAACCGTGCCTCCGATTCCAGCGTTCTTTATATCGTTTTCAAGCGATTTCATCTCACCTTTCCTGTGGCACACTTGGATTTCCAAGTTGAGGCGAGGTTCATTCATTCCCTTGCAAATCATGCATATGCATCGCATATCGCATTCCGCATATCATACCATGTTCATGTGTTGGTTGTTTACTATGTTGTGTGCTTCTTTCTGGTGTTTGCTTCTTCGGGTTGGCTCCGGTAACGTCCCGTTTGTGAGGATCCGTTCGACTTTGTCCATTTGTCTTCCTCATGGACTCGTTCTTCTTTCTTGCGGGATTTCAGGCAAGATGACCATACCCTCGAAATCACTTCTATCTTTGCTTGCTAGTTGCTCGCTCTTTTGCTATGCATATGCTGCGATACCTACCACTTGCTTATCATGCCTCCTATATTGTTGAACTAAGCCTCTAACCCACCTTGTCCTAGCAAACCGCTGTTTGGCTATGTTACCGCTTTGCTCAGCCCCTCTTATAGCGTTGTTAGTTGCAGGTGAAGATTGAAGTTTGTTCCTTGTTGGAACATTCAGATGTTGTTCCTTGTTGGAACATGTTTACTTGTTGTGATATCACAATATATCTTATTTAATTAATGCATCTATATACTTGGTAAAGGGTGGAAGGCTCGGCCTTATGCCTGGTGTTTTGTTCCACTCTTGCCGCCCTAGTTTCCGTTATATCGGTGTTATGTTCCCGGATTTTGCGTTCCGTACGCGGTTGGGTATAATGGTAACCCCTTGACGGTTCGCTTTGAATAAAACTCCTCCAGCAAGGCCCAACCTTGGTTTTACCATTCGCCACCTAGCCTCTTTTTCCCTTGGGTTAGGCCAGCCCAAGGGTCATCTTTATTTTAACCCCCCGGGCCAGTGCTTGTCTAAGTGTTGGTCCAAACTGAGTAGACTGCAGGGCCACCTCGGGGAAACTTGAGGGCTGGTTTTACTCGTAGGATGTCTCATCTGGTGTTGCCCTGAGAACGAGATATGTGCAGCTCCCATCAGGATGTCGGCGCATCAGGCGGCTTTGTTGGTCTTGTTTTACCATTGTCGAAATATCTTGTAACCGGGATTTCGAGTCTGATCGGGTCTTCTCGCTAGAAGGAATATCCTTCATTGACCGTGAGAGCTTGTCATGGGCTAAGTTGGGACACCCCTGCAGGGATTTGAACTTTCGAAAGCTGTGCCCGCGGTTATGGGCAGACGGGAATTTGTTAACGTCCGGTTATAGAAAACCTGAAGTTGACCTTAATTAAAATACATCAACCGCGTGTGTAATCGTGATGGTCTATTTCCGGCGGAGTCCGGGAAGTGAACACGGTGTTGAAGTTATGCTTGACGTAGGTTGTTCTATGATCACTTCTTAATCATAGTTTTCTTGATCGTGCTTTGCCTTCTCTTCTCGCTCTCATTTGCGTATGTTAGCCACCATATATGCTAGTCGCTTGCTGCAGCTCCACCTCATACCTTTACCTTATCCATAAGCTTAAATAGTCTTGATCGCGAGGGTGCAAGATTGCTGAGTCCTCGTGGCTCACAGATACTTCCAAACTAGCTTGCAGGTGCCGATGATGCAATCAAGCTCAAGGAGGAGCTCGATGAAGATCTTGTCCTTTGTGTTGTTTTTGTTCTAGTTGATCAGTAGTGGAGCCCAGTTGGGGTTGATCGGGACCTTGTCGCTTTTGGGGTTCTTCTTTTATTTTGGTTCCATAGTCGGACCTTGATTGTATTTGTGTGATGTAATGCTTTATTTATGTACTTGTGTGAAGTGGCGATTGTAAGCCAACTATGTATCTCTTTCCCTTATGTATTACATGGGTTGCGTGAAGATTATCTCACTTGCGACATTGATTTCAATGCGGTTATGCCTCTAAGTCGTGCTTCGACACGTGGGAGATATAGCCGCATCGAGGGCGTTACATTTAGCAAATAGTTGCCATGACAGAAATGCTATGAGTAGTTGCCATGGAGCATGGCAAATATTTGTATCATGACACATGTAGTTTATGGAGAACGACAATTTTCTTCGTTTTTTGCAACATGGAAAAATTTCTTTTTGAACGAGACCATGGCAAACTCAGTGTATATTTCTTGGCAAATGTAGGTCATGGAGCATGGCAAAATTTTCTTCCTTTTTGTAAGATGGGAACATTTCTTTTTGAATGGGACCATGCAAACCTAGTGTATGTATCATGGAAAATCTAGTTTATGGAGCATGGCAATTTCTAATTATATGGACCAAGGCAATTTTTCTTTCTTTTTTGCAACATGGCAAAAAATATTTAATGGCACCATGGCAAACTCAATGTAACCAATGTAGGCTATGGAGCAGGGCAAAATTATCTTCTTTTTTTGCAACAAGCCATTTTTTTTGAACGAGACCATGGCAAACTTAGTGTATGTATCATGAAAAACTTAGTGTATGGAGGATGCCAAGTTCTAATTATATGGAGAATGACAAAGTTTCTTTCTTTTTCGCAACATGGCAAATTTTATTTTTAGAACGGGACCATGCCAAACTCGGTGTATGTGTCATGGCAAATGTAGGTTTTGGAGCATGGCATTTTTGTAGTCCACTGACCATGATATATAGAACATTTTCCAACAAAGTTGCCATGACCCATGGGTACTTTAGTTGTACTGCTCATGGTTCTCGTTTAATACCATCACAATTTGTATTGGACCATGGCAAATTAAGTTGTTCGACCATGGCAAATGTTGTTTATGGATCATGGCAATTTTTACTATATGTACCATGGCGAATTTTTATTCCTTTTTTTGCAATATGGCAAATTTCTTCCACATAGGGACCATGACAAATATAGTCTATGCATCATGCAAAATGTAGTGGATGGATCATGGAATTTTTTATTCTACATTTTTAGTCTATAAATCATGCCACGAAATCATAGTTTATGCATTTTTCAGTCTATGTATCATATATAATACATTTTCAACATAGTTACCATGGACGATGGCAACTATAGCCTATGCATCATGGTTTTTATAGCGTATGGGTCATGGCATATATTTTTCACCTATGGATCTTGATATATAGAACTTTTCAGTCCATGCCATTTTTTGAACATAACTTTTTTGCCATCGAAGCTTTGCCATGCTTTTATTAGGGAATCAAATATGTTCTATAAACCTTACCATTGTAAAAAATAATATCATGGAAAATCATAAGTAGTTGGTCAAACTCGAATGACACTTTTTATTAGAATTTTCCATGATATTTATTCTTCTTTTAAAGTTGATGGCATTTTTTTGGAAGCAGAGCAAAAACTGGGCTTTTTTGTTAGCAGAAAAAAAAAATCAAAATCTAGGCATTTTCATTCGTTTTGTAGTGGGCTTTTCCCCCTCCTTTTTTGGTTTTTGCAGGGTAAAGGCCTAGCGACAGGGATGATTTCGGGCTGTGGGTTCCTCCCGCCGAATAAATTGTTTGGCGGATCACTCGCCTGTACCAAACAAATCGTTCGGTCTGGGACCTGGGAGGTCCCAGACCACACATCCGACCAATATCGGCGTCCTTCCTTTATGGTTTATAAAGCCTGATGTATCTCTAGAATAACAATTTGACCAACGTGATACAGGTTATACTTCATGTAATAATATATCATTAGAAACTTCAAATGGAATATTTTCTCCCCAAAAAGGTACATTGTTAGTGATATAATTTTAGGATGCAGCATACTGAGCCTGGACATGAACAGTAAATTCGCTAAAATAGGGGAAAATATGAACAATAAATTCGCAGTACATACAAAAAAAATCTGATTTTTTAACATGCAGGATGCTCATGCGCATGATATCCGTGCAAAATTTCGGGCTGTTTCGACAATCGAGGAGCTCATGGTAGAAAAGACAAACTTCGAGTGTCCGAGAAACAATTAAAAAACACTTTTGGATCCAATTTTGTCTTTTTTGCTATGAGCTCCTCGAATGTCAAGCACCCAGAAATATTGCATGGACATCATGTGTAGCAGCATCTTGGACGGCATTTTTTTGCTATTATTTTTATTTTACTATTCATTGAGTGCACATGAGCCAGGGCTTATCTTTGAATTACCGATAATGATAATTTTAGGGCTATACTACTTGTATTATGTTGGTCAAATAATCAACCTAAGGATACTCGTAGGCCAATTAACCAGAGAGGAGAGATTATTGAATAAATTCGTTCGATATAAAATATGTAAGAAATTTTGGATAAAACCTTTGTAAGAAATTCGTTCGACATAAAAGGTGAAATGTCATGATTATAGCGATGGGTACTAGACAATCATTAGATGTTTTCCGGACTTGGTTTGAAGACGTTATAATTCTAATGGAGTAGTGGGTCTTGGGGGCTAATCGTGCTAGAATAAAAAACTTTCTTTGTGCGTTTTGACTTTATTCGCAAAAGTCGCCCCATTATGTCGATGTGTCCACAAGGAGAGATGTATGCATCCTAGTCTGGTTACTTATGCTCGGTTGTGTCGTAATCTTTTTACTCTTGCCATTTGTGTAGTATTTGAATGCATTCAATTGTTAAAAGACCAAGTGATTTGCAATGTTCCATGTATGTACAAAAACAAGCGTTTTGTCCCGGCCCTGACAGACATGTGCCCAGCGCTGCGCCGCCCCCAACCATCACAAAATCAGCCGCCGCCGGCGTGGGGGACCTCCATGGCGCACCACATCGCGCGACAAATGGTAGGATCGGACGCCAATCTAGCTCACCGAGAATCCCTGCTTGGAGAACGGGTTAGAAAAGTCAAGTCATTATTATAATTTAACAAATACATTTCTGGTTTTATTCATGAACATGACATTTTATATGAAGTGGGACAATGATTCATGCATCTTCCTAATTTCCGTGACCCACTGTTATACTAGCTAGGAGCATTTATTCGTTTGCAAGCGATTATTCGTCGATGCATGCGATTCCCTTCGTATTTGTGATATAGGATACCCTTTCTTATATTGTTGCACTCATTGAAATTTAATTGTAATGTCCCTCAAAAAAAAGAAATTTAATTGTAATATCCAGTTTTCTGGTCGGTAACTAGGAATTTTACGGCTCAGTCGGTGGTTGTCTTTGATTGATCTGCTCGGATCCGGTCTTTATTCATTTTTGTTCATGTATCTTCAGATTGGATCTTTCCGACCTAAACTTTTCTTCATCGGTCGTGGTTGTTGTTCTGGTGCGTTGGTTCTATGGGCCCTTAGCACGACAATTTCCCGACTGTCTACTACAACAAGTTGTGCCCGAATCCGGAAAGGGAGGGACGATGACAACGGCGTGCCTTCGACTCACTTTATTGCTTGTAGTCGTCGCGAGGTGGTCTACAAATTTAAATGTATTTTTATTATTATTTCTGGCATTCGTTGTACTGCCAGAAAGACAAGCGAAGAAACACTAATCCAAGAGAGAGCGCGAGGAGCCATGTGTACTCTATAGTAGTATGCGTGTAGCTTCTGCTTTGTCTTGAATTGTGCTCTGGATGCAGAGACTTGTGATGATGAGATGGGTGGGACTAATCAAGTTCCCTCTGGTTTATATAGGCCTTGGCGATCTATCAGTCTACTAGGATAGGAGAATCCACAGCTTAATTAAATAGTAGTAGTGCTCTCGTGAACTTTAATTAGACGCAGAGGGTACGTTGGACGCATGCAGCCTGAGTTGTCCAACGTGATACTGACCGACTTCTGATTAGGTAACGTGAACATGCGGCAATTAGCATTAGCGGCACCTTGTTATTTTTGTGTTACCGACGGGAATTCAACCCTCCCACGTGGTAATAAATCTGCTGTATGTCTAGGTGAACACGGTGGTTCAGTTCTGGATGACAGCAAGGAGTTAAACAATGTAAATTATTCTTCAGCTCGACGGAGGATACTTGAGTTTTTACCTGATATTTTTTACTGACGTACGTGCATGCGTTAGAGACTACTAGTAGAAATAGCGTGAGGGTAAATACATCCGTGCCCACCCATGCACACCTACATATAGAAATAGTTGTGAGAAAGAAAGTCCCAATCGTAGTTTTACTTTCATCCTCTTCGCGAAAGCGGCTATTCCTTGCGACCTCAGCTGCCCTTGGGAGAACTTATTGGGAGAGACGTACAGTGTGAGCATCGGATCCTTGAACTCTGAAGAAATGTAAGTTCGCCAATCTCAAAGTACTCTGTTAAAATCCCTGAATACCGCTTCGACCTCTCAACAGTTGTGTGGGACGGTAGATCTCAGACGCAACAGACATCACGCGGGTCCTCAAAACGTCCGCAAGCGTCCAGACTAAATTTTTTGGACGCTGCAAGCCATCCAAGGCGGGCATATATTTGTCCGCAGACGAGTCCACGTGTCTGTTTTTCATGTAAAATGGAAGCAAACAAACTGGGAGTACGGAGCTCGGCTATATAGGACTCCAACCAAAACCAAGGTGGAGCCCGCATATGTGGAGTTGTTCGTACTTTTGAGGTGCGACCCCCATTTCCCCATCTTCCCTCTCATCGTCGCGGCCATCCACCATTCCCGAGCTTCTCGCTTTTGTCACCACATGGACCTGTATGAAAAGCTACCCGAGACGACGGAGGTGGAGGATCCGAAAAAGATGGCCGCCCAGAAGATCAACTTGGCGACACAGCAAGCCCATCGTCTCAAAGCGAAGGAAAAGGATGGGGGTAGCAGGCAAAAAGAAGGGCGGCGGGGGCGGCCAGTGACAGGGTGCAGGAGTCGGGCAGGGGCAGGATGCGGGCCGCCACCGCCATCACCATCACCTCCATGCACACGTTGTCCTAGAAGGGGCAATATCAGCCTCCCTACTTCTACACTACCTAGAAGCTTGGCATGTAGTCACCGGCCTCCGCCACTGAGCACATGTCGTATTGTAATGATGTCATCATTGTGCCGCTCCATTTTGCCGACTCGGCATCGCCGCAGCTTGTCTGGTTGCGGACGCTGGGTGTGGATTAGTTTGGTGCCTGCTCTCTGTTTGCCAATATGTCTCGATTGGGCGACCCGGCGTATGACAACTTAGACAGGCAGTTGTTTGAGATGACCCACAATGGAGGCAGAGGATACTTCGAGGACGGACAAGTAGATGACTCGGAGCCACAGGTGCACGCCCAACAACAAGGCATGTACACCTAGCCGGGCACGCACACCCAACAACCAAAATTGTACACCGGGCAGCTAGAGCAGGGCACTTCCGGTGATGACGACCTTGATTTTGGGGATTGGCCGGCCTATTCGAAGAAGAGGGGTGGAGGAGAAAGCTTCAACATATGGGAGGATGAGTTATTGCGCGATGCGATGGTTTACCACTAGCCTTTATCTAATCCGTGAAACGGAGCAAAAGAGCGCAACATTTTGGCCCAATATTCATTCTTGGTTCCACGAGCACAAAAAATTCGAGACTTACTGCAATGAACTCATCTGCGATCGTGGGACAAAGTCGCTCAACCATCGATGGTACACCATCCAAGAGGTTGTGAGCGGGTATTGGGGTCATTTAAAACAACTAATCGTTTGTTGGGAAGTGTTCACTAATCATCGAGCAGTAAGTTGTTATATGTGTTGGAAATTTGGTCGGATAAGTAACTTGTTGGCCGGATATGCTCTATGTGTTGGTCATTTGGCCGGATATGCAACTTGTTGACAATGTTTTTCTTTCTAGCCCTCCTGTGCGTGCAAGTTTTTCTTGAAGGTGGAGAAGAGGAATTTTATCCTCATGCATTGTTTATTGAAGTTGAATGGATAATCCAAGTGACAACTAACCATTGCCAACCCCATCAAGACCGTTGGTATCGACACCGAACACTAGTAGAAAAGAGGGCTTTGGTTCAGGCCGAGTCAGCCCATTAGTCCCGGTTCAGTCCAGAACCGGGACCCATGGGGGCATTGGTCCCGGTTCGTGAGGACAGGGGCCTGCCGGGCCTCGTGGGGGCATTGGTCCCGGTTCGTCTGGCCCTTTAGTCCCGGTTGGTGGGACGAACCGGGACTAATGGGCCTCACTTCTGGCCCACCACCATTGGTCCTGTTTGGTGGCTTGAAACGGGACCACATGCTTCCCTTTGGTCCTGGTTCATGCCACGAACCGGGACCAATGAGGTGCCTGTATATACCCCTCGCCCGCGAGGAGAGCACTCCAGTGCTCTGTTTTTCTCTGGCCGGCGAGGGGAGGGCTTTGTGGTGCTCTAGCTCACCTCCTATGCACATGAGGTGTTCGATGAAATGCCTGAGCCACACTAGTTAAGCTTCCTCCTCTCGAAGCTCGACCTCAAAGCTCCATTTTTCTCGAGATTTGTCTAGGTTTAGCGGCCCGTCACGTCCCATTCCCGTCTTCACTGCCGTCGATCGCCCGCGCCGATCTCGTCGCCGGCACCACCGTGGTGGGCCTCTTATTCTTATCTTCTTTCTGAAAGAAAAAAATTCTTACTTTAGATAGATACTTGTCTAATTTTCTTACTTTTATTATTGCTTGTTATTATATAGTGCGATGGTTTTGGTATCCGCCCCCGTCGGCCCTCGTCCTGGCTATGATTTGGATGTGGTATATATATTATCTTTTAATAACTATTTGGTTCATTTATTGTTTATGACAATTATGCCGACCAACATGACATAGATTTTATTTATGTAGGAGGTAGTTGAACAGGAAATTTCAACCGACCCTATTGTCGAGAGGTTAAATTTAGTTGAAGAAGAAAACAATTACTTGAAGGAAAAAATAAAAATAAATGAGGAGAAGATGATATTGGAGTTGCATGTTGCCAGAACAAAAAAAAGACACATCCATGACATTTTGGGCCAAACGAATTTTTTTCTGTCATACATATGACACTTCTGTGACGATAATTGTGACAAAACCCGGTATCATCATAGATGTGGTGGGCTCCTACTTCTATGACAAAAATTCATGACAGAAAATGGGCTTTTCATCCTGGCCGGGCCGGAGACACAGCTGCATGACATTCTTTGGGCCATCCATGACAGAAAAAACCGTGGTAGAAGCGAGGGCGAGGAAAATTTCGGGGAGTTCCCGATTACGGTGGGAGGTCAGGGGCCGAGCGATGCGCGTTTCTCTCGTACACATACGTTGGTGTGTGCGAGGCATTGGCTCTAACTGAACCCGAGCGAGGCGTTGGCCTCTAACTGAATCCGAGCGATTGCACTGCAGGCTACGCGTTACAGAACCCGAGCAATCAATCGATGGCTGTTAACTGAACCCGATCGAGCGATTCCTTCGCTACTGCTGCTAACTGAAGCCGATCGATGGGATGAACAGTGAGTGTTGTGGGGGGTTTGGATGAACAGTGAGCGGTGGCGTTGCCTCTAGATGAACAGGACCCCGTGTTGTGGTGGAGGGCTGGATGAACAGTAGACGGTGGAGGGGTGGTTGAACATGACCCCGTGGTGTGGAGGGCTGGATGAATAGTAGACGGTGGAGGGGTGCCCATGGAGGGGTGATTGAATAGGACCCCGTGGTGTGGATGGCTGGATGAACAGTACATGGTGGATGGGTGGTTGAACAGTAGCCGGTGGAGTAGTCCGTGGTGGAGGCTGGATGAACAGGAGCCCGTGGAGGCTGGAGGAGGTCGATGGTGGAGATGAACAATATTCCGTGGAGTCCCGTTTTGCGGTACGCCACAACCCTCCTGCCGGGGATATACCCCGCGGCGTAAACCGGCCAGAAGTTAACCCGGCCAGGACTTGGCGGTTTATCTGAAGACCCCGCTGACACTTGGCGAGTTACTGGCGACCCGCTATGACCTGGCGGTTTACAAGCAACCCACCTGGTCATTATGACTCACTGGTGATCCGGCGTGCGGGATCGACGGATGACAAGGCCCAGAAGGCCGGTTCACGTTTAATGGTGGGCCGGTTTAAGAGGAAAGGCATGAGGAACGTTTATCTTACAAGGAGTTAAGACCTGGACTTGTATCCGATTTGTATTAGAGATAGACTAGTCCTAATCCTAATAGGACTCTACATGTAACCCGTACCTCCAACATATATAAGGAGGGGCAGGGCTCCCCAAAAGGGGGAAGAGGGACAAGATTCACAAGATTGACAAGTTCCACAAGTTGGACAAGTTAGGTTTAGACAATAGCTCTCGAGATAGAGCACTCTTGTAACCGTGATCATCATCATAAATATCAATGAAACAGGATGTAGGCTTTTACCTCCATCGAGAGGGGCCGAACCTGGGAAAAACATCACGTCTCTCGTCCCGCTCAACCCCTCTCAAGCTACCACATAGCTGCGTTGGCCTCGCGACTAAGTCCTGACACTAAGGACATCTGCCGTGACAATTCCACGACAGTTGGCGCTCACCGTGGGGCCTGCGCATGGTGGTGTTGAGTTCTTAGAGGGATTTCATCTAGGGATCAACGGGCTCGCAATTTTTTCAGTTGAGGAAGATCCGGCAGGTTCATTGTTTGGTGGTCGAGAGCATGATTAACTTTGGAGCTGGCAGTACAAGGTTTGAGATCAAAAGAAGCTAGGGTTCCATGCGTGTTGCCGCACGCGGCCTGTTTGTCCACCCGGTTGAGGAGGGATGATTTCCATCAAAACAATCAGTATTACAATTCGGCGAGACCGAGCCCGACTCCGTTATTTAATCGCCATTTTGCCACAAGAGCTGGTGCGTGTGAAATTTGGATCCACAATAGTCGACATAGGTGGATTCACTTCAAATCTCGAGGCTACTGCCTTGCTGCTGTTACCGTGCACTACATCCAAATATTAAATCAGAACCAGTACTAGGTACCGGTGGTCGGTTTAGTACTCACGAGGAGGCATTCAAAAAATTGGATATACCAGTTAATTGGGAACAAACCTGTCCTGCTGAGCCGCCCGGCCGCTCCTCCTTCTGCTATGCCGCTCCGCCTTGCTGCTGTTGAACTGCCCTGACCGAGGGCTACCCGTGAACCGTGGCCTGGACTCGTCTTGGGTCTCTTCTTCTGCCGTAAGCTGCAGTGTCAAATCGCCGTTCCAGATGAGCCGCCTCCAAGCGCATCGGTTTACCACCAGCACTTGCGCCCTTGTCTTGTTCTGCCGTATGACGTAGCCGTCGTAAGTCGCCGCCCTTACTTCGCCTTGACCCGCCGTGGTCGATCCGTTGTTGCTCCGTCTGAGTCATACCGACCCTGAGCCGCTACTGAAAACCGCCGCGGCCGTAACAATCAGGTGCTATTTTTCTAAAACTCTTTTTTGGTATAATTACATAATGTAAAAAGATTTTCTCGATGTATGCTATTGTATACACAGGTCAATTACCTCATGATTAAAGTATGATCCAGTCCCCGCGTGCTGTCATTGGAGGTCGCGTCTATATCCACACTATATCAAATGGCTTATTAGATGTGCGCAAATCGCCGCCTCAACGGTCCGGTCTACATCAACTCACCGGGCCGCGCCTGTAGCCGGTTCATTCAACCATACCCGCGCCGGTTCAACCGTCTGCGTGGCTTACGATGCCACGGCCGACTCACGCGTCCGCTCTGTCATTTAAATATCACGGTTGACTCTGATATGTATATCAACAAATCAGAGCCGCCCCTGCGGTCTTGAGCCGCCGGGGGCATGTTCAGCCGCCTCGGTCGCGATAAACGGATCATCCGTCGTCCAAACAAATCAGGTGACATCTATCTAAGTCTATTTTTGACATATATTGTTTTTGTAAAAAGAACAATTATGTTGGTTTTGCATATTTTTATATGCAGGACAATTATTCGCCACAACATTGGTGTTACACCATGCATATGGAGTGCGCACTGGCGTCATTATATACTGGCTTTTGACCATTCCACACTGCTCAACGGACACGCGCAAACCGCCTGTGGTCCGGTTTACGTCAACACACGGCCAGTTCTCCATCTACGCCGGCTTACAATGCCCGCAGGCGACTCTCCGTCCGCGCCGTTTTACAACTCCTGTGGCCGACTCTCCCGTCTGCGCCGGCTTACTACGCCGCGGCCGACTCATCTGGCTGTGCCGTCTCTAAAGCTGCGGTCGTCTTTGTCGTCCGTCTCTCGCGGCCTGGTCTACATCAACATACCGGGCCGCACCTGTCTGCACTGATGGTTCAATGGACATGCACACAAATCGCTGCCACTATAGTTTGGTCAACTTCAAATAGCCAGTTGGAATGAACCATTGGCCAAGTTGCTGACACGGCTTATACGGGATCATTTATAACCCGCCGCAGTCACCTCAACCTTCTGTGGATTCATATCACGTTATCAACACCAATGATATACAAGTTATGCCGGTTTATATCACGGTCAAATCTGGAGAATCTCAAGCCAACTCCTCGAGTCACCTTGAGACTTGGGGGCTACAATGATATGATTCAGCAAATCTTGCCAGTTTTAGCAAATTTAAGAACCCCAGGACGATGGAGGGAAGGATAACCCGGTCCCGGAGGCTATTGTTATATTGATGAAAGTTTAAAGGCCGTCAGAAAATTTCCGGCTTAGAAAGTATATGACAGTTATAAAATCCCGGCTCGATGAAGAAGTTCCAGGTTATCAGAAATGACTCCGGTTTAGAATCCGGCTCAAGAGACATCTTTCTCCCACAAAGCTCTGAAGCGCTCAAATCCGGTTTAACAATGTCCGGTTCAAAAAGGAATTAACTTCTCGCAAGTTCGAGTTTACAGGCCGTCAGAAAATTTCCGGCTGAAAATGAATATTCCGGTTTAAAATCTGGTTCAAGGGAAAGATATCTCCCACAAAGCTTTGAAGCTCTCAATATCCGGTTCAAGATCCCGGTTCAAGAAGAATTTATCTCTTGCAAAAAGTTAAAAAGTGCCGAAGAGGACCTGCTGCCACGATGCGCGGTTCGAACATGGGTATCCCGCCTTACTGGCCTGACATATTATTGATCACATGGGGGCTTCTTCTTCATAAAGAGGGGTCTCTGTTCTTTTACATCATGTGTGGTTACACGGAGTTGTTCTAAAGCGGCCTCCGGTTTACCCCTTGAAGTTAGCTTTTTAAAAGCATCATGTTATATCACTTGGGGGTTTGGTCGTGTCCGAACCAATACAATACCTCTTGATAGGCGAGAGTCACCAGATCACTTGGGGACTTGGTCACGTCTGAACCAGTCATGCCTCTTGATCGGCCTAAGGCCACAGAATCACTTGGGGGCTTGGTCGAACCTGAACCATTACCATGCCACTTGATCGGCATAAATGCCACGGTTTCATTTGGGGACCTGGCTGACTAGAACCATAGTTACACCTATCGGGAGCTTGGTCGTGTCCGACCATGGTAACGCCATCTAATCAGCTCAAATAAGCCTCTTTTTGCAAATGGTTTTGTCATTGCCTTTGCTTCACATTTTTCTTTGAAAGATATTTCTTTCTTTTAATTGCGTTTTTTAAACCGACAAATTCTTAAACCGGTTCAAACTGTCAATTACAAATTGACAGAACACGGTCAAATCTTAATCCGGAGACTATCTGCCCGGTTTGATTTTCTGTTACCATCCTATTATGGAGTAAACCGGTGTTTATCAACCCGGCTCGACTTTCAACTTCAAGTTGTCAGTACACGATCAAATTATAATCCGGAGACTATCAGCCCGGTCCGGTTTGACTACGAGTCGCCAGTATTATATATGGTTAAACCGGTGTTTATCGCAACCCGGTATGGTTTTATCATAAACCGGCACAATATGAAAGGAGTTATCATTACTCAAGATTGGGGTTATCACTCTTACTACAAAAGTTGGTAAAACCAGCAATGTGATTCAGTGTCACAGGTATGATGTATTTCATATTTGATTATTCTTAAGTGCAGCCTCGGTTATAAACCCAGGTTATATGTCAGGCATTATGACCCGTTCGGCGGTAAACCGCTAGGACACTTTAAACTTGTTGTATGCAAAAACAGGTTGAATAAAGTATGACAATAAATTATCCGGTGTTTATTAAACCGGCCTGGCTTTCGACTATAAGTCGCCAGTATATATTTGGATTGCGCCATTGGAATCATGCGCTTATAAATCATTGGGTTATATTATTCAAATATCCAAACTTGGCTGAATTTCCATTATGATGTTGAATGAATAAGGTTTTCATACCAGATTATGTTATCTTGAATAGCCAACATGGCTGGATTTTATTATGGTTATTAATAACAGGTATTATTGAGGTTTTCAAAGCGGCTTTAGCGCAATGGCTATTATATTGTCAATGGATATGGTTTATTTTACAATTGAAGGAATAGTCCCGAGTCGCTGCAGGCTCATGACCCGGCACTTGGGGGCTACATTATTCAACTGAAGATTATATCAAATATGCAAGTCTCATGTCGCTGCAAATATGCAAGTCTCATGTCGCTGCAAGCATGCACCATGACACTTGGGGGCTAATGCAAAGTCATTTTTTTCTCACCTTATTGAAGACCCGACTCATCACATTGTAACGAGCCGGCCCTTGGGGGCTACCAATTGCCTCTATCAACAATTTAAGGTACAAAGCTTTTTATCCATTACATTGAAGGGTCCACTTCTCAGTTGGTAAAGCACAAGTCTCTTAACCTTGTGGACGTGAATTCAAGCCCCATGATGGGGGTTACATCACATGATGTTATTTTCATTGAAGAATATATCAAAATCCCAGCTCAATATTATCTTACTGAGCCGGCCCTTGGGGGCTACACGTTGCTGTTCAAAGTTTACAAGATTATATTTACAAAGTCCCTGCTCATTATTGCATAATGACCCAACCCTTGGGGGCTACACTGGTAGAAGTTTTTATGAGTATCAAGCAATTACAAGTCCCAGGTTGCTGCAAGCATGACAACCCGGCACTTGGGGGCTACATATGTGGAATACTCAGTTCTGACTAGTGACTGGGATGAACAACATGGATTTCTTCAAAATTGGTAACATTTATATTGAAGCAAGTCTTAAGCCATCACTTTGTTCTGCTCAAGATTTGGGGGCTACAGGTATTATATTATTATCGAAGAAATATTTTCAAATTCTCTGTTTGAGCAAACCAGATTGACTCGGCGTCACCAATCATTATGACCCTGTGGCTGCAACCCGGCGTCATCAATAATCATGAACCGGCGTTGTGAACCGGCGTTGGCAGCAATCATAACCCGACGTCTATCAACGGTCATAATTCGGAATCATCAGTTTTTATAACCCGGTCATTTTGGTAATGTTAAACCGGCAAGTTTTACATCTTCAAACCGGTTGAATATCAGATAAGTATTTTCAGACCCATGTTTCTTAAACCGGCGCTTTGGGAGCTGAGTCAAATGAGTTATTCTTCACGATATTTCTCTATGACAAACCAAGGTCGGCAAATTGATTATGAAGCTGGTCTGTTGATCCGGATTTCTCAGAAGGAGGAAATAACAAGGACTTAAGGATGATCAGGTACCGGTTTATAAAAATTCTTAACCCGGAGCATAACCTGTCAAATTTGTTCTTGTGTTTATTTTGCAGCATAAGTTTACCATGAATAAATCCAAGCTAAACTTGGGGCTAATGTCGGGGATATACCCCGCGGCGTAAACTGGCCGGAAGTTAACCCGGCCAGGACTTGGCGGTTTATCTGAAGACCCCGCTGACACTTGGCGAATTACTGGCGACCCGCCCTGACCTGGCGGTTTACAAGCAACCCACCTGGTCATTATGACTCACTTGTGATTCGGCGTGTGGGATCGACGGATGACAAGGCCCAAGGCACAGAAGGCCGGTTCACGTTTAATGGTGGGCCGGTTTAAGAGGAAAGGCATGAGGAACGTTTATCTTACAAGGAGTTAAGACCTGGACTTGTATCTAGTTTGTATTAGAGATAGACTAGTCCTAATCCTAATAGGACTCTGCATGTAACCCGCCCCTCCAACATATATAAGGAGGGGCAGGGCTCCCCAAAAGGGGGAAGAGGGACAAGATTCATAAGATTGACAAGTTTCACAAGTTGGACAAGTTAGGTTTAGACAATAGCTCTCAGATAGAGCACTCTTGTAACCATGATCATCATCATCAATATCAATGAAGCAGGATGTAGGCTTTTACCTCCACCGAGAGGGGCCGAACCTGGGAAAAACATCGCGTCTCTCGTCCCGCTCAACCCCTCTCAAGCTACCACATAGATGCGTTGGCCTCGCGACTAAGTCCTGACACTAAGGACATCTACCGTGACAATTCCACGACACCTCCCGATGAACAGGACCCCCGTTTCGACCGTAGCGCTCCAACACAAGTCTGTTTCCTCCGTTTTGCGGTACGCCACACCCCTCCCGATCAACATGACCCCCGTTTCGACCGTAGGAGGTCCGTTTCCTCCGTTGTGCGGTACGCCAGACCCCTCCCGATGAACAGGATCCCGTTTCGAATGTGGCCGGTCAAACACAAGGACGTTTCCTCCATTCTGCGTTACGCCAGGCCTCGTTTCCATCGCCTGTTCCGTCCAAGCCCTCCCGATGAACACGATGCATTTCGTTGCCTCCCCACGAACACGACGCATTCCGTTGCCTCCCGATGAACACGACGACGATGCTGTTTCTCCGTTCCGACCCAGCCATGTACACGAGCACTGGCCGTACGTATGCGCGAGTAGGCGTTCGAGACCCCGCCCATATGTACACATACGTGGCCGTATTTTCTTTCTTGCACCCTGGCCGCTGTACGTACGTGTACATGCTACGTGCGCGCCTCTACTACGACACGTGCGCGCCTCTACATCGACCAGTATGTACGTACACGTTCGCAACCAGAATGACAACGCTACGTACGCTTCGACCAGGTGGGTCCCGACTGTCAGGTACTTCCTTGCCTACGAAGATGTAGCTGGTGGTTCCTAGCAGTCAGGGGGCGAATCATTTTGTTTTTTTGCCCGGACGCACTTCCTTGCATGCAAAGGTGTAGCTGGTGGGTCCCAGCAGTTGGGGGGCTGGTGGGTCCCAGCAGTCAGGGGGGCGAATCGTTTTTTTCCAGACGCACTTCCTTGCGTGCGAAGATGTAGCTCGTGGGTCCCAGCAGTCATGGGGCGAATCATTTTTTTGCGAAATACGGTGGCCTGTCCGGTGGGTCCCCGCTGTCAGGTGGAGGGATAATTATTTTGCGCGTAATAAGAAGGCACTTCCTTGCGGCTGCCATGGACCCAGCTGTCAGCCTCTCCACGTATAGTACTCTTCCGATGGAAGTCGGTCGTTGACCACGTTGACCACGCCGCGCCGAGAGCACCAGGGCGGTGGTCTGGACGACGGCGAGGCCTAGGAAGGGGACGACGCGGAGCCGGGGAAGGCGCAGCAGTGGAAGCCCACGCGGAGAGGAGTACGAGGGTTCACTGGTTCGGCTGCGGTGTGAGGCTGCCGTCGCCGCAGAATAACAGGGGGTGTGGGTGAGTAGAGGAATGGCCTGGCCAGCGGTGGGAGTAGTACGGGGTGGTAAGGCCTCCGCGGCATCACAGCCGGCCACGGGAGGCAGGAGCACGTGACATGACCGGCGCTGCTTTGGGCGGCTGGAGCAAGAAGATCAGAGATTGAAGAAGCACTACGGCCATTGGATGAACATTGTACGATCACTGCAACTAGAATCGTTTATATTGACTAAGTTGACAAAGCCCTTGGTACGCATTAACTTAGTAGACCCACAGCTCGGATTTGGCAGATAACATATAGCCCATTTGCGATTTGTAAGAATGTACATCCCATTTTTTAATTCTAATGAAATTTATTATAACCCATTTACAGTTTGTTAAAAGTACAGCCCAACTTCTAGCTACGACAACGATTAATAATTTCAAACAACCGCTCAAAACAGAATTCAAAAAAAAATTCCCACATTTTGATAGGATCCAAAATATTTTTATCCGAAATTTCTAGTCAGGTTAAATATAATTTCAAAATAAAGTTTTATTACGTTAAAATCCAACGAAATATTGCACATGCAACAAGTAATGAAATTAAAATTTTTAAATTCCAAAAATAATATATTTTTCAAACTAATTACGTGTTTGGTGTATAGTAACTGTCCAGTTATTATAATTACATCCCATTTATTATTTCTTAAAGTCCGTTTTCTTGTTAAGCCTAATGCATACCTCTTAGGAAAGTTTGCAGCCCAGCGGGGCGGAGAATAACAAGTTGTCCCGGATATTGTGTACAACTGTTGGCCCAGTTGCATTGCTGATGTTGAAAAAAAGCTATTTTTTATACACACATTTAAATTTTTTAGTATAGATAAGGAACAGTTTCATACACACATTTAACAATTTTTAAATACATGATTAACACTTTTTAAAACATATTTTTTAGTCAATAGTGGGCCCACAGCGAGCGGAGGAGGTCATAATACACATATTTTTTAAATACATGATTAACACTTTTGCAAAAACAATTAGTCCACAGTGAGTCAATTAGCTCCAGTCGACCCACAGTGGGCCGACAGGACCCAATCAGCCCACAGTGGGCCGACAGGGGCCAGTCGACCAGCTGTAGGCCGACTGGAATCCAATCGGCCTGCTGTGGGCCGACTAGGCCCAGTCGGCCTGCAGCGGGCCGGCGGTGTATTATTTTTGAAAAAAAATTACCCAGCGTAATATTTATGAAAATTAATTAAAAAATGTATTATTTAAAAAAAATAGCGAAAAAAGGCCTGTGTAGTACAGTACAACCTAACATGGTTACTCAGCCTACATTCAGCGACGCCGGAAAGGCCCAAACAAGGCTTCTGTACAACTTTTTGAAGTCACTGAGCTCAATTAATAACTTAAGAAAAAAGTTAGATTACAGTGGAACCTAATTAAAAGCTGTCACGAGCAAATAAATAATTCAACGGGTCCCACTTGTGCGTGTGTGTGTGTGTGTGTGAGAGAGAGAGAGAGATAGAGAGAGACCCATCAGCCGATGCTCGTAAATACATCTTTCAACCATATGCATTGCTGATGCTCAGTAAAAACTTATATAGTTGACACAATCATATAGAACATCATAGCACACTGAACTTGCATACACAAATTTCACGCAGGCGGCACAATTAGGATGGAAGCAGTGGATCACTACGGGAAGAGCTATGTTGAAACCAACGAAGTCGTACATAACGGTTCATCGTCTTTATCAATGACGGGGAAATATCTTGAATGTTGTGCAAAGAAAATAGACATACAACACGATAAGTTCTCCTAGCACATTAAGTTGATGTACAACCCTTTCTAAAAAAAAGTTCAGGTAAAAATTAGAACATGTCATAATCAAATGTACTGGCATATTAGTGCTTCACACCCATAGCTAGGATTTAACTAGTATCTAACAAGATTCAGTTGCTACCTCAAATTAGAGCACATCCAGGCAGCCAGCCCTGCCTCTTCTCCCAAAGAAGCAGTGGCCTCCACTGCACGATGGAGTAGGCCCTGTGCCATCCATCGTTCCGAGCAACACGGGGAAAGTCTGATGTTGACTCCTGTAATGGACGTCATCGACAGGACTTCGATTGATGGATTGACCACTTCTTCGACATGCACGAACACTCGATACAGGTACATCGCTAACATGGTCCGCGGCGGCCTTGGTGGCGACGAATAGTACAACCCCGGTTCCTACACCGGTATCTCAACACCAATCACCTTCTGTATGATGGACGACATCTTCATCCATGCCATAACCGTCAGAGCCCAGCTGTCTGGAGGAACAAACATACTTATGAGCTCACCTCCAAGGTCGTTGATAAGCTCGTTCATGGACTCGCTATTCCAAGCACGTCGAGGCATGCCGTGGAAGGTAAGCTTTGTTAAAAACTCAAGCTCAGAGGGCACCGAGCCCCATCCTAGGTTCCACCGATCAAAGCTCACCAGCGCGCCATCGCAGAACAAACGCCGGGAAGATTCGAACACACGACTGCAGTCGAAAGTTGTCTGGAACTTGACGAAGAAATCAACCGGTGGCGGACAGACTTCGACGAGCAAGTCACTTATTTGGATGCCGTGCGCAATGCCAAGAGCTTTGACAAGGTCATCCGGCGAGATGGGAGGCCGGTCACCGTTGATGGTTACCATCAGCACTTTGCCGGCAAACTGGTCGTCAAGCGCTGCCATGCCACTGTTGAGCAACAGCACGCAGCGGCCGAAGGCAGGACGGACCTCAGGATATCCGGCTCAGAGATCCGCGTTGACCGGCGACATGATAGTGCGCTTGAGTACAGGGATTACAAGAGGGGGATTTGGGGGAACTGGAGTAGGAATCGAGATTCCAGAGGTGGGGGAGGGGCGGGAGACTGCGGATGAAAAGGTAGCATGAATTTTGAACATGCGCCAATATGCTCTCGGCGCGCAAGCGCGCGAAAACACCGGTGGCGCCCACATGTCGGCCTAAGAGTCCTTATTCAATCTTTTTGGAGAGCCCGGCCTTTTTTTCAGGATCTTTTGAGAGCCCGGCCTGAGAGTCATAATTGACCTACTTGGCATTGCGTTACTACTGGCCCATATTCAATGACACCTCACTGGCCCAAACAAGTCTACATCATCGAAAAGACACTGAGCTCAAATTATATAACTTGAAAAAAGGAGATATACTCTGAACACTGGAGAATGGTGATGCCCTCATTTAGCCCACCAGTAGTTCGAGACAATAAACAGTTCGAAATAACGATATATACAACATTGAAACACTGACTAGCGACTACTACTGACATAAACAGCAAGACATGATAGTTCATAAGAAGTCTTGCTACACCACCAAAACGCACCCATCTGCAGCGCTCAGACTCTCGTGATCTAGACAAGAATGACATTCTAAACAGAAGCAACTATTACATAGTAAGAGTGACATAGACAAGGATGACCAAATGACAAGGAATATGCATAACAAAAGAAAGAACTACCCATCCAGAACCAGCAGCAAAGACAACAAAGTCATTCGAAGAGATGATCCAACACCATCATGATTTGCAGCCCCGCTTCAGCGACCAGTGATCCGGAGACACCAGTACTCCACCCTTTCGATGCAACAGCCCAATTACCTATCAACCTGAAGGCTTGAACCACATCACTGCCCGTCGTAATTGAGACATCCAAGGATCAAAGTTAATCCGGATGCCTTTGTCATTCTCACCTTCTTTTGGCTGCAGGCTGTATCGTTGACAACCAGGGGAGTTTGCTCCTGAACTCCTAGGGCTCGCCGTGTAGACACAGTTTTCCATATCAAACAGAGCCTCTCTGCCATCAAGGTCCTTGCCAACGGTGATCTCCTGGTTAATCGGATAATTGAGTCCAAGAAACAGAGAGTGTGAACCAAGGCTGTTTACCCGCCTCCAACTAAAAAATCCTAAAGGCCCCAACAAGCTGGTATCTTGCTCATAGACGTAACGACCACTGTCCGGTTACTCATGTATTACACGATGCTTGTATACAGTGGGGTTTTTGCAATATAACTTTTCCGGCTCATGTGTCCGAATGATCATCAGTCTTTTGCCGTCGTCTGATCGGGCGAGGAACTATTGTGCTTCCCTGTTTTTGGCAAAGGTGGTGTGATTACAAAGGGTAGTAACTGTAGGGGCACTGCATTATATAAAAAGGACAGGCATTGTTAATGTAAGATCAACATTGTTCAGAGTATGAGTAGGATAATGCAAGAAACAACATTGATATGTCCCTGTTGGATCTGGGAGGAAAATACGGGGAAATGTATACTGGGTTCGAAAATATAGAAGTGCCATGCATGGTTATACTCATGTTATCTCGCAATCGATTCTTCACAGGAAACTACCATGTCATGCATGTTATGTAATCATGTTATGTCCTCACAAGCAAATTCTTCATGGTAACTAACAGACCATGCATTGTTATATACTTGTGTTCTGTGGGCAAAATTTTTGTGAGGATATTATTCTAGCCATTGATTGCTGAAGGGCGATATAGGTATGTACACATGATAAGCATTGCAGGATTTCACTACTTCCAAATATAGAGTTCTCCATATGCACATTTACTTCCCTAATGTATGGTTAGATGAAACCAACCGTGTGGTGCATGTTTCTACATCATGAAAATGAGGAAACTAACATGGCCATTGATACACACTCATATTTAGTAGTAGTATATAGATTACTGTAAAATAAGGATAATATCCATATATTCCTAACCGTTTGATTATCCAGGGTACAAATTGGATGTAATGACATGGTCACAATCGCATGAAATAACTCATTCCAAATATAGCTGATTTATGGCGTCTCTAATACATTGCCATAGTTCTACTCAAATTCTGCTCAAACAGAGATATGCCAATCATCACAAAAAGTTCAAACAGTGTCATGGCGTCATCATTAACATGAGAGGAAACAACTTACACGCGCCGTCCCAGCGATACGTGGTGCCATCTGCTTTGTCGATCGCGTAGATGATGCCATTGTGTTCAATAGCATCATAGAAGTGGGTATCGTCTTTGACGATGATCCACTGTGAGCCGAGTTGTCTCCAGCTAAAGAAGGCACCGGCGTAAAGATAGGCGAGTCCGCGGTCGAACAAGGCAATTAGCTTGAAGTCTGCGTAATTCGCATGTCGTGTGGGCACTTGGCAGATTACAATCTTCTGCAAAACAAGGTCCGTCCAACTGACGTAGTAATCTAGATGACTTGGACCGCGATGGTAATACTCTATATAATCCAACGGAGGAAGGATAATCTCATGGGAGGTCTGGAAGTTCACGAGCACCAACTTTTTACCGTCTTCTCTGAAGGCAGCCATCCTGTGGGAGTTCATGTCGACCTAGTACATACCTGCTAAGAAGTTTCGGGCGATGGTGATTGGATCGATGTTGAGGGAAATGATGTACGGCGACCCACTACATACCTGCAAAGAAGTTTCGGCTAATGGAGATCGGATTTAAGTCGAGGGGCATCATGCACGCCTCCGTATCATGGTGAGCCAATCTCGCAAGACCAGATAGCAGTAAGCAGGGTGTCTTGAAAAGCTTAGGCCTTGCTTCGACGATGGCCGTGTGCATGTCCCTCGAGCATGCAGCCAGCCGCAGGGCGCTCAACATATCCATACACGAACAACAGAGGTCGAGGATGTCACTGGGGAGATTGCTCCAATCGCGGCTCGTATGGATGCTGCGCGGTTCGCGTTCGGCCATGGTGGAGTTTGGAAGGGGGCTTGATTTATGGGGGAGAAGGATGTCGGTGCTGGAGCGGCTAGCGAGGGAATAGTGGTAAAGGGGGTGGCGAGTGAGGCAGCAATACACGGGGGCACAGTGAGATGGAGATGGAGAAGGAGATGGAGATGGAGTGGTGCTATGGGAGTGGAGAGGGAGACGAGGCGAAGCGCCAATGTGCTGTACATCGGCGGTGATAGACTGCACTGTGCACAGGGTTAGGCTGACTTTGGTAACCCGAACACGCCGCCTGGACTAGTGTCAGGCGCAGGGTGTTGTCACTTCACTGTGAGGACCGGATGAATAGTATTTTGACCATCAAGTGTACCACAGTTGTACTACTACTACTACTACTACTACTACTACTACTACTACTACTAGTACTAGTAGTAGTAGTAGGTACATGAGTACTCCAGTATTGTATAGCGTAAATAGGTCTCCTGTGCTAGCATGCCCGTTCACTTCATCGTTCAGGTATCATCCATATTGCGAGAAGAACCAAATTCTCGTGCATGCTCAATCAATGCTCTGCCACGATGCATGCAGTGGTCATTCTGGTGCATCAAGGATGGCATGCAGATCATTCCACGCTTGAGAAGAGGAAAAATGGAAAGGTAGAACGCGGCAGCAGAGGAAGAGAACGCTGGCTAACGAGGCTGGGAGGGGATCGAGCACGAAGTTAATGCTCCACGCCTAAAGGTTTTGGGAAAACCTGATTTTCATAAGGTGACTTATACTCACCTAAACGGAGGGAGTATTCCTTAACCAGAGAATGTTGTGTCTCCCACTCACGCGCTCCAAAAAAACTACGACACATTTTTTATCTGTTTGCATAGGTCCCACCTATCAGGAAGGATGGGCACGTACACGAACAGGTACGCCTCATCAGTCTACCCGCATAGCCTTTTCGTTTAGCCTACCCGCATAGCCTTTTCATTTAGTCTACCTAGCCGTCTAATCAACTGCCTGCACGCCACTTCTCCCATTTACTTCTCCATCGAGAACCGATTCTCCACGGCTTCTTCACCTCCCCTTCGTCTTCATTTGCATCCAAACCCCACTGCGTTCACATTGTTTTAACCTCTTTAAATAATCATCTACTACTTCATTTAGGCTAGCCATCTAATCCTAATTATCCAAACCATAGCCCTCCGTTTCAGCGGTTCCAAATGGCGATAGAGATCGAGATGCAGGTTTTTAGCGTCCAACATGTCCTCGTCGAAGGCTCGATGCGCATAGTTGCCACCGTCACCGTCCACCCAAGGGTTGTTCGGTAGTGGATCAACAATGTATCCAACTCCCTCAAAAAGGTAGAGACGAGGGTCATCGGTCTCGACGCAGAGTACATGGAGCGTGCCCCTGGGAAGATCCAGCGCGCCGCCGTCCTTCAGCTGTGCCTCGAAGATGAAGTTTTGGTGTACCACATCATACACTCTCCCTCCATACTAGGTGAGCTTCATGATTTCTTTTCTAGGGAGGACGTATACTTCTGTGGGGCAACCATGAAGGGGACAAACAGAAGCTGGAGCCGTACAACCTTGATTTGAATAGCATCACTGACCTACAAACCAGAATCAAAATTCCTGTAGAAGTTTGTGATAAACATACACCATCCCTATCCGACGTAGCAAATTTTGTGCTCGGTACAAATCTTCAGAAGGGTGACGAGATGGTGGCATTAAGGTCGTCTGGATGGGAGAATTATCCCTTGACGTACGAGCGGATAAAATATGCTGCCCTCGATGCCCGTGTGAGTTTCGAGATAGCTGCAAGGTCCAAAGAGCTTGTTTCCAAGCCGTCTCCCACAAAGAATGAGCACAAGAAGAAGAAGAAGAAGAAGAAGAAGAAGAAGAAGAAGAAGAAGAAGAAGAAGAAGAAGAAGAAGAAGAAGAAGAAGAAGAAGAAGAAGAAAAGGCCGCACCAGCAGGAGGGCATTATGGATGGATGAACTATTTCCTCTCTTGTAAAAAAAATTATTCCCTCTCGGTGTATATTGAGATAGATGGACTATTTCGATGGTGTGCATGTCTTTGGAACAGAGTAGTAGTGTGGGTCCGCTTGACTATAAGGAACTATTTATCCGCATATATAGCTTTCTCTGCTACTCCTTCCAGTGATCGGTATGCAGTGCATGTGTCCGTAGACATGACAGCTTGTCCATGAAAGTTCAACTACGGCGACCATCACGTTTCATCTCGCTATTCCCACGACTCCTCTCCAACCCACGGCCCCACGCTCCCCGACGTGCGCCTCACCCCTCTCGGCCGCACCGCCCCTCTGCCCTTGTGTACATGACATGTGGGCCACCTAAAATGCGGTGAGCATCAAGTTTCTACCACAGCCACCCGCGATTCCCACGACGCCGCTCGAACCCATGAAACCACATGTCCCCCGACCTGCGGCTCACCCCTCTTGGCCCCACTGCCCCTTTGCCTATGGGAGCATTACATGTGGACCAGTCACCTATCGGGTCCACATGTTATTGACTCAAAGGTAGGTGTAGTAAGGTGCTGAAGCTTAGTCCCGACGGCCCTGAGAGGGAAATGTAACTCCTGCGCCAGGGCTTGTGGTGCTCCCGCAGCATGAACTCGTGCCAAACTCGAGATTTGTTTCTTTAATATACATGTACGCAACAATTTAATGGACATTGTAATCTCAACATGTTATGGGTTGCTCTAAATTTGAATTTGAAACTTATAAAACGAAAAGATTCAAAACAAATAAACTGGGAGAGAGGGAGTATATCGTAGGATGCGTCCCATACAAAATAAGTCCCCTGGTTTGTCACCGCGAAGATGCGGTTAGAAAGGAGCATAGCGTCTTCCTACTCATACAGCAACAAATCGGCCACAGACAACATGGTCCGCCTTTGACCGCCATGTGCAAGGTTCATGCTATCTTATTCAATCTCACCGTGGTTCCATCGTACCAATTCATGCGGTGGCCCGTTGCATGGCCGATCCCAATGTTGGACAAAGGTTCCATGGGAACGGTTTCACCGTTGTAAATGTTGTGCAAATTGATGTTGGTACCCTCCCACACATATGCAAGCCAATCTCCACTCGCACCGAAACCTGTGAAACAGTGGGCAGGGGGAGAATTAGGAAATGGACACGGAAGTAGTCTTTAGAATGCATTTACTACATGATCAGACTCATCTTACCTGATCATCGAAGGAAATCCGAGTGCCCCTCAATGTCGGCATCTCAAGGGGCGTCAAGATGCATTTGTATGAGTAGTTTATCTTGTGAGAGAAAAGGATGAACGAGGGAAGGCCTCTAGAGATAGAGATGGACACTACTACTACCAATGTGCTGGCCCGTGCGTTGCAATGGATCCAAAGTAGTAGAATAATACTTGTTCACGTGCTTGAAATATAAACACTCTAGTTTTTATACACATGTGTCAGCAGAAATGACAGCTTGTCCATGGAAGTTGAACCACGGCGACCATCAGGTTTCTTGTTTCTACCACTGCCACACCCACACGCGATTCCCAGGACGCCGCTCCAACCCACGCATGACGTCCCCCGACATGGACATGGATCCTCTGACGTGGCTATCACTGCCTTACCCTGCCTTTTCTTCGCTGACAGGTGGGACCCACGCTTATGGGTCCCACATGTCAGTGACAGAATGGTAGGATTGTTCACGTCAGGGGATCCTCATCCCCCCGACGTGCCCCTCATCCCTCTCGGCCACACCGCTCCTCTGCCTTTGTGTGCATGACATGCAGGCCAGCTGAACTACGGCGACCATCAACTTTCTACCACAGACACACCCGATTGGATGCGGTTTGCCTACTCTGCTGCTGTGCTCCGATCCGTACTCCCGCACCATCGAATTTCCATCCAACGGCTGTGACACATTTCATCCCGGGCATCAATCCTCAGCTGGAGTACTTATGTACTATAGGTAGTACCCGCCGGTGTGGCCATCTACGCCTCGTAACGCCCCGACGCCCAGCTGTGGCACCCTCGCCATGGCCATGCCACCACCGGCCGGTTCATCTCGAACGAGTGAGTCGCGAACCACGCCACCACCATGAGAATGACATGTGGGCCAGCCACATTTAAGGTCTGCATGTCATTGACTCATAGGCCTGGCACTAAGCCACTGAAGTTCGGTCCCATGTGCCCCGAGAGGGAAATGTAACTCCTGCGGCAGGCCTTGTGGTGCTCCCACAGTACGAGCTCATGCCAAAACTGGAATTTGTTTCTTACTACTACTCCTACCAGCTAGTACTAGTAAGGTACACGTGCATTGCACGCATGAGATTCTGGTGGTTTGTGCATTATGCTTCTACATGTGGAGCTTTCTGGATTCTGACATGTGGCAAAATCTCGTGGAGTGTAAGGTTAGGCAAGTTTGATTAACTTAGGTGAGTGTTTGGTTCAAGCCACACCTTAGGCAAGCTACACTAAGGCCCCACATGACATACACACAATCTAAGATGACTTATTCACCTAGACGGAGGGAGTAGTGTTTCTAGCAAGATGCCCGCACGTTGCATGAAGTTGATGGAAAAGGTAAGCACAACTTATAAATTGACGGATGGAGTACTAGTTACAGTGATGCATATAATTAAGTAAAGGGATCGCACATGCCGGTATTGACTGGAATGAGAATGCAACAGCACAATAAGAATTAAGGCCACGATGATGCGATCGCAGTGGTGGTGACAGAAGGCAAGAAGAAAGATGGATCCACGAATGTACGACCTCCTCCTCCTCAACTTAGTGCGCCGGGCCACCGACCGACGGCTAAGGAGCGGCGGCTTTTGTGGCGAGGTCGAGGTGCTTCTTAGCAAAGGCATCCAAGGCTTCCAGCCGGTTGAGGAAGGCCAACATCGTAGCGTCCTCACTGGCCTTGTGTATACCTATGTACACGATTTGCTCGTACACGTGGATGTGCAGGTCGACGAATTCTTGCAGGGCGAGGCGCCTCGCGGCGAGCGTGACCTCCAGGTGGACATCCTTCGTGGCGTCGGCGGGCAGTCGCAGGGCCACCAGTGCTTGAAAGAGGTTCCGGTCATGGAGGCCGATTACGGTGGTAGGCAATGAGGAGCCCGGGCGCGCAGGCTGGAGGAGTACGGTGATGTCGTCCGCGAGCTTCTTGATGATGGTGAACTTGTTGCTGGTGTCAACGATCATCTGGTCCAACTGAGAGTCGTAGTTGGCGTTGACGGCGGCCATCCACCAGCTGGTCTCCAACACGTCTGGAGACGATCCTCGGCGCCATGCCTGGCGCAGCCGCTGGCCGCTCATGCGCATCGCCGCCATGGGTCTGGAGTGAGATCTTTTGCGCTTAGTGTAGGTGCTTAGGAAAATTCTTAGGTGCGTACGATGTGGTAGATGCATTGGAATGGAGGGGCACTTTTATATAAGGGCAATGAGGGCAAACTGCGTTGCATTCACATCGTGCAGCCTCTTTTCCTGGACCTCCTCCCATTACTTCCCTCATGCATTAATTAAAGGAGGATGCATTTGCCGTTCAACATATCGGGAACCGCTACTCCCTCCCTCGTCTGCATTAAAGCCGTATCAGGAACTACGCCGCCCGCTGTCAAATCGAATACTCCCTCCGTCTAGGTGAGTATTAAGTCATCTTACGAAAACCACTTGTTTCTTCACATTATATACGTCCAATATATATGGCCAACATCATATAGCCAACAGTTTAGTTGTCAAAGAATTTCAGGGTGCTTAGTTTTGTGAAAGAATTCCAGGGTGCTTAGTTTTATTTGATGGGTGGGTTGTGCACCTATGCTAGACACCATTATTGTGACAAGCCTTTTTAATAGTAGTACTGTACAAAAGTGGAGTATATACATTTTTAAAAGGCTAAAGGGCGGGGCAGTCTAGCTCGGTCGATTTCACGAGAGGCGAGGGCCTTTGTGATTTGCCAGCTCATTACTACTGTCAAATCGAATAGTACTGCGCTGCCCGCTGCACGCCCGGGGCCTCCATTAAACCCGCATGCAAACCGAGAATCCTACTCCGGCCACACGTCCGTTCATGAGCGGGCCGGGATTAAACGCAATACCGGCCGAGCTCCTCCCGTCCGCCCTCAGTTTAAACGAGGCTAGACGCCGGCCAAGCTCCTACCGTCCGCCCTCTATTTACACGAGGCCAGACAGACAGCGGGCAAGAATCGCACCCCTCCGCCACTTTCCCATCTCCTCGTTCACCATTTTCTCCACTCTTCCGATGGCTTCCGATGAGCCGTTCACCGGCATATTACCCGGCTGGGTGGCCCGCCGATCCCTCCGGATACGAGCGAGGCCGCTCGGTGCTTCACCAACCTCGCTTGGCCCGACGGGGCCAGTTGCCGCCCCAAGCAGGCACGTGGTTCAGCAACTCGCCGCTCCAGTTCAGCTCGATGAGGAGTGGCGAGTTGCTCCACGCCGGCACGGCGGCGAGCACGCCGGTACGGGCGCCGTTGCTGCCGCGTTGTACCGCGCCACCAGTGTCTGCGGTGGCCGCGCCTCCCGTGTCTGTGGGCACGCCTCCCGTGCCTGCAGCAGCGCCATGTAGGCAGAGACAGAAGCCGGGTGTGTGGAGAGCGACGAGAAGGTGGCCAGATTCTCCGTGTCTGCCGCCATCATCGAGGAGAAGTAGAACACAGGAGGCCACCACCACTTGGGACCCATGAAGGCCACAGCCAAGGCGACGACCGTGGATTCAGGTGGTTTCTTTGCTGCTTTGTCTCTTCCGAGGACCTTCGTCTACCCCGCAAGTGTCCGATGGACATGAGGAAGACAAAGGGATCCGCGGGCGGCCATTTAGAACTAAAATAAGTCTAGATACATCCATTTCTAGGACACGTATTTCCGGATGGAGGGAGTATTAATTATACAAGAGAGCCAGATTGGCACCTCTTAGTTCATGTAAATGTAATGAAATCCATCATGTTTATAAGAAGATCCGCCTTTTTTATACGAAATCCTTCATGCTTATATGAAATTAGTCCGTGTTTGCACGAATTTCATCTGGTTGATTAGAGCTGTAAAAATGTATGCCGCTGGCGTTTGATGTCATCCTCCACTTAAGGAAGCGGGAGGAAATTTGCCGGCTGCCGTTGGAGATGCTCTTTATGTTGGTGACGTCCAATCCATTTGAGTTAATTGCATGTATGATTGTCCCTCTATAAAAAGTTAATTGCATGTATAGTGTACACGTGACTTGCAGGGTGGCTACAGCTTCGTACAGAAAGTTAAAAAGAAATAAGTCCATCCTTAATCTTGTATTCTAAGTACTCTGTGGGTTCCACTGTCAGTACAGTAGCGAAAGAATTATATATTAAATAAGTAGAGTAATATATAATATAAAAATATAAAGTTAAAAGACAGAATTCAAACTCATGTCATCACGTTGCGAGCATCCGGCGTTAACCAGCCCAGCACATTTTTGTTGTAGACCATGCTGGAGATATATCTCCATGTCTACTCTTATATATACTCCATTCGTTCCTAAATATTTGTCTTTTTCAGATTTCAAATGGACTACCACATACGGATGTGTATGTAGACATATTTTAGAGTGTAGATTCACTCATTTTGCTCCGTATGTCTTTTCAGGAAGGTGTCAGATTTGTCCTTGATTTCTTTATGAGGTATCCAGATGGCATTGCACCGCCAAGAAAAGAGGGTAACATCAAAAGTATGAAATACTTTTTTGAGTATGTTGGTAAGGTCCGGTCATAGTCACTTGTCGAAATCTCTAAAAAGACCAATACTCCCTCCGTCCGGAAATACTTGTCATCAAAATGGATAAAAGGAAATGTATCTAGACGTATTTTAGTTTTAGATACATCTCTTTTTATCCATTTTGATGACTAGTATTTTCGGACGGAGGGAGTAGAAAAAGAGTTGGTGATGATGGTATGCGTGCCATCCTGCAATATAGGCCGTCGGATTTATATCTAACAGATAGGAAAGAAACTATGGCAATTTTGCAAAAATATACCCACACGTCTCTCCACGTTCGCAAATAAGGCCTTCCCTCGTTCAACCTTTTCTCTCACAAGATAAACTACTCATACAAATGCATCTTGATGTTCCGTGCAATGCACGGGCAGCTAGCTAATTTCTTTAAAAATAGTTGTTGTGATAATTGGGTTGAAGTAATATATTTTATGTCTGCCCGAATGATTTCAGATTCACTAGTAGTAACAAAGAAAAGTTTTCCTTGTTAATTAACATAAAATAGGGTTAAAACTATCACATGAGGCCGGTAAAAACAAGGCACACTAGGTTCAGCGTCATCGTCACTACAGCTGTGCGCGCGCGAGAAGTCTACATATCGAGGGGGCTACCGAGCGAGGCACCGAGACACAATGTTTGAGAGAGAAACCAATTGGCAGATTATGATCAGATCGAGTTGTCACCCTTCTGCTGTCATTGTTGG
>NC_041392.1:172854381-172876431 GCF_002162155.2 Triticum dicoccoides
GGAGGGAGAGAAAGACGTATTGAGAGTGTGCGCGATAGGCACAGAGGCACAACTAGCAAGTGTGTGTGTGTGTGTTTGAAAGAGGAGTAGATAGATTATTATCAAGATCGATGTGCCACCCTACTCCTTCGGTGCTGGGTAGTGTGTGTGTTTATGTTTGAGAGAGAAGCCAATCGATAGATTAGTATCAAAATCAAGGTGTCACCCTACTCCTTCGGTGTTGGGAAGTGTGGGTGTGTGTGTGGGGGGGGGCAGTGACACTCACATATCTCTACTCTTATAGAAAAACAGAGTTGGTGATGATGGTGTTCCTGCCATCCTGCAATATAGGCCATCCAATTTATATCCGACGGACAGGAAGGAAACTATGGCAATTTTGCAAAAATATACCCACACCCCTCTCCGCATTTGCAAATAAGGCATTCCCTCGTTCATGCTTTTCTCCCACAAGATAAACTTCTCATACAAATGCATCTTCATGTTCCGTGCAACGCATGGGCATCTTGCTAGTAGGGAGAAGGAGTTTGTGTGACACATATCTAGCTATATTAAGGGATAGGTAGATAGCATATGTGTGAGAGACATTAGTGGTTGTTGGTGGGCGGAATTAAAGGGGTGGGCGTGTTAGACATAGAGAGCGTGTGTGTTTCTGTGTGAGAGACTTGTAGGATGGGGTAGAAAGATGAATTTAACCCTGACGGAGGGAGAGAAATACACGAAGTGCGCGTGTGTGATTCCGATGCCCACAGGGAAATGAGATATGTATGCGTGTGAGAGAGATTGCACAATTCATTCACGTATCACTATCTAGCGATCGTGGACGTGCATCGCTTGAACATAAGTCAATATCTACTTCGTATCGTGGCCAAAGGTACAATATCGATTCAACGCTATAAAGATTGGACACTCACATATCACATTTTTTTTCTATTTAAATAAGCCTTTTTAGTTGTGCATGCCAAAGTTACAGTGATGTTTCTTCAAACAACCAATGTAGCTATCATGAACATGCACCATTCTTACTCTTGCATTCAAATTCATTAGTCTTGGATGATTTAAGTTTCTATTTTGAAGTAATATATGTAATATTCATATATGAATTCAACATGTACGCAATTTATGAAATGGAGGCTATGTAATCATATGAGGGAACACTTTTAAGTAGCTGACTACAATATCCATTTCTTTTTGTGCGCCTCTACACTAACACGTCAATGCATTATGTTTAAAGTAAATAACCAATGGCACTAAATTATCTATTTACACGAGAAATACATAGGCTGAGCGTGTGATCCCTTTTTTTGTGAACGCGCCACTACACCCGTACGATTGGTCGCGCCCGTGTGAACGTCCAAGTTATCGGCGCATCATCCCGAGTTTTTGTCTTTTTTCTAGGGTGGACTTCACACCAGTTATTAATTGCTGACGCGTGCCCTGTGTACATAGCCTAGCATGACCTTCCCGCTAGCACGGTCCAAAATTAGTTGAAACTGGATACGAACGATCCCGCGGGCGGCAAAATCTTCCGCCTCCTTCTAAAATTTCCGCCACCTTAGTCTTTAGCATGCGAAATCCCCCTTTTGTCCTTGGTGCACGGAGACCAACAGTTACAATACCGCCCTCATCTACATGATAGGTCGGGGCTGCTTTGGTAACTTCCGGTTCCCCCACTACACGACACCCCCATTTCCTCTCCCCCTCCCGCAAAAATGAGTAACTCCATAACACCAGAGCATTTTACATCACACCGTCCGTACTTCATCGCCCTTTCTCCCCTCCCCTCTCGAAACCCTAGACTGCTCATCCACCGGCGTACCATAGCCCATTCACTGCCAGCGGTGTCCACCTCGCCGGATCTGCTTCCGCGGCCGCATCTACCCCTCCCACCTCCCCTAGAAACAAGTAGACTGCTCATCCACCATTGTACCACAGCCCATTCAGTGCCGGCCTTGTCCACGGCACCGGATCTGCTTCGCCGGTACTCTCATCAACCGTCGCGCATCTACAGCGGCTCATTCGTACTCCCCACCGGAGACGCTTCGTCCACACCCCCCGGAGCCGCCCCACCGACGCCCCCGTCGACGGCCTCTGATCCTCTTCGCCGACACCTTCCTCAACCCTACCAGAGCCGCTTCGCCGACACCTTCCTCAACCCTAATGGAGTAGCTTCGCCTATACCATTCTCAACCCTACCGGGGCCGCTTTGCCAACTCACAAGTCCACGGCCTCAGATCCGCTTCCTCGTACCCTCATCCAACCTATCAGAGCAGCTTCTGACGCCCCATCCACGGCCGCAGATCCACATCATCGACACCACCCTTAACCCAACCACTGGAGCAGCTTCTGACGCCCCGTCCACGGCCGCAGATCCGCATCGTCGACACCATCCTTAACCCAACCACCGGAGCAGCTTCACCTACGCCCTCGTCCACGGCCATAGATCCGCTTCGCCCACATCGTAGTCCACCCTACTGGAGCCGCTCCACAAACACCCTACTCGATGGTTCTAGATCTCCTTACCGGACCCCGACAGCCAGCACAACGTCATCACCCTCAATGTTTCTAACCTGATTCCCACAGTCTGGAGAGATGCCAAGCACCCGCCACGGCCGAGGTACTTGTCACCTTTAAACCCGTCCAACATCACCTGCCCGATGTACTTCAAATATACTAACCAGTCGCTGTTACCTGTTATGCAGTTGGCAAAAACTACAAGGACGATGTTTCTTGTGGATCTAACAGCTTGGCCAACCAAGATCCTGGACTGAGGCATTGCTATGATCTTGTAAGCGCCTCTCTCTCTTGTATTGTTCTGTGCCTGCCAGCGTGCTTTGCTAGGATTTTCGACCAGTAATCCCTTTGTGCAGACAATGATTTCTACTACTGGCTGCTAAATTAGATATGTAGATGTCATACATGATACTACATCATACCTCTGTTCCTAAATATAAGTCTTTCTAGAGATTCCACTATAGGCTACATACGGAGCAAAATGAGTGAATCTACACTCAAAAATGCATCTATATACATATGTATGTGGTCCATATTGGAATCTCTACAAAGACATATATTTAGGAATAGGGGCAGTACATTACACAAAATCGTAGGTGGCATGTAGGAATTCCAGTGCACTACATTAGGCTCCCTTAGAGTGCCTGCTAGTCCAACATACAGAGTCATGGCTAGTTTATGGTACGCACACAATCGTTAATTGGTGGTTTAAATATGCGGAAGGGATATGCAATGTAGTATCATGTAGAGATGTCTGAAATTAGCCGTGTCAACTTGCAGATAGGGTTACACAATGAAAAAGTACAAGATGTATGTGGCAATTTCATGGAACATCGCAAAAAAAAGGAGAGGCAGCGGTGAGCCTATACAGTGTGCCATGGTACGTCACTCCTCCATTGCAATCATCGGGACATGTTATTTGTATGCCAGTTCTATTAGCCAAGTTTCTTAGGGATAGTTATTATGAGTTATCCTAAGAAAATAAGCACCTGTGAATATAAGCTCCATGTAATAAGCCAACCAGTTCATTTCATTGCGTTTTCAGCTTATCTTTGGTATGATCAGTGGAAAGTCTAGATTGCATTATATTTTTTTTCATTTTGCTGCCCATATGGAAATTAATTTGACTTGCAAACATCACAAATTGAACCCAGTGCAGTAATTAATATGATAGGAAAACAGACCAACACTATTTTCTCAAAATGCAAATACAAAGATACCATCTACTTGGCACAATCTACTTTCGTTAAAATAATGTTTTCCATAGAGATCCCATTGCCTAATTTAAATGAAGAATGCATGACCCACATTTAAATGAAGAACAATTATTTATTGAAATTCGATGGTCAAAGTGGCTGGTTATTATCGTATAGCAGCACCACCTAAAAGCATCATGTAGCAGCAGCAGCTCATAGCAACTCATCATACAACAGCAGTAGTCTGTAATTCATCATATACCAGCAGCAGCTCATAGCAATTCATCATATAGCAGCAGCAGGAGCAGCTCATAGCAATTCATCATATAGCAGCAGCAGGAGCAGCTCATAGCAATTCATTATATAGCAGCAGCAGGAGCAGCTTGTAGCAACTCATCATATAGCAGCAGCAGGAGCAGCTTGTAGCAACTCATCATATAGCAGCAGCAGCTCATAGCAATTCATCGTATAGTAGCAGCAGCTCATAGCAACACATCATACACCAGCAACAGCTCATAGCAATTCATCATTTAGCAGCAGCAGGAGCAGCTCATAGCAATGCATCATATAGCATCAGCAGAAGCAGCTCATAGCAATTCATCGTATAGTGGATCAGAATGAAAATTTGGCTAAAAATCAGAGGAGATTCTCACCTTGTTGGATGAGCTCATCCTTCAACAACACCTCAAGGCCATGGCCTGGGAGGAGGGGAGGGGGAATAAGGTGCCTTCTGTCGCAATGTGGCATCAGCCGTAGTTGTGCAGCGCCCGCCGGAGTAGTGCGTTGGACGAACCACAGTGGAGCATCTGCTGGAGACCATGAGAATGAGGGGCGGCGCTAGAGGGAGGAAAATCCAGGGAGATTTGCCCCTACCCGCCGGCCATGTAGCCTAGCTGGACATAGCATCGTCGAGGACAAGGCCAGATGGGACCAGTGGCGACGGCTCGCTGGAGGAACCCTAGTGCTGCAGGCAGGGGATCGAGGTAGAGGGAAAGGGGAGAGGAGATGCAAGCGGGCAGGGCAATGAATGCTTGCGTGTTTGTTTTTACTTGAGGGTCAGGTGTGACACGGGCCTCAGCAGTTGCATTTTGAGTGTAATATAGGCAGACAACAGAGTCATTTCACTATTCCCCTTCCCTTCAATTTTTAGTGAGGTTCTACCCGAAATACCCCCCTCCAAAGCGAAATTAGTTAAGCCCAAGCCCATAACTCAAAAATGACTTCTTTACATCTTTTATGGCTTATTTTGACAATATGCCCTGAAAAGGCGGAATCGATCTGAGCCTTAAAGTGCAATTCAATTGTGCATGCAATGATGAATCACTCCTGCCTGCTATCTGTACATTTAGGCATCATCATACATGGCATAACCTAATACATGTGCATTCCATTGTAGAATCTGGAATATGCAATGTTTATGTTAGTTCATACGTTGCACATGATGTTTAAATGCCCCTTAAGTCTGGTCAGTCAAGTGATGGTATTTAAGCCTCCTTCTTTGCTTCTTTTCTTGATATGTATGATTTGCTCACACATCTGTTCAATTGCTTGTTTGCATCAGCCAGCCATACTAGGACTGTTTGCTTTGATTACTTGCTGTTCTTTACCTAACACTCTAACAGAGCTTGCCAATGATTTAAACACTAAGGGCTGCTGTAGTGGGGCCTTTTCTAACTCATAGGTGACATAAAGGTTTTGTTGTACACTACAGTAGGCAAGTATGTTAGGAAAGTATGCATATTTATCTTCCAAGGAGACGAGTAACTAGTTGACATAATTATGTGGTGTTGTTTTGTTATAATCTCATCCTTTTGTGTTCACAGACTAGAAAGTATGCATATTTATCTTCCAAGGAGACGAGTAACCAGTTTGTGTCACCTTGTAGAGGGGGTGCAATGAAGATAAGATTGAGGATTTCCAAGTACAAAATGTTAGGAAGGAGCCTTGCAAGAGAAGTAGGAGCTGCACTGAGCCTCTTCAACCTGCTAAGGTAAGTCACTGTATGCAACTCAACAGTTCAATTCCTTGTTTGTTTCAGGCATAGTTAATTTTCTCTTTTCGATTGCTTTATTTGTCCTCAGTTAATGAGATGCCCAAATAATCATGCCTGATGTTCGGTACTTGTATCACTATTAGTTGACATAATTAAAGGCCTTACCATTTAATTACTCTGCCAAAGTGTGCCTGAAGCTTTGAAGTCTATTAACCAACTATTATTGCATGAGGCTCACAATCTAGTTTATACTACGCTAATGATTGCATAGTTTTGCCTGCTGTAGTATGTTTGTATGAAACCCTCTGCTGTTCATTATGCTCCCCAAGACTTTAATTGAGGCACAGAATGGCCAACTGCTTGCTTACTTATACGCAACATGTTGTCTAAATTTGTAACTTGTTTGTGTTTTCGATTGGGCATCATGCTCCTCTGATGAGCTAAGAGGGATTTCCGTATGCAGGCTGCACAGACTATCTTTTTTATAATTTTTAAAATATCACCTGCTTATGCTTCATGACGTGTAACATTTTTTAAAGTGACGTGTAACATTATTGTTAGTCCTGTTTTGCCATGTAGTACAAAATAGTGTCTTGTTCGCTTCACTGTTGTAACTATATTTTTTCCCTAGTCATGTGTACTTACAGAAACATTTCAGGATGAAGTGACATCAACACAAAGATCTGTGAGCAGTGCGGCATGGCCGTTACCGAATGATTATGGATTGGAATTGGAATGTGCTGATGTTCTCGAGCATCAACTAGAGGTGGCAAGATAAAGTGTATATGATTGTCAACGTATAATCAACAAGTTGAGACTGGACATGCAGGTATTAGATGCAGGAGTCAAAAAAATGAAACAAGACACTGAGGTAACCATGAAGGAATTGGAGATTTTGTAGAATGAAATTTGTGCTATCTGAATCCGGCCAATCCTATTTTCTGAAGAGATTATAGTTCAAATGGAGTTAAGTCGATGCGCATCCATGATGTATGAGCTGTATTTGCCCAGTGTATGTAATTTGCTGTTTGTGTATGCTTTATTATCACCTGTGCCGAACCATAATGCCCAGTGGGTATAATCGGCTGTAATTTCTTTATTGTATAGTGTAGGATTATTCTACCTTTCTATCCCTTGATCTCTTTGTTGTAATAGTGTAGGCTTTTTAGAGGTGATAGTATTGAGTAGGATAATTCTTTGAATATGCTATATCGTTCAAACGGGGGCCAATTCGCCCGACCATGGCCCTTCACGGGACGTCGGATCCATGGGCCTTCTACGTCTCGTAGGATCCATGGGCCTTGTACGTCTCGTAGGATCCATGGGCCGCCGGCTCATTTATGGGTTTTGTACGGGCCTTTAATGGGCCGTAGACGGGCCTTTAATGGAAATTGGACGTTTTATGGGATGACCATAACGGGCCGTTAATAGGCCATATTTGGTGATGTTATGAAAATGGCCCAACAGACTAACGGTCCACAAACGGGCCGACTATAACAACATGCTGAATTTGGCTCACAAACAGAAAATGACAGTAACGGGCCGTAAGTAACCGAATGCTGCAAATGAGCCCAAGAATAAATGGGCCCTCAGAAGGCCGAAAGTTAACTTGGGTTGGAAATGGCCCAACGGAATAACGGGCCGTTAATGGGTATAAAGTGATACACTGTTCATTATGGGCCAATTTCACCACGGGCCGTTAATGGGTGTAAAGTAATACACTGTTCATTACGGGCCAGTTTCAGCTCGGGCTGCTAATGGGCCAAGAGTTACAAAGGGCCTCATATGGGCCGAAAGACGTCATGGGCTATACATGGGCCAGAAGTGAAAACGGGCTGGAATCATATTGGACGGCCCAGATGACGCTACTGGGCCTAATTTGGATAGGGCGTAACGGACCTTGGGTTAGCGGGCTGTAAATGGGCTATATGCAAACAGGCCGTTAGCAGGCTTTCCATGGGCCGGCCCGCCAGCTTTTGACCAAGTCAAATGGGCTGGCCTTTTCACAAGAATGGGCCACTGTTGGGCCGTGCCACGTGTCAACGTATCATAGGCGCCTTCTGTCCAGTGAGTGGATGGCATCTGTCCCAACAATGAGCCAACACGTGTTTCCTCTAGCCAATGATGATTTTACACATGGAAAATCCCCATTGGTCGGGGCTGTTAACGGGTTATCGGATACAAACCCGACCCGATAGCTTAACGATGTTCTGTTACGGTGGATGCCACGTGTCGGTCACCCTTGACAAAAGCACTTCTGTGACGCGCGATTTATTGTCATGGAAGTGGACACTTCCATGATGTTAATTTTGGTAATGTCATGGAACACTTCTACGACAGCACTGGTACGACTATCTTGATTCTATCATAAATTTGTCATGGATGTACATGCATGACAAAAAAGCGACCTACTGTGACAAACACGTATCATCACGGAAGTGTATTTTTTTGTAGTGTGCGGATGTTGTCGATGATCACAAGATCAAGATGGATGCAATGCGGTTGAAGATGAGAAAGATTAGAAAATATGCCATTCATACCGAGGCTTGGTATCATTATGCCGTTGGATCAATTGTTACCTTGGTTGTGATTATGATCGCATTTTTTCGCATTGAAATGTTTTACATAGTTTTAATGTATGGTTTAATTAATTAGATGCTCTAGAGAGCTATATGTTGTTAGATGAGAACTATGTATGTACTTTGGTTTTAATGTGATGATGAACTTCTATTAATTTGGTCACTTAATTATCTATTCATGATGTTCTGTAATGGTTTTTGACACACTTAATTATATATAATGCACACAGATGAACCGGCAATGGATGTACGATGACAGACACACCTCCGAGTACATTAAGGGCGTGCATGATTTTCTCGAAGTGGTTGAGGCAAACAAGCAGAATGGTTTTATGTGTTGTCCATGCCCTAAATGTGGGAATACGAAGTCTTACTCTGACCAGAAAATCCTTCACACCCACCTTCTTTACAATGGTTTCATGCCACACTATAATGTTTGGACGAGGCACAGAGAAATAGGGGTTATGATGGAACATGGTGAAGAAGAACAGGACTATGACAACTATGTGCCCCCTGAATACGGTGATGCTGCAACGGGGGAAGATGCTGAAGATCAAGAGGAACCAGACGATGTGCCCAATGATGCTACAACGGGGGAAGCTGCTGAAGATCATGAGGAACCAGACGATGTGCCCGATGATGATGATCTCCGCCGGGTCATTGTCGATGCAAGGACGCAATGCGAAAGTCAAAAGGAGAAGCTGAAGTTCGATCGCATGCTAGAGGATCACAAAAAAGGGCTGTACCCTAGCTACGAAGATGGCAACACAAAGCTTGGTACCGTACTGGAATTGCTGCAGTGGAAGGCAGAGAATGTTGTGCCTGACAAAGGATTTGAGAAGCTACTAAAAATATTGAAGAAGAAGCTTCCAAAGGATAACGAATTTCCCAACAGTACATACGCAGCAAAGAAGGTCATATGCCCTCTAGGATTGGAGGTGCAAAAGATACATGCATGCCCTAATGGCTGCATCCTCTATCGCGGTGCGTACAAGGATCTGAACGCATGCCTGGTATGCGGTGCATTGCGGTATAAGATCAGACGAGATGATCCTGGTGATGTTGACGGTGAGCCCCCCAGGAAGAGGGTTCCTGCGAAGGTGATGTTATGCTCCTATAATACCACGGTTGAAACATCTGTTCAGAAATGAAGAGCATGCCAAGTTGATGCGATGGCACAGTGAGGACCATAAGAAAGACGGGAAGTTGAGAGCACCTGCTGACGGGTCGCAGTAGAGAAAAATCGAGAGAAAGTACTGGCCTGAGTTTGCAAGTGACCCAAGGAACATATGGTTTGGTTTAAGCACATGTCATTAATCCTTTCGAGGAGCAGAGCAGCAAACACATCACCTGGCCCGTGACTCTATGTATGTATAACCTTCCTCCTTGGATGTGCATGAAGCAGAAGTTCATTATGATGCCAATTCTCATCCAAGGCCCTAAGCAACCCAGCAATGACATTGATGTGTTCCTAAGGCCATTAGTTGAAGAAATTTTACAGCTGTGGAATGGAAACGGTGTACCTATGTGGGATGAGCACAAACAGGAGGAATTTAACCTGCATGTGTTGCTGTTTGTAACCATCAATGATTGGCCCGCTCTCAGTAACCTTTCAGGACAGACAAACAAGGGATACCACGCATGCACGCACTGTTTAGAAGAAACTGAAAGTATATACCTGGACAAATGCAGGCGGAATGTGTACCTGGGCCATCGTCAATTTCTTCCGACCAACCATCAATGTCGAAAGAAAGGCAAGCATTTCAAAGGCGAGGCAGATCACCGAAAGAAGCCCGCCATGCGTACCGGTGATCACGTACTTGCTATGGTCAATGATTTACACGTAATCTTTGGAAAGGGTCCTGGCGGACTAGCTGTTTGCTACCTCTTGAGCACTGCGTTGGATTTCCCTGAAGAGGAAGGGATGATGCAGCAAAGTAGCGTAAGTATATCCCTCAGTTTTTGAGAACCAAGGTATCAAACCAGTAGGAGGCTACGCTCAAGTCCCTCGTACCTACACAAAAAGAATAGCTCAACGCAACCAACGCGCTTAGGGGTTGTCAATCCCTTCACGGTCACTTACGAAAGTGAGATCTGATAGAGATGATAAATAATATTTTTGGTATTTTGGGTATAGAGATGCAAAGTAAAAAGTAAAAGCAAAGCAATAATAAAGTGATGGAGATTGATATAATGAGAAAGAGACCCGGGGGCCATAGGTTTCACTAGTGGCTTCTCTCAAGAGCATAAGTATTCTACGGTGGGTGAACAAATTACTGTTGAGCAATTGATAGAATTGAGCATAGTTATGAGAATATCTAGGTATGATCATGTATATAGGCATCACGTCCGAGACAAGTAGACCGAAACGATTCTGCATCTACTACTATTACTCCACTCATCGACCGTTATCTAGCATGCATCTAGAGTATTAAGTTAAAAATAGAGTAACGCCTTAAGCAAGATGACATGATGTAGAGGGATAGTTTCATGCAATATGATAAAACCCCATCTTGTTATCCTCGATGGCAACAATACAATACGTGCCTTGCTGCCCCTTCTGTCACTAGGAAAGGACACCGCAAGATTGAACCCAAAGCTAAGCACTTCTCCCATGGCAAGAAAAACCAATCTAGTAGGCCAAACCAAACTGATAATTCGAAGAGACTTGCAAAGATAACTAATCATACATAAAAGAATTCAGAGAAGATTCAAATATTATTCATAGATAGACTTGATCATAAACCCACAATTCATCGGTCTCAACAAACACACCGCAAAAAGAAGGTTACATCGAATAGATCTCCATGAGAGAGGGGGAGTACATTGTATTGAGATCCAAAAAGAGAGAAGAAGCCATCTAGCTTCTAGCTATGGACACGCAGGTCTGAAGTAAACTACTCACACTTCATCGGAGGGGCTTGGATGATGATGTAGAAGCCCTCCATGATCGATGCCCCCTCCGGCGGAGCTCCGGAACAGGCCCCAAGATGGGATCTCGTGGATATAGAAAGTTGCAGCGATGGAATTAGGTTTTTGGCTCCGTCCCCGATCGTTTGGGGTACGTGGATATATATAGGAGGAAGAAGTATGTCGGTGGAGCTTCGAGGGGCCCACGAGGCAGGGGACGCGCCCTAGGGGGGGCGCCCTCCACCCTCGTGACCACCTCATGGATTTCTTGACAGAGGGTCCAAGTCTTCTAGATCTTATCTGATGAGAAAATCACGTTTCCGAAGGTTTCATTCCATTTGGACTTCGTTTGATATTCCTTTTCTTTGAAACCTTAAAACAGGTAAAAAACAGCAATACTGGGCTGGGCCTCCGGTTAATATGTTAGTCCCAAAAATAATATAAAAGTGGAAAATAAAGCCCAATAATGTCTAAAACAGTAGATAATATAGCATGGAGCAATCAAAAATTATAGATACGTTGGAGACGTATCAAGCATCCCCAAGCTTAATTCCTGCTTGTCCTGGAGTAGGTAAATGATAAAAATAGAATTTTTGATGCGGAGTGCTACTTGGCATAATTTTAATGTAATTCTTCTTAATTGTGGAATGAATATTCAGATCCGAAAGATTCAAAACAAAAGTTCATATTGACATAAAAATGATAATACTTCAAGCATACTAACTAAGCAATTATGTCTTCTCAAAATAACATGGCCAAAGAAAGTTCATCCCTTTAGCGACCCGACCCGAATGGATCAAGTCTACTGTGCTCCGGTGTCATCCCTGGATCAGTAATGCTGACACCACACAGTACATCGAAGGATTTATAGCAGAGTGGCAATCACACACTTATTACATCGTTGTCTCAAAGAGAACTTATTACAATAAATATGGCTTAAGGCCATCTAATAACGATAACAGCGGGAGACTCGGAAGATAAATGGGTCCATCAACTCCAACGGCATCACTGAGTATAGAATCACGACCTAAAAGCACCTTACTCGTCGTCTGAAAAGTCTGCAACATGAGAAGTTGCAGCCCGAAAACGGGCCAGCACATGGAATATGCTGACAATGTAACACATAGAGAGTAATGGAATGAAACAACTATACTATATGCATATATGGCTGGTGGAAAGCTCTATGGTTACAGTTTTGCGTAAAGCCAGTTTTTCCCTACTGCAAAGGAATAAATTTATTTAACTATCATGGTAGTTGTTAAACATCGAGAATGGTTGACAGCATTCCGATCCCAATTAAGTAATTAAAACCCATTAATATTAATTAGAGTAACATGTTGAGATTCACAGGATATTCAAGTACTAGATACTCAAGTTGTCCATAACCGGGGACACGGCTAATCATGATTAGTTTGTACACTCTGCAGAGGTTTGTGCACTTTTCCCCACAAGACTCGATCGCCTCCGTTTGGTTTCTCGCACTGCAAGGTGTTTGAGAAGACGGATGACCGAGACACAGTCTTTCAGAAGCGCTAGCACCTTACATGTGGGTAGACCGGTACACCTACTTTCCCCTACATCTGCTAGTCTACCCTGTAAGAGTTCGCACGACTTAGTCAACTATGCCAGAGCCCATAATGGCTTGTGGCTACACACGGAAGTTACTAGCATGAATGATCTTATGATCCATTTGAGCCTGGGTGGCGGTCCGAAATAAAAACAAGCATGTCCCGATAGACATCAGGTGCCTCAATCCACCCAGATGTGTATTTAAGTTGCCACCTTAAGTAAACCATTTAAAATTAACAAACTCACATCTGTCATGGATATCACTCACCCAATCCACGTCTACTAGCATAGCACGGCATAATAAGCAAACGTAGAAGTAACTCCCAAAGGTTTCATAATAATACAGGTGATAGGTACTAACTCATCTACCTCCCATCCCACAATTTAATTAGATCCTAATCATGCAATGTGAGAGGATTGATCTAATGCAATAAAACATGGGTTGTAGAAAAGGTATGATCAAAGTGTTACTTGCCTTGCTGATGATCCGCGAGACCTAGGGTTTCGAAGTAACAAGCGGCGCAATCCGGGTGATCTATCGCAGACAAACAACAAGCACACAATAAGTACTCATCTAATGCACAGGTAAAACTCGAACGAGAGAACGAACCAGAAAGTTCAACTTAAGAACTCCGGTTGCAAAGAAAGAAAGAACCGAACAGACGACGGAAAAACAAACGGCGGAAGAAAACAACTCGGTTCTAGCAGGTTGAAACTAGGTCAAATTTTATTGTTGCAAAGCTTGTTCAAGTTGATTAGTCGGAACGGCGGTTTCGAAACGAAACTCCAGGCGCTTGAATCACCTGATTCCGATAAACGAGCGGGAAGAAAGACTAGAACGAAGATCGGATCTGAGATCGCGATCGCGGAATAAATCCGACGAAAAGAAAGAGACGAACGGTTAAACGAACGGGCATCGTTAACCGGGAAAAATCGGTGATCACGTTCATTGAGATGAACGGTCCGAAATAAGAATGAAAACCGATCTAGGGTTTCGGAAGAAAACCGAAACAAAGCCGGAAGAAAAAAAAAGAAGAACCGGAACGGTTTTCTAGAAGAAAAACCGAGCCGAGGAAAAGAAGAGGCGGCGCGGCTACCTCGGGAGGCGGGGCTCCGGGCGGCGGCTTAGGGCGGCGGCGGCGGCTTAAGGCGGCGGCGGCTTAAGGCGACGGCGGCTTGGGGCTTGGGGTGGTGGAGGAAAAGAGAGGGGGGTGAGTATATATACTAGGAGGCTGGGTGTGACTTGGCCAAGGGGCAAAAAGGGGGGCCGGCGGCCTAGAGTCTCGCTGGGACTCGGCTTCGCGCGAGGGGCTGGGGGCGGTGGCGGCTGGCTGGGCCTTGGCCCGGCTGGCCTGGCGCGCGGGAGCTGCTCTTTTTTTAAAAAAAAAATCGGTTTCGCGCGCAGAAAAACAAAAGAAAAACTATCTAAACGAACTCCGAAAAATCTAAAGTAAATTTTCCCCGACTCCTAAAAATGAGTCGAACAAAATGAACTTTTCTCCGGGCCTAAAATGCAAATCTTGAAAATGCGCATTTTTCCCTATCCAAATAAAAAGCAAACAAAACTCCGGCAAAACCAAAAATTTGATTTATTCATTAGATCTTCATTTTTCCTAACTTTGGGAAAGTCATATTATTCCCTCTCTCATTTTTTTTAATATTGGAAAAATAATTGAAGATGAAATAAATAAATCAAATGATCCTCTTTTCCAAAATTTGAGAGAACTCAAATATGAAAATAACGAAATCTCCAACTCTCTCCGTTGGTCCTTGAGTTGCGCGAAATTTCTAGGATCAACCAAAATGCATGAAAATATGATATGCATGATGATCTAGTGTATAACATTCCAAATTGCAAATTTGGGATGTTACAAACCTAACCCCTTAAGATGAATCTCGCCCTCGAGATTCGGGTTGGCTAGAAAATAGGTGAGGGTGGTCCTTGAGCAAATCTTCTTCTCTTTCCCAGGTGGCTTCATCCTCTGAGTGGTGGTTCCACTGATCTTTGCAAAACTTGATAACCTTGCTGCGGGTAACTCTGCCGGCATAATCGAGAATCTTGACTGGTTTCTCCTCATACTTAAGTCGTCCTTCAACTGAATCGCTTCGAGTGGCACGGTATCTCTTAGTGGTACCTCCACCATCTCGGCATGACATTTCTTCAGTTGAGAAACATGGAATACATCATGAACTCCTGACAGCTCCTCTGGCAATTCCAACTTATAAGCGACTTCTCCCATACGTTGCAAGATCTTGTACGGTCCAACGAAGCGCGGTGCTAATTTTCCCTTAACTCCAAAGCGCTTAACTCCTCGAAGTGGGGATACTCGGAGATAAACTCTGTCTCCGGTTTCGTAAACCGTCTCCTTGCGTTTAGAATCTGCGTAGCTCTTCTGCCTGGACTGGGCTACCTTGAGCCTATCGCGAATCAACTTAACTTTCCGTTCAGACTCCTTAATCAAATCTGGTCCAAAGAATTGACGGTCTCCAACTTCGTCCCATGACAACGGTGTCCTGCACCTCCTTCCGTATAAAGCTTCGAAAGGTGCCATCTTCAAACTGGTTTGATAACTGTTGTTATAAGAAAACTCCGCATACGGCAAGTTATCGTCCCAGCTAGATCCATAATCTAGTGCACAAGCTCTCGGCATATCTTCCAAAATCTGATTGACACTCTCGGTCTGTCCATCTGTCTGCGGATGAAAAGTTGTGCTGAACTCGAGTCTGGTTCCTAAAGTTTCATGCAACTGATTCCAAAATTTTGAGGTAAATTGAGTTCCTCTATCTGATACGATACTCCTCGGAACTCCATGCAAACAAATGATCCTAGTCATGTATATCTTTGCCAACTTAGCACTGGTGTAAGTGGTCTTAACTGGAATGAAATGTGCTACCTTTGTCAAACGATCAACTACTACCCATATCGAGTCATAGCCTGCTTTCGTCCTGGGTAGTCTTGTGATAAAATCCATGCCTATCTTATCCCACTTCCATTCGGGTATCGGCAATGGTTGTAACAATCCTGCTGGCTTCTGATGCTCTGCCTTTACTCTCTGACATATGTCACAAACTGCTACATATGTTGCAATATCCTTCTTCATTCCGGTCCACCAGAATGTTTCCTTCAAATCCAAATACATCTTGGTATTCCCTGGGTGAATCGAATACGGTGAATCATGTGCCTTGTGCAAAATCAACTTCCTGATCTCCGGGTCATTGGGCACATAAACACGGTCCCCAAACCATAAGGTATCGTGCTCATCCTCACGAAATCCCTTTGCTTTTCCTTCGCTCAATTTCTCTTTTACAGCAGCAATCTCATTGTCAGATTTCTGAGCTTCTCTGATCTTATCCATCAATGTTGACTGAATCTCCAATGCTGCTACATAGCCTCTCGGAACTATTTCCAAACATAGCTCATGAAGGTTTTCTACTAACTCCTTGGGTACTTCTCCCGTCACTAGGGTGTTGACATGGCTCTTACGGCTCAATGCGTCAGCTACCACATTAGCTATTCCGGGATGATAATGCAATTTCATGTCATAATCCTTGATGAGCTCCAACCATCTCCTTTGTCTGAGGTTCAACTCCTTCTGCGTGAAAATGTACTTCAAACTCTTATGATCCGTGTACACCTCACAATGATTTCCAATGAGGAAATGTCTCCACGTCTTCAATGCATGCACTACGGCTGCTAACTCCAAATCATGCGTGGCATAATTCAACTCATGAGGCTTCAGTTGTCGTGAAGCATACGAAACAACTCTTCCTTCCTGCATAAGCACTGCTCCAAGTCCTCGACGTGAAGCGTCGCAATACACCTCATAATCCTTGGTCTGATCTGGCAAAATCAATACTGGTGAGGTAACCAAGTGTTTCTTCAACTCCTGGAAACTAGCCTCACATTCCTCAGTCCAATTAAACTTAGTATCCTTCTTCAACAATTCAGTCATAGGCTTTGCAATCTTTGAGAAGTTCTCAATGAATCTCCGGTAGTATCCTGCGAGTCCAAGAAAACTCCGGATCTCTCCAACTGTCGTTGGTGATTCCCATTCGGTTACGTTCTCAACCTTAGTGGGGTCAACTGCTATACCTTCTCCGGATACAACGTGTCCGAGGAATCCAATTTCCTTCAACCAAAACTCACATTTGCTGAATTTGGCGTATAATTGATGTTCCCTTAGTTTCTCCAAAACCAAACGCAAATGTTCCTTATGCTCCTCTTCATTCTTTGAATAAACTAGGATGTCATCAATGAACACTACGACGAACTTATCCAAAAACTCCATAAACACTTTGTTCATCAGGTTCATAAAGTAGGCAGGTGCGTTAGTCAATCCAAATGACATAATGGTATACTCATACAGTCCATATCTCGTGGTGAATGCTGTCTTAGGTATGTCCTGCTCCCGAATCTTCAATTGATGGTACCCTGATCGCAAATCGATCTTGGAAAACACTCTAGCTCCTTGCAACCGATCAAACAGATCGTTGATCATTGGCAGTGGATACTTGTTCTTGATGGTTACTTCATTCAATCCCCGATAATCTACAACCATCCTTAATGATCCATCCTTCTTTTCCACTAGAAGTACGGGTGATCCCCAAGGCGAAGAACTTGGGCGAATGTAACCTTTATCCAATAACTCCTTAATCTGATTCTTAATTTCCACCAAATCCTTTGCTGGCATCCGGTACGGTTGCTTCGATATTGGGCCTGTACCTGGCAATAACTCAATCAAAAACTCAATGTCTCTATCCGGTGGCATGCCTGGTAATTCCTCAGGAAATACATCAGGAAAATCCTTTACCACTGGTACTTCTTCTTGCACAACTCCTGTTAGGCAGTTTACTTGTGTCCTGTTTGGCACATGCCGGGATACATACTTGATCCTTCTTCCTTCTGGTGTGGTAAGCAAAATTGTCTTATTGGCGCAATCGATGTTTCCTCCATACATCGACAGCCAATCCATACCAAGAATCACATCCAGACCTTGGGATTCCAGAATAATTAAATCTGTTGGGAAAACATGCCTTCCTATACTTAATGGTACTTGGAAACATCCTTGTCTGGCCACGTACTCTACTCCTCGCGAGCTTACTAGCATAGGCGTTTTAAGAATCCTAGTGGGCAGGCTATACTTTTCCACAAATCCCCTTGATATGTATGAATGCGATGCACCAGTATCGAAAAGAACGAGTGCGGTAAATGACTTAACCAAAACTTACCGATTACTGCATCGGGCTGATCTTCAACCTCCTCCACATTAACGTGGTTCACCTGTCCTCTATTGAAAGGGTTCGGCTTTTTCCCAGAGCTTCCATTGCCATTTCCATTCTGGCCTTCGGGACATTCATTGGCATAATGTTCGGTCTTGGAACACTTGAAACAAGTGACTTGACTCAGATCTCTCTTGGTTGGGGTCGATGGGGTGGTACGGTTTTGGCCGTTGCTTCCTCCATTCCCATTACCATTCTTGTGGCCATTATGGTTGTGTGAGCTACCTCCTCCATGGGTGTGCTGAAACTGAAATCCCGGTTTAGGGGTAAAATGGGGCTTCTGCTGGGCTCCAGAGTTATACTTCCCCTCTCCATATTTCCTCTTGCGGTTCTCAATCTGCTGTTGCTTGCCTTCAATCATGATGGCACGATCTACCAACTCCTGGTAGTTGTGGAAACTCGCTACCATCAACTGCATGCTTAGTTCATCATTCAGTCCTTCCAGAAACTTCTCCTGCTTAGCTGCATCCGTAGCAACGTCATCTGGGGCATAACGTGCTAACTTGCTGAAATCGTCAACGTACTGGCCAACTGTCCTTCCTCCTTGGCGTAAGTTGCGAAACTCACGCTTCTTCATGGCCATAGATCCTGCTAAAACATGGGCAGTGCGGAAAGCTTGCTGAAACTGATCCCATGTGACAGTGTCAACTGGGTAAGTGGCTGTGAAATTCTCCCACCATGCTGCCACGGGTCCGTCAAGTTGGTGAGCGGCAAACTTCACTTTCTCACCATCCGTGCATCCTGCGGTGGTCAACTCCCTTCCTATCTTGCGGAGCCAATCGTCTGCTACTATTGGCTCGGTGCTACTGGAAAACACCAGCGGATTCAGCCTAAGGAAACGGGCTAAGTGGTCAACAGGTGGTGGTGGTGGTGGGTTGTTGTTGTTGTTGTTCTGCTGGTTCTGGACTAACATCTGCATCAATTGATTCTGCTGCTGGATCAACTGAGTGAGCTCCGGTGGGAATCCATTGTCACGTCTCGGAGCCATCTGAGGGTTTAGAAGAGACGAGAATTAACAATAGAGTGAGGTCTAAAGGGAAAACACTACCCCAATGCACATGAGCAAATGCACACAAAATCACTTCATCCAATCAAACAAGGGCTTACAATCGGTCTAAAACTATCGCAAAAGTGCTCGACTATAATGTTTACAAGGGGTAAATGCTACTACTATCTGGTGGTCATCTAGAAATTTGAACCGGTGGAAGACTCCATGATATCTGCTCCATCTTCGTCTTCAAAGTCGGGTTCACTTGGATCCGAATCGGTGTCGTTGATGATGATGTTGTTGTCCGGACAGGCGGTGTACTCGTCTTCCTCCTTGGATGCTAGCTTGCTCTTGAGTTCTTCAATCTCCTGCTTAAGATCGCCATTGTGTCTCGCTAGAGCTACGATCTCGTCCATGTAGTCCTTGCGTGTAGACTTCAGTTCTCCTTCTAGCTCGATGATCCTTGCCTTCGCATTCTTCAACTCTATCATATCACTGCACATCTGGTTCTCGTGGCGTCGAATGTGCTGGTTTAACTCCTGGATGAAAGATGCAATGGATCTATCCTTCTTGGTGCTGACTAACTCCCATTGTTCATCTCGGCGTCCACAAATCTGGTAGATAGTGTCCTTGAGGTCTTCTTGATAAACTTCTCCAATGCGTCCCGTGGTGATATGAGCTGCCATGCTCCTTCCCAGACTCCAGGTTGGTGCATTGAAAACACTATCTATGGGCTTCGTGATTGGTGCGAATGTCCTTCCCGGAATGTGAGCTTGAATGTTCCAGTGCTCCTCTTCAGGCAGAGTGGTGTTGAAGGTTCCCGTGAAGCTTGGTAATCCAATGTTCAGGTACTTGGTGACTTCCTTCAGGTGAAATCCAAATGGTGTGCCTTCATCCGGTTGGGCATACTTAATCTTTGCGTTCGTCATTCTAAAAGAGTAGAAAAGGTGAGGAGTTAGAAAATGAGAAGAGAATGGTGATCTATGGCTTTAACTTAGTGGTCGTGTCCTACAGTCAGCGTGTGCTCTGATACGATCTCTGTAGCGACCCGACCCGAATGGATCAAGTCTACTGTGCTCCGGTGTCATCCCTGGATCAGTAATGCTGACACCACACAGTACATCGAAGGATTTATAGCAGAGTGGCAATCACACACTTATTACATCGTTGTCTCAAAGAGAACTTATTACAATAAATATGGCTTAAGGCCATCTAATAACGATAACAGCGGAAGACTCGGAAGATAAATGGGTCCATCAACTCCAACGGCATCACTGAGTATAGAACCACGACCTAAAAGCACGTTACTCGTCGTCTGAAAAGTCTGCAACATGAGAAGTTGCAGCCCGAAAACGGGTCAGCACATGGAATATGCTGGCAATGTAACACATAGAGAGTAATGGAATGAAACAGCTATACTATATGCATATATGGCTGGTGGAAAGCTCTATGGTTACAGTTTTGCGTAAAGCCAGTTTTTCCCTACTGCAAAGGAATAAATTTATTTAACTATCATGGTAGTTGTTAAACATCGAGAATGGTTGACAGCATTCCGATCCCAATTAAGTAATTAAAACCCATTAATATTAATTAGAGTAACATGTTGAGATTCACAGGATATTCAAGTACTAGATACTCAAGTTGTCCATAACCGAGGACACGACTAATCATGATTAGTTTGTACACTCTGCAGAGGTTTGCGCACTTTTCCCCACAAGACTCGATCGCCTCCGTTTGGTTTCTCGCACTGCAGGGTGTTTGAGAAGACGGATGACCGAGACACAGTCTTTCAGAAGCGCTAGCACCTTACATGTGGGTAGACCGGTACACCTACTTTCCCCTACATCTGCTAGTCTACCCTGTAAGAGTTCGCACGACTTAGTCAACTATGCCAGAGCCCATAATGGCTTTTGGCTGCACACGAAAGTTACTAGCATGAATGATCTTATGATACCTTTGAGCCTGGGTGGCGGTCCGAAATAAAAACAGGCAAGTCCCGATAGACATCAGGTGCCTCAATCCACCCAGGTGTGTATTTAAGTTGCCACCTTAAGTAAACCATTTAAAATTAACAAACTCACATCTGTCATGGATATCACTCACCCAATCCACGTCTACTAGCATAGCACGGCATAATAAGCAAATGTAGAAGTAACTCCCAAAGGTTTCATAATAATACAGGTGATAGGTACTACCTCATCTACCTCCCATACCATAATTTAATTAGATCCTAATCATGCAATGTGAGAGGATTGATCTAATGCAATAAAACATGGTTTGTAGAAAAGGTATGATCAAAGTGTTACTTGCCTTGCTGATGATCCGCGAGACCTAGGGTTTCCAAGTAACAAGCGGCGCAATCCGGGTGATCTATCACAGACAAACAACAAGCACACAATAAGTACTCATCTAATGCACAGGTAAAACTCGAACAAGAGAATGGACCAAAAAGTTCAACTTAAGAACTCAGGTTGCAAAGAAAGAAAGAACCGAACAGACGACGGAAAAACAAACGGCGGAAGAAAACAACTCGGTTCTAGCAGGTTGAAACTAGGTCAAATTTTATTGTGGCAAAACTTGTTCAAGTTGATTAGTCGGAACGGCGGTTTCGAAACGAAACTCCAGGCGCTTGAATCACCTGATTCCGATAAACGAGCGGGAAGAAAGACTAGAACAAAGATCGGATCTGAGATCGCGATCGCGGAATAAATCCGACGAAAAGAAAGAGACGAACGGTTAAACGAACAGGCGTCGTTAACCGGGAAAAATTGGTGATCATGTTCGTTGAGACGAACGGTCCGAAAGAAGAATGAAAACCGATCTAGGGTTTCGGAAGAAAACCGAAACAAAGCTAGAAGAAAAAAAAAGAAGAACCGGAACGGTTTTCTAGAAGAAAAATCGAGCTGAGGAAAAGAAGAGGCAGCGCGGCTACCTCGGGAGGCGGGGCTCCGGGCGGCGGCTTAGGGCGGCTGCGGCGGCTTAAGGCAGCGGCGGCGGCTTAAGGCGGCGGCGGCTTGGGGCTTG
>NC_041392.1:172876893-172898768 GCF_002162155.2 Triticum dicoccoides
ACTAGGAGGGGGGTGTGACTTGGCCAAGGGGCAAAAAGGGGGGCCGGCGGCCTAGAGTCCCGCTGGGACTCGGCTTCGCGCGAGGGGCTGGGGGCGGTGGCGGCTGGCTGGGCCTTGGCCCGGCTGGCCTGGCGCGCGGGAGCTGCTCTTTTTTTTAATCGGTTTCGCGCGCAGAAAAACAAAAGAAAAACTATCTAAACGAACTCCGAAAAATCTAAAGTAAATTTTCCCCGACTCCTAAAAATGAGTCGAACAAAATGAACTTTTCTCCGGGCCTAAAATGCAAATTTTGAAAACGCGCATTTTTCCCTATCCAAATAAAAAGCAAACAAAACTCCGGCAAAACAAAAAATTTGATTTATTCATTAGATCTTCATTTTTCCTAACTTTGGAAAAATAATTGAAGATGAAATAAATAAATCAAATGATCCTCTTTTCCAAAATTTGAGAGAACTCAAATATGAAAATAACGAAATCTCCAACTCTCTCCGTGGGTCCTTGAGTTGCGTGAAATTTCTAGGATCAACCAAAATGCATGAAAATATGATATGCATGATGATCTAGTGTATAACATTCCAAATTGCAAATTTGGGATGTTACAATCCCTACAAAATCATATATAGTCATGTTTCATTTTCGTCACACAAGAATGCTCTCATCATGCACAACCCCGACGACAAGCCAAGCAATTGTTTCATACTTTAGTAATCTCAAACCTATAAACTTTCATGCAATATATGAGCGCGAGCCATGGACATAGCACTATGGGTGGAATAGAATATAATGAGGGGGGTTATGTGGAGAAGACAAAAAAGGAGAAGGTCTCACATCAACGAGGCTAATCAATGGGTTATGGAGATGCCCACCGATTGATGTTAATGCAAGGAGTAGGGATTGCCATGCAACGGATGCACTAGAGATATAAATGTATGAAAGCTCAACAAAAGAAACTAGTGGGTGTGCATCCAACTTGCTTGCTCACGAAGACCTAGGTCACTTCAGGAGGCCCACTGTTGGAATATACAAGCCAAGTTCTATAATGAAAATTCCCACTAGTATATGAAAGTGATAATATGAGAGACTCTCTACTATGAAGATCATGGTGCTACTTTGAAGCACAAGTGTGGTAAAATGATAGTAACATTGTCCCTTCTCTCTTTTTCTCTCATTTTTTGGGCCTTCTCTTTTTTTATGGCCTTTCTCTTTTTTTGGGCCTTCTTTTTTTTGGCCTTTCTTTTTTTATACCTCACTTGGGACAATGCTCTAATAATGATGATCATCACACTTCTATATATTTACAACTCAATGATTACAACTCGATACTAGAACAAAGATGACTCTATATGAATGCCTCCGGCGGTGTACCGGGATCTGCAATGAACCAAGAGTGACATGTATAAAAGAATTATGAACGGTGGCATTGCCACAAATACTATGTCAATTACATGATCATGCTAAGCAATATGGCAATGATGAATGTGTCATGATGAACGGAATGATGGAAAGTTGCATGGCAATATATCACGGAATGGCTATGGAAATGCCATAATAGGTAGGTATGGTGGCTGTTTTGAGGAAGATATAAGGAGGTTTATGTGTGAAAAAGTGTATCATATCACGAGGTTTGGATGCACCGGCGAAGTTTGCGCCAACTCTCAATGTGAGAAAGGGCAATGCACGGTACCGAAGAGGATAGCAAGGATGGAAGGGTGAGAGTGCGTATAATCCATGGACTCAACATTAGTCATAAAGAACTCACATACTTATTGCAAAAATCTACAAGTCATCAAAAACCTCGGCACTACGCGCATGCTCCTAGGGGGATAGATTGGTAGGAAAATACCATCGCTCGTCCCCGACCGCCACTCATAAGGAAGACAATCAAATAACACCTCATGCTTCAAATTTGTTGCATAACGTTTACCATACGTGCATGCTACGGGACTTGCAAACTTCAACACAAGTACTTCTCAATTTCACAATTACTCAACTAGCATGACTTTGATATTATTACCTCCATATCTCAAAACAATCATCAAGCATCAAACTTTTCTTAGTATTCAAAATACTCATAGGAAAGTTTTATTATTAATCTTGCATACCAAGAATATTAGGATTTTAAGAAAATTACCATGATATTAAGAATAATCTAAGTGAAGCATGAGAGATCAATAGTTTCTATAAAACAAATCCACCACCGTGCTCTAAAAGATATAATTGAAGCACTAGAGCAAGATTATAAAGCTCAAAAGATATAAGTGAAGCACATAGAGTATTCTATCAAATTCCAAATCATGTATGGGTCTCTCAAAAGGTGTCTACAGCAAGGATGATTGTGGTAAACTAATAAGCAAAGACTCAAATCATAAAACACGCTCCAAGAAAAACACATATCATGTGGTGAATAAAAATTGAAAGTGCTAGTGATCGACTAGAGGGGGGTGAATAGGCGATTTTTATGAAAGTCTTCAGATCACACAGACAGGAAGACTTAAGTGATGCCTAACACTCTTTGGCTCTGGGTGTTTAGGGCTTTATCCTCGCAAGGAATTCTCTCTCAAAGGCTTCGAGGTGGGTTGCTCTCAAACGACAAAAGCCGTGCACTAACTCTGAGCAGCCAACCGTTTATGGTTGTAGGGGGTGGGCTATTTATAGCCACTAGGCAACCCAGCCTGATTTGTCTGAAATGACCCTTGGTCACTAAGGAACTGACACGTGTTCCAACGGTCAGATTTCAAACACACATGGCCACTTTACTTGGGCTACAAGCAAAGCTGACTTATCCAACTCTGGACAAGATTTGCTCTCATAGTCTTCACTCAAAGACATAGGATTTGGTTAAGCATCACTCCAGTCATTCTGACTGGTTCACTTGGACCCCACTTAATAGTACGATGGTTCCTATGACTCAACAAAGAAGAAAAAGAATGATGAAACAACTAAGTCTTCGCGCTCCATAGTCTTCATGCGATGTCTTCTCTTGTCATAGACTTCAATGTGAATGTCTTCACATACCACCTTTGACTTCAATGTCTTCATACATTTTTAGGGGTCATCTCTGGTAGGAAAACTGAATCAATGAGGGACTTCTACCTGTGTTATCCTGCAATTCTCACAAACACATTAGTCCCTCAACCAGGTTTGTCGTCAATACTCCAAAACCAACTAGGGGTGGAACTAGATGCACTTACAATCTCCCCCTTTTTGGTGATTGATGACAAACTGGTTGAAGTTTTCAACGGGGAATAAAATATGTGAAATTGTAAAGGATAGGGTATTGTCTTCATAAGTTGCAAGGGCTCCCCCTGAAGATGTGCATATAAGTAATTTGCTTTTGGAATGCAAATGCACATGGCAGGTTGTACTTGTGGAGATCCTCTTCAACTTATGATGACAAGTCATTATGCAAGATATGATGTAACAAAGATAATGACATGCATAATGAAAGATGGACGTCTACAAAATGATCTAAGTGCGGAATTTATCGTCGCACATGCGGAATTTATCATCGCATCACAGATTAGCAAATAAGTAGCAGACGACCATCGAGTTTAAGTGTTACAACTCAAAGAACCAAATGTATCGAGAACGAGAGTTGTAAGCACTTGGCAAAAGTAGCAAAAAGTAAATTAACCACCCATATGGATCCGCTTGAAGACTATCAACTCATATGCTTCTCCCCATTTTGTCTGTGAGGACCAAAAAGGTTTGAAGACATAGAGCGCCTACTCGTTCCCATGAGGTGCATGCGAGGCAGCAAGGTCGTCGTTGAGATCTGGTGGTGCAGAGGAACTTGGTGCAGTGTCGACACACGCTGAAGTTGGAGGAGGTGAAGTTGCATCATCTTGGTCATCGATGACTCTGGCATTTACGATCGCAGCCGAGGACGAGTATTCAGAGTCTTCAAGTGAGGGAGTCCGACGCAAGTGAGCATTTCTGGGAGGAGTTGAGTCAAACTTGAAGCGTTCGGTGAAGCCATCGTCGTGCAGATCAGCTTCAGCACTCAGTAGGGTCAAACTCTTCCACGACCTCCGACAGGTTTCATGAGTGACAAAGGCATTCTTGGTGGCAAGATTGCGAATGCGGTTGACATCCACCAAGAGGCTTTGCATCTGACGCTTAAGCCAGTCAAGATGTTTGTCCTGTTTCTGATGCAGCGCGACGAGAAGCTCTCGGTCATTGAGGACACGAGATCGTCTTTGAGGCCTTTGCGCAATGGTGCTACCAGTGACATCAGTTTGAGCACGAGGGACACGTGTGTTTCCAGCCAGGGGATAAAGACGAGAAATGGCTGGAATCCCTTGAATGGGCTGGGTGAAGCTTTGGTGATCAGCATTGTGAAGATAAATGGGATCCTTAGCAGGCTCTGGGTAAATGGCTTCAACTGACAGATCAACCTCGGGCAAGAATATAAGATGATTGCACGCAGACGGCTGATAGTTGAAAGCCGAGTGACGCTTTATCAGACGCATGACCCATGGAGCAGAGAATTTCAACCCAAAGATGTCAGAGCCGGATGCAGCCAACTGCCTGATGAAGAAGTCTTGAGCATTGAAGCTGATGCCATTGAAGATATAGAAAATCAAAGTCTTCATTGCTCCTTCAAGCTTCGCTGCAGATGAGTGTCCTTTGACAGGCCATAGAGTCTTCCTGATAATGTGGTAAATGGTGCGAGGCAGGTACTCTAGGTATTCAACAAAGAACTCTGATGGGTATTCAGCGTCATGAGGTAGAGGCTTCATCATGCTCAACATTTGACTCATGTTGGGTTCTGGCTTCTGAAAGATGCTTTCCAAGGCATTTTGATGTTGTTGACAACCTGGTTCATAGTATTCACCAGGAGTGGGCAGGCCTGTGAGCTCAATGATATCAAGAGCTTTAGCTTCATGATGGACATTGCCTGTCTTCCACTCAAGGACCTAAGTCTTCGGATCCCTGTTGTAGCCTCGAATATGAAGAGTGGCATAGAATTGAAGCAGCAATTCTTCGTTCTAGTGCTCCTTGTCAGTGACGAACTGCAACAGACCAGCATCTCTGAAACAGTCCAATGCTTCTTCAAGGCAGGGCAGTCCAGCTATAGCTTCAGAGTCGAGGCGCATATGTGCAAATATGTGCCCTTGATTGTATAGGACACAGGAATAGTAGCTGCGCTGCTGATAGCTCCAGAACCGATCTGAGGAAATGCGCGGTCTGGTATAAGGGTTCTTGGAGCTATTGAAGAAGGGATTATGTGCCACGAAGCCATTCGCATTGAAGACCCCAGGTGAAGTGGCAGTGCCTGGGAATCGTGGAAGTCTTCGCTTGGGCTTTTGGACTTGAGGCTTGTGCTCAATGTGGTACTCAAATTGTGGACCAGCAGCAGGCAGAGGAGTCAGAATGGGCCAGAGAACCATAACTGGCTGACTACGATCAAATGCCAACTCCATTGTGTGACATCTTGGAGGGGGAACCGGGGCATTGGCATTGTCTTCATGGGCTTCAGGGGCCGCATGTGCTTCAAGTGCTTGGACTTCAGGTGCTGCATTGACTTCTGGTGCCACATTGGATTCTGGCGCCGTACTGGCTTCAGCCATGACAACATCATTGGCGTCAGCGGCGATATTGGTGACCGCTTCAGGGTTGTTAACCTCCACTACAGAAGCTGGAGGGTCGGTCATGTTCTCCTCGAGAACAACATCTTGGTGAGACGGGGGTGTAGCAACTCTTGAAACTCTTGGGGCTTCTTCTTCATCTTCTTCTTCATCGGCTGATGCAGCCGGAACATCTTCAGCCATTTTGGCTTTGGATTCAGGCACATGCATTGTTGGAGTGACTTGTGGCCTTGGTCCTTTGCGAAGCCTGCGTAATGCGGGTGACGCTTGTGGAGATGGAGTGTGCTGGGCCACAAAGTCATCATCATCTTGCACTGTTGGGGTAGCTTGCGGTTGGGGAGAGCTTGGAGTGTCTTGTCTCTTTGGGTGATCAGCCCACGATGCATCCCGAGCAGTTGGCATCAGAGGACGACCAATGCTACTGAGTTCACTGTGCGTGAGCACAGGCGATGATACCAATTGGTGCTCGATCTGAGGAAGGACTTCATCATCTTCAACATTGTCATGGTGACCAATGTCTTTAGCAGCGATGGGGTCAACTGCTGGAATGTCTTCAGCTTTAGGAGCCTCTGTGGAAGCAGGCTGATGAACTATCATCCGTCGTTCTTAATGTGAAGAGGCAGGATGAGCAACCGAGATGGGCTCGACAACAAGGGGCTCTGCGGGAGCAGCTCGATCTTTCTTGGTTTTCCGCTTCTTCTTGGAGGGAGCGGCATCAGAAGCTTCAGGATTTTTCCTCTTCCTGGCTTCAGCCTCGGCAGCCCTTGTCTTCTTTAGTTCTGAAGCCACTATGGGGACCTTAGGCTTCGAACCTGTCGTACTGGCAGGGAAGACAATGGGATGTACTTCCTGCCTTCTTGCTTCGGGTTCGGCCACAACTGGCTTCTTCTTCTTCTTTGCAGCCATCCTGGGATCGATGCCAGGACGCCCAAGAGCCTTGCGCTTTTCAGCTTCATTGTAGGCTTGCACGCACTTGTCAGCCAGACTTTTCATGCGCTCACGGGAACCTTTAGCTTCTTCGCATGTCTTGAGAAAGGCTTCCTTGAGCTCATGCAGCATAATGTTGAAGTTCTTGACATCTTGCACACTGAGCTTTTCCATGTGCTGCTTGAACTGAGCTTTCTCATAGTCGATCTTTTGCTTCAGTTCAATGATGCGCTGAGCTAGAGCTAGCTCAGAAGCAATGGCTCTAGTGAAAGCGACGCTGAGGCCAATTAGAAGTTGCAGATCATCAAAGCTGAGATTGGGGGTTTCAAACCACTCATCAATGAAGTTGTGAAGGATTGCTACGTCAAAGAGAGGCAAATCATTGAAGATTTCTGCTTCTTCCTTGCTCTTAATCAGTTGCTCAAGAGCGTCATCTGTAAGGTCTTCATCGCTGGACAGATCAATGGCGTCATTGCGCAGAATAGCAGCAACAGTCAGTTCTTGGTTAGTGGGTTGCAAGGGCATCTTCACTCTGGAGGGCTTGGAGATGTGTGACAAATCTTCAGACTACACACTGTGTTCAGGAGGTGCAGTGGACAGAGGCTTCGCTTGTAAGACCTTTGGTGCAGGAGCAGGCTTTGAAGCTTTAGGCTTCTTCAGTTTCTTTGGCTTCGGTGCTGCAAGCACTTCATCAGATTCAGCGTCATCTGTAGGCTCATCCACGGCTGTCCCTTGAACCATGATATGAGTGATGAGACCTTCCAGGTTGTAGAAGGGCCCAACAAGATTGGGTTCAGCTTCGCGTGTGCCATCAGCACGAGGAGCAGAGGGGCCTGGATTGAAGTCTAAGCCTCGTGATTTCTTGTTCTCTTTGGCCGAGTTCCTGGCAAACTGAAGATTGCGCTTGAACAGATTATCATCGCGGCACCACAGTAATGAAGATGGGTCTACATCCGCAGGGTGCGGTCCACGGACCATGCAAGGATAGAATCCTTGTTCAATGGCTTCAGCTCTGGACTTGGGTTGAAGATTTCTATATAGAATGTCTCCCCATGGTCGTTTGATGGCATTCTTCTCAGCATACTCCTGGGTCATGAACCTGTACTTGAACCACTGTTCTGCCCAATATCTTTGAATCCATTGGATTCGAGTTTTTCGCTGATTGTAGTCCTCCTTTGGATCTGTCTTGTACAGCTCATAGAGGTCAGGAGGCAAATCTTTTGAGGTGTTGCTGCGATATTGTCTGCCACCCTTTCTTGTAGGTTTCTCTGGTGCCATGAAGCTTAAACTGAAGGGCTTCAACACGTTTAAAGGCTTCAAAGGCTTCCGCTTTTTGGTCAAACAGGAACTGGCTTCGGGAGAGTTAATGTGATGCTGTAAGAATTCTGCAAACGAATGCAGACTATGAGAACCAAGGGATTCTCCCACAGACATGTACCTGTGACAGCATTAAGGTGCGAGGGAAGGGGAAGAGGTCATATGCATTCTTAGAAGATTTTGAAGATAAATCAGTTTAGAAGACATTGACCTCATAGTGCGAAGACATTCACTCATAGATAGTGAGTTGGTTCTAGATTTATATGAATCCATGAATAAGTACAAGTGAGGAATCTAACTACTTTGTGAAGCATAAGTGAACATACTAGGCATATTATGAGATGTAGTATGAAATAGATCCAACTTGTGTGAACAGAAACTACTTGTGGTAGAAAGTGATGAATCTATAGGATCAAAGGGTCGTAAAAAGGAAGTTTTATTTACCACACGAAGAACTGCTAGACGGAGTGGGAGAGGAGGCCGAGCAGTTCGATCGTCTGTGCCCTAACTTGGCGACGGAGGACACCTACGGCGACGACGTAGAAGACGATGTCCGCGGCCGACGTGAAGACAGCGTCGGTGAGGTCGCGACAGCTAAGCGCTTCGTCGCTGGCGTCGTCGAGGGCTAGCGGTGGCTCTAGGGTTTGTGCGAGAGTGGAAGAAGGGATAATGACTGTGGTGAGGCGTGTATTTATAGGGATAGGGACGACACAGTGTTATTACACAGGTGCTCCTGGCGATTCACATCTGAAGGACACGTGGCTATCATGCAACATATCGGAGGTTGTTCCACGTTCCCACGCACGCCTGGATTGTTGGGTGGTCGTTCCCACTTCTCCGGATTTCAGGTGAAGGAATTAGCAATGAAAATGGACTTAATGTTTGTCTCTGTATCTTCTGCTGTCAAGGACACAGAGAAGACATTCGATAGTTTCAATCGAATGCATATGATTTGGATAGATAGAGTTTGAGATAGAAAGCATAGAGAGATTAGGGTCCGATCACATTCACTTAGTTCAAAAGATTCAACAAGGAAGACGTAGCTATAAGTGAATGTTGTAGAGGATAGAACACTAGTATGTATATATTAGAAGACAATCAAGTCAACATAGTGAAGATAATCATGAAGACAAGTTGAAATTGAAGACAAACCAAATGTGAAGACATAGCAAATGTAACACCATGGGTAAAACACTTCAACAGAAGAATTTTGGTGGTGGCGTTACCCACCGTATAGGAAGTATTAGACCCAAACACGGCGCACAATTATCGTGGCGCTCTGAAGTCAAATTCCACGTTAATGTATTCACACTCAGAATGTAATTCTTCATTTATTGAAGATATACTTTACTTCGTGTGTTGCACATCTAAGTCATCAACATGCATAAGTGTTAGGATGTGTGCCTGATCACAGGACATTTAAGGATTCCAAGATATTTAGCTCACACCGTAACTTGCAAAACCTCTTCTCATCCAAGTGCTTGGTGAAGATATCTGCCAATTGCTCTTCAGTGTTGACGTGTATGATATCAATATCTTCCTTCACAACATGATCTCTGAGAAAGTGATGACAAATTTCAATGTGCTTTGTCTTCGAGTGCTGAACTGGGTTGTTGGCAATCTCGATGGCGCTTTCATTGTCGCAGTAGAGTGGCACTTGCTTTAGGTGAATGCCATAGTCTTTGAGTGTTTGCTTCATCCATAGAAGCTGACTGCAGCAAGATCCAGCAGCAATGTATTCAGATTCAGTAGTGGAGAGAGATACACAGTTCTACTTCTTTGAATACCAACATACAAGTGATCGTCCCAGAAAATGACATGTTCCTGATGTAGACTTGAGATCCACCTTGTCACCAGCATAATCAGCATCTGAGAATCCAACTAGATCAAACTCTGAGCCCTTTGGATACCATAATCCTAGTGTTGGGGTGTGAGCCAAATATCTGAGAATTCGCTTCACAGCTAAGTGATGCGATTCCTTTGGTGCCGCTTGGAATCGGGCACACATGCAAACACTAAGCATGATATCTGGACTAGATGCACATAAATAAAGCAAGGAACCAATCATGGAGCGATATACCTTTTGATCGAACTCTTTACCATTGTCGTCGGGACCCAGATGATGTTTGGCTGGCATTGGCGTTGGCCTTTGCAATCTTGCATTCCAAATTTCTTCAGGCAATCTTTGAGGTATTTCTCTTGAGATATAAAGATGCCATTGCATTGTTGACGTATTTGATGACCAAGGAAGAAATTCAGCTCTCCCATCATGGACATACGATATTGCTCTTGCATCATATATCCAAACTCATCAGTGTATTTCTGATTGGTGCAGCCGAAGATAATGTCATCCACATATATTTGGCACACAAACAGTTCACCATCATATGTCTTCGTGAAGAGAGTGGGGTCGAGGGAACCAGGTTTGAAGCCTTTGCTCTTCAGGAAGTCTTTGAGTGTGTCATACCAAGCCCTAGGGGCTTGTTTGAGGCCATACATTGCCTTGTTGAGCTTGTACACCATATCAGGATGTTTTGGATCTTCAAAGCCAGGCGGTTGTGCAACATACACTTCTTCGTCAATCTTGCCATTGAGAAAAGCGCCCTTCACATCCATTTGATACAGAAGAATGTTATGATGATTTGCATAGGCCAGCAGTATGCGTATGGCTTCAAGCCTAGCCACAGGAGCAAATGTTTCATCGAAGTCAATCCCTTCAACTTGAGTGTATCGTTGAGCAAGGGTACGAGCTTTGTTTCTGACAACTTGACTATGCTCATCTTGCTTGTTGCCTATTATATTATGCTTGCAAGGATCAAGACGCTTAACCGGTTCCCATACATTATTCAGCTCAAATTGTTGAAGTTCTTCTTGCATAGCTTGAATCCATTCAGGTTCCATGAAGGCTTCATCAACTTTCTTGGGTTCAGATATTGAGACAAATGCGAAGTGCCCACAGAAATTTGCTAGCTGTGTTGCCCTTGAACGAGTGAGTGGACCTGGTGCATTGATGCTATCAATTATTCTCTCAATCTGTACTTCATTTGCAACACGAGGATGTACATGATGAAGATTTTGCTCTTGCTGATCATTGTCATCGTTAGAAGGATTGTCTTCAGGCTGAGCATTGTCTTCAGGTTGATCAGGTGCGGAAATGATAAGTTCCTCTTCAGGCTGAGCTTCAGATGGTATGATTTCTCCAGTTCCCATAAGTTTGATTGATTCACTGGATGGAACTTCATCTAGCACATTTGGCAGGTGCTCTCTTTGCGAGCCGTTAGTCTCATCAAACCGCACATCCACAGTTTCAACCACTTTATAGTGAAAGAGGTTGAAGACTCTGTAGGAGTGCGAATCCTTTCCATATCCAAGCATAAAACCTTCATGTGCTTTTGGTGCAAATTTTGAAGTGTGATGTGGATCCTTGATCCAGCACCTGGCACCAAATACTCTGAAGTAACTGACATTTGGCTTCTTGCCAGTAAGGAGCTCATAGGATGTCTTGTTCAGAAGCTTGTGAAGATAAACACGGTTGATGATATTGCATGCAGTATCAATGGCTTCAGGCCAGAATTTCCTTGGAGTCTTGTATTCATCAAGCATCGTCCGGGCCATCTCAATAAGTGTTCTATTCTTGCGTTCGACGACGCCATTCTACTGTGGCGTGTACGGAGCTGAGAATTCATGTGTGATGCCCAAAGTATCAATATACGTATCCAGGCCAGTGTTCTTGAATTCAGTGCCATTGTCACTTCTGATGTGCTTTATCTTGACGCCATAGTTGTTCATTGCTCGATTGGCGAAGCGTCTGAAGACATCCTGCACTTCAGTCTTGTATAGGATTATATGCACCCAAGTATATCTTGAATAATCATCAACAATGACAAAGCCGTAGAGACAAGCAGTAGTAGTAAGAGTTGAGTAATGAGTGGGACCGAAAAGGTCCATGTGGAGCAGTTCGAAGGGTTGAGTCGTTGTCATGATTGTCTTCGAGGGATGCTTGGCCCTCATCATCTTTCCTGCTTCACAAGCACCGCATAAGTGATCCTTTTTGAACCTGACACCCTCGATGCCTATGACATGCTTCTTTCTTGCAAGAGTGTGCAAGTTCCTCATGCCAGCATGACCTAGCCTCCGATGCCAGAGCCAACATTCTGAAGCTTTTGCTAGAAGACATACATCAAGCTGTGGTCCTCCTGGGAAATCTACCACGTACAAATCATCTTTCCGATGCCCTTCAAACACTAGAGACTTGTCAGATTCCATTAGAACAAGGCAATGATATTTTCCAAACATCACAATCATGTTTAAATCACAAAGAATTTAGACAGAAATTAAGTTGAAACCAAGGGATTCAACAAGCATGACTTTATCCATGTGTTGATCCTTTGAGATTGCAACTCTACCTAGACCCAATACCTTACTTTTACCAGTGTTAGCAAATGTGATGTGACTTTTGTCAGATGGACGTAAGGTTGAGTCCATAAGAAGGCTTCACTTGCCAATCATGTGATTAGTACACCCACTATCAATAATCCATTCTGAAGCAGCTGGTGTCGTACCCTACAGTGCAGTTAGGGGGATAGGCTTCATGAAGAGAGTTGTGAAGCAAAAACATTTGACGAGCAAGTGGATTATGAAAGCTTAGATCGAGGTTAGGACTGATAGGGCAAGTAGCAAGTGACTCAGGAACAAAATACATAATAAGACCATTTGGGCATTTGATCTTGCGCCCTACAAGATGTTTAAGGTCCCCAGCAATAGCTTCAGACGATTTTGGTTTTCGGCTGGAGACCTTTCCCTGCAAAAGAGAGTTAAGCTTTCTTAGCCACACACATCTTCAAGGGTGGCTTAGAAGCAATGAGTCTAAGTGCATCATCTGAGAACTTTGGCTTTGGAGCCCTAGCAAAAGTCTTGCAGGTGAACAATAGTACTCATAGGAATAGGCAGAATAGTTTTTGGTCTTATGAACATGGCGGTTTGATGAAACACGCTCATATTCATAGGCCTGAGTAAGGTTTCCCTACAAAACATTTGCGTTAGTGCGACTCAGGTGAGTCCTCTGTCTGTATGAAGCCTTTGGACCATATGAAGCCTGTGGTCTGGGGTTTGTCTTCTTCACTTGTTGTGTCATGACGACATTCACAGGAAGATTTTCCAAACACCTTTTTGGCACCCAGACCTTCTTCATAGGCGGCCCATTCTTGCAGTTAGTACCAATATACCTGGCAAACACTTCACCATTCTGATTCTTAAACAGTTTATAGTTTGCATCAAAGGATTCATCAATAACAATGGGATTAGCACAAGTGATGCCAGATAGGGTGGATGGATCCACTGAAGGTCCCTTTGCAGCAACCCATGTGGTTTTGGGGTACTACTCAGGTTTCCAGTAAGAGCCATCAGCATTCATTTTCCTTTCGAACCCAACACTCTCTTTCCTAGGGTTTCGGTTCAGGATCTGCCTTTTGAGGACATCACATAGTGTCTGATGCCCTTTGAGACTTTTGAACATCCCTGTTTCAAGCAATGTCTTCAACCTAGCATTCTCATCAGCAATAGCAGTGGCATCCTCAGTAGGGGGGTTAGTTGGCACATTAGTAGTTGAAGATATTGCAATAGTAGCAGCAGTAGAACAACCAGCAACAGAAGTAGCGTTGTCACGCTCAATACATTTAAGACATGGTGGTTCAAATTCTTCCTGAGCGGAACTGATCTCTTTGGCGCGAAGTGGCTCGTTTTCCTTTTGAAGATCTTCATGAGCCGCTCTCAATTTCTCAAGATCTTGTTTCCTTTGAAGATAATCATAGGAAAGCTTTTCATGAGTTGTTGAGAGCGTTTCATGATGACTTTCAAGTTCCTCATACTTAACATGAAGATTTTTTATGTCTTCAATCAAGGACTAAGATCGAGTCATTTCAGCGTCTAACAGGTCATCGCTTTTGTCTAACAGTTTTTGAATATGTTCCATAGATTTCTGTTGTTCAGTTGCAATTTTAGCAAGTATTTTGTAGCTGGGTTTGGAACCACAATCAGAGTCATCTTCACTAGATGTTTGATTATGAGTAGTGCGTGTGTTTACCTTGGCACTGCGTGCCATGAAGCAGTAGGTAGGAGCGGAGTAGTCCTTGTCATTTGCATCGGTGTCGGTGATGAAGTCATTGTCTTCAGTGTTGAAGATGGACTTGGCAACATATGATGTAGCCAGACTCGCAACGCCAGAATCGGACTCCTCCTCAGACTCCACCTCCGCCTCCTCAGAAGCGGACTCCTCCTCTGAATCCATTTCCTTGCCAACAAACGCACGTGCCTTGCCAGATGAGCTCTTCTTGTGTGATGGAGACTTTGAGGAAGGCTTGGAAGAAGACTTTGAGTATTTCTTCTTCTTCTTGTCGTCAGAGTCATACTCCTTGCTCTTCTGCTTCTTCTTCTTCATCTTCTTCTTGTTCTCATTGTCCCACGGCGGACACTCAGAGATGTAGTGGCCAGGTTACTTGCACTTGTGGCATGTTCTCTTCTTGTAGTCATGAGCAGAAGCTTCATCATTCCTTGAGCTTGATCATGAAGACTTTCTGAAGCCTTTCTTCTTGGTGAATTTTTGGAACTTCTTCACAAGCATAGCAAGATCCTTTCCAATGTCTTCAGGATCATCAGAACTGCTGTCAGATTCTTCTTCAGATGAGGAGACAGCTTTTTCCTTCAAGGCATGAGTTCGCCCATAGTTGGGACCGTAGATGTCTCTTTTCTTAGAAAGCTAAAAATCATGTGTGTTGAGCCTCTCAAGTATGTCAGACGGATCGAGTGTTTTGAAGTCAGGACGTTCTTTAATCATCAGGGCTAGGGTGTCAAACGAGCTGTCAAGTGATCTCAGGAGTGTCTTGAGGACTTCATGCTTGGTGATCTCAGTGGCGCCGAGGGCTTGAAGCTCATTTGTGATGTCAGTGAGTCGATCAAACGTGAGCTGAACATTCTCATTGTCATTTCTCTTGAAGCGGTTGAAGAGGTTGCGAAGGACACTGATTCTCTAATCTCTCTGGGTTGATACGCCTTCGTTGACTTTGGAGAGCCAGTCCCAGACTAGCTTAGATGTTTCCAAAGCACTCACACGGCCATACTGTCCTTTGGTCAGATGACCACAAATGATGTTCTTGGCAGTGGAGTCCAGTTGAACGAACTTCTTGACATCAGCAGCGGTGACACCTTCACCAGCCTTGGGAATGCCATTCTTGACGACATACCCTAGGTTGACATCAATGGCTTCAAGATGCATGCGCATCTTATTCTTCCAGTAGGGATATTCAGTTCCATCGAAGACGGGGCATGCAGCGGAGACTTTAATTATCCCTACAGTCGACATAGCTAAAACTCCAGGTGGTTAAACCGAGTCACACAGAACAAGGGAGTATCTTGCTCTGATACCAATTGAAAGTGCTAGTGATCTACTAGAGGGGGGGGGTGAATAGGCGATTTTTATGGAAGTCTTTAGATCACACAGACAGGAAGACTTAAGTGATGCCTAACATTCTTTGGCTCTGGGTGTTTAGGGCTTTATCCTCGCAAGGAATTCTCTCTCAAAGGCTTCGAGGTGGGTTGCCCTCAAACGACAAAAGCCGTGCACTAACTCTGAGCAGCCAACCGTTTATGGTTGTAGGGGATGGGCTATTTATAGCCACTAGGCAACCCGGCCTGATTTGTTCGAAATGACCCTTGGTCACTAAGGAACTGACACGTGTTCCAATGGTCAGATTTCAAACACACACGTCAACTTTACTTGGGCTACAAAGCAAAACTGACTTATCCAACTCTGGACAAGGTTTTCTCTCATAGTCTTCACTCAAAGACATAGGATTTGGTTAAGCATCACTGCAGTCATTCTGACTGGTTCACTTGGACCCCACTTAACAGTATGGTGGTTCCTATGACTCAACAAAGAAGAAAAAGAACGACGAAACAACTAAGTCTTCGCGCTCCATAGTCTTCATGCGATGTCTTCTCTTGTCATAGACTTCAATGTGAATGTCTTCACATACCACCTTTGACGTCAATGTCTTCATACATTTTTAGGGGTCATCTCTGGTAGGAAAACCAAATCAATGAGGGACTTCTACCTGTGTTATCCTGCAATTCTCAAAAACACATTAGTCCCTCAACCAGGTTTGTCGTCAATACTCCAAAACCAACTAGGGGTGGCACTAGATGCACTTACAAAAATATAGCTCCAAGTAAAGTTACCCATAGAAGTAGACGAAAGAGGGGATGCCTTCCGGGGCATCCCCAAGCTTTGGCTTTTAGGTGTCCTTAGATTATCTTGGGGTTTCCATGGGCATCCCCAAGCTTTGGATCTTGCCACTTCTTGTTCCATAATCCATCAAATCTTTACCCAAAACTTGAAACTTCACAACACAAAACTTAAAGTAGAAAAACTCGTGATCTCCGTTAGCGAAAGAAAACAAAAAACCACTTCAAGGTACTGTAATGAACTCATTCTTTATTTATATTAGTGTTATACCTACTGTATTTCAACTTCTCTATGGATTAGAAACTATTTTACTAGCCATAGATTCATCAAAATAAGCAAACAACACACGAAAAACAGATTCTGTCAAAAACAGAACAGTCTGTAGTAATCTGTATCTAGAGAAAGATCTGGGACCCCAAAAATTCTCAAATAAATTTCTGGACGTGAGTAATTTATCTATTAATCATGTTCAAAAAGAACTAACTAAATATCACTTTCCAAATAAAAACGACAGCAGTTCTCGTGAGCGCTAAAGTTTCTGTTTTTTACAGCAAGTTCAACAAGACTTTCCCCAAATCTTCCCAACGGTTCTACTTGGCACAAAAACTAATTCAACACAAAAAACACAACCAAAACAGAGGCTAAATAATTTATTTATTACTAAACAGGAGCAAAAAGTAATTAATAAAAATAAAATTGGGTTGCCTCCCAACAAGCGCTATCGTTTAATGCCCCTAGCTAGGCATAATAAGCAAGAATAGATCTATGAATTGCCATCTTTGGTTGGGAATTCTTCAATGAGGCATCTATCTCCCTTAGGAATTTATTTCTTTCTAGTAATTATCAAACTCTTAGGCACAAGATTGAAAAATTCATTTGTAGCAATTGGTTCCTTAATGATAGCAAAAAGATTGGGATGAATACTTATAGATTTAAGATCCGCAGTTTCCTTACTAGATGATTCACCCTTATTTTTAGGAACATACATAAGCTTGGAAATTTTAGTAGGAGGACTTGGAGTATTCTTTACGGAAGAAAAAGCGGTTCCCAAGTTTGTAATGATACCCTCAAGTTTATCGATTCTAGTAGAATCTAAGTTTATTTTCTCATTAACTATGGGTTCCTTTTCCTTAATATTTTTCAAAGTCATTCCTACCTTATATCCATATTGGGTAATTTGATTGTGGATATTTTTATCTAGATTTTTAATTAATTCAATAGTAGCAACTTTATTTTCAATAATTTCAAGTCTTTGCATGACATGCTCCAAAGTTAACATAGTTCCATTAACCAAAAGAGGTGGTGAGCCAAATAAATCTAACATAGCATTATAAGAATCAAAAGTATGGCTACCCAAGAAGTTCCCTCCGGTAATGGTATCAAGAATATATCTATACCAAGGATTAGAACCTACATAAAAATTGCGGAGAATAACTGAAGTAGATTGCTTCCTGGTAGATCTATTTTGAGCATTACAAATTCTATACCAAGCATCTTTTAGATTTTCTCCCTCCCTTCGTTTAAAATTTAGAACTTCATTCTTGGGAGACAACGGAGAAGATATGAGACTAGCCATAACGACAAACTAACACACGAGCAAACAAAAAGCAAACGGGCAAAAGAGGCAAATAGAGAGAGAGGGAGGATAGAGAGAGAGAGGGCGAATAAAACGGCAAGGGTGAAGTGGGGGAGAGGAAAATGAGAGGCAAATGGCAAATAATGTAATGCGGGAGATAGGGATTGTGATGGGTACTTGGTATGTTGACTTTTGCGCAGACTCCCCGGCAACGGCGCCAGAAATTCTTCTTGCTACCTCTTGAGCACTGCGTTGGATTTCCTCGAAGAGGAAGGGATGATGCAGCAAAGTAGTGTAAGTATTGCCCTCAGTTTTTGAGAACCAAGGTATCAATCCAGTAGGAGGCTACGCTCGAGTCCCTCGTACCTACACAAAAACAATAGCTCAATGCAACCAACGCGCTTAGGGGTTGTCAATCCCTTCACCGTCACTTACGAAAGTGTGATCCGATAGAGATGATAAATAATATTTTTGGTATTTTTGGTATAGAGATGCAAAGTAAAAAAGTAAAAGCAAAGTAAAATCAAAGCAATAATAAAGTGATGGAGATTGATATAATGAGAAAGAGACCCGGGAGCCATAGGTTTCACTAGTGGCTTCCCTCAAGAGCATAAGTATTCTACGGTGGGTGAACAAATTACTGTTGAGAAATTGACAGAATTGAGCATAGTTATGAGAATATCTAGGTATGATCATGTATATAGGCATCACGTCCGAGACAAGTAGACCGAAACGATTCTGCATCTACTACTATTACTCCACTCATCGACCGCTATGCAGCATGCATCTAGAGTATTAAGTTAAAAACAGAGTAATGCCTTAAGCAAGATGACATGATGTATAGGGATAGTTTCATGCAATGTGATAAAAAACCCATCTTGTTATCCTCGATGGCAACAATACAATACGTGCCTTGCTGCCCCTTCTGTCACGGGAAAAGGACACCGCAAGATTGAACCCAAAGCTAAGCACTTCTCCCATGGCAAGAAAAACCAATCTAGTAGGCCAAACCAAACTGATAATTCGAAGAGACTTGCAAAGATAACTAATCATACATAAAAGAATTCAGAGAAGATTCAAATATTATTCATAGATAGACTTGATCATAAACCCACAATTCATCGGTCTCAACAAACACACCACAAAAAGAAGGTTACATCGAATAGATCTCCACGAGAGAGGGGGAGAACATTGTATTGAGATCCAAAAAGAGATAAGAAGCCATCTAGCTACTAGCTATGGACCCGTAGGTCTGAAGTAAACTACTCACACTTCATCGGAGGGGCTTGGATGATGATGTAGAAGCCCTCCGTGATTGATGCCCCCTCCAGCGGAGCTCCGGAACAGGCTCCAAGATGGGATCTCGTGGATATAGAAAGTTGCGGCGGTGGAATTAGGTTTTTGGCTCCGTCCTCGATCATTTGGCGGTACATGGATATATATATATATATATAGGAGGAAGAAGTACGTCGGTGGAGCTTCGAGGGGCCCACGAGGCAGGGGGGCGCGCCCTAGGGGGGCGCCCTCCACCCTCGTGACCACCTCGTGGCTTTCTCGATGGAGGGTCCAAGTCTCCTGGATCTTATCTGATGAGAAAATCACGTTTCCGCAGGTTTCATTTCGTTTGGACTTCGTTTGATATTCCTTTTCTTCGAAATCCTAAAACAGGCAAAAAACAACAATTCTGGGCTGGGCCTCCGGTTAATAGGTTAGTCCCAAAAATAATATAAAAGTGGAAAATAAAGCCCAATAATGTCTAAAACAGTAAATATAGCATGGAGCAATCAAAAATTATTGATACGTTGGAGACGTATCACTGTTCCAAATGACGCTGAGGGACACACGCCCATATGGAAGAAGAAATCTATATTTTGGGACCTACCTTACTGGTAAGACCTAGAGGTCCGCTCTTTAGTCGACGTGATGCACATGACGAAGAACCTTTGCGTGAACCTGCTAGGCTTCTTGGGCCTGTATGGGAAGACAAAAGATACACCTGAGGCACGGGAGGACCTACAACATTTGCACGAAAAAGAGGGCATGCCTCCGAAGCAGTATTAAGGTCCTGCCAGCTACGCTCTTACGAAAGAAGAGAAAGAAATCTTCTTTGAATGCCTGCTCAGTATGAAGGTCACGACTGGCTTCTCGTCGATTATAAAGGGAATAATAAATATGCTAGAGAAAAAGTTCCAGAACCTAAAGTCTCATGACTGCCACGTGATTATGACGCGACTACTTCCGGTTGCATTGAGGGGGCTTCTACTGGAAAATGTCCGATTAGCCATTGTGAAGCTATGTGCATTCCTCAATGCAATCTCTCAGAAGGTGATCGATCCAGAAATCGTACCAAGGCTAAGAAACTGAAACTACTCAAATTTGAAAACGAATGGCACTAACAGAAAGTTTATAATTTTTCTAAAACTAATGGCACTAACAGAAAGTTTATAATTTTTCTGACTTAAAAGCAAAAGGTATTAAAAAAGTAAAGCAAAAAATAAAATAAAATAAATAATGCAAAAACAAAACAAAAAAACTGGAAAAAAACTATTTTTATAGTAAAGTTAATCACAAACTTGTGATTCACACAAATATCAAAGAATTCAAATTTTAACTATTCAAATTTGAAAACTAATGGCACTAACAGAAAGTTTATAATTTTTGTGACCTAAAAGAAAAATAATTAAACATAAACTTTATTAAAATAAATAAAAATAAAAAGAATAAGTATTTTGTTGTAAGTAGAAACAAAATAAAATAAATAAAACAACAAAGAAAACAAAAAAAAAGTGCCACCTACTGGGCCCCCACGGCGTGAATACGACTAGAAACCCTATCATGGGTCGGGATTCAGGCCCGCAGGTGGCCCAGTGGGCCCACAGGCACATAGCGTATGGTTAGACCCGAAAGCCTACAATTGAGAAGAGCTCGAGAGGGTGGGCGCAGCAGCGCTTATAAACCACTCTCGAGCTCTCTCAGCTAGCGAGGTGGTACTAAACTTTTGATGCAGGGCAGCACAAGGCCTTTGGTCCCGGTTGGTACCACCAACCAGGACTAAAGGGAGCATTCGTCCTAGTTCGTGGCACCAACCGGGACCAATGCTCCTCGCCCCTGGCCCATGACCATTAGTCCCAGTTTGTGCCACAAACCGGGACCAAAGGGTTGGTCCTCGTTGCGGTCAGAGTTTAGTCCCACCTCGCCAACCGAAGGGAGCTCACACTGGTTTATAAGCCCTTCCCTCTCTGCCTTGTTGAGCTCCTCTCAAAGTGAAAATAGATGCCCTTATACAGGAAATTTAACCTAAATTCAAAGTGAATTTCTCTGAAATTCATAGAAATTTACTATGAATTTAGGTTGAATTTTCTCTATAAGCGCATATATGCTCATTTTTTAGTAAAGTTAATCACAAACTTGTGATTCACACAAATTTCAAAGAATTCAAATTTTAACTATTCAAATTTGGAAACTAATGGCACTAACAAAAAGTTTATAATTTTTCTAAAACTAATGGCACTAACAGAAAGTTTATAATTTTTCTAAAACTAATGGCACTAACAGAAAGTTTATAATTTTTCTAAAACTAATGGCACTAACAGAAAGTTTATAATTTTGCTGACTTAAAAGCAAAAAGAATTAAAAAAAGAAAAACAAAAGAAAAGAAAATAAATAATGCAAAAAACAAAACAAAAAATGGAAAAAACTATTTTTATAGTAAAGTTAATCACAAACTTGTGATTCACATTAATTTCAAAGAATTCAAATTTTTACTATTCAAATTTGAAAACTAATGGCACTAACAGAAAGTTTATAATTTTTCTGACCTAAAAGAAAAAAGAATTAAAAAATAAAGCAAGTAAAAAAAGAAAATAAATAAAGAAAAAAACAAAACAAAAAACTGGAAAAAATAAAAAAATTGCCACCTAGTGGGCCACCACGACCTGAATACGACTAGAAACCCAACCTATGCCAGGATTCAGGCCCGCAGAAGGCCTAATAGGCCCAAAGACAGCATAGTGTCAGATTAGGCCCATAAGCCTGCATTTGAGAGGAGCTCGAGAGGGCAGCCGTAGTGGGGCTTATAAACCACTCCGAGCCCCTCTCAACTAGCGAGGCGGGACTAAACTTTTGGCCGCGGGCAGCGCAAGGCCTTTGGTCCCGGTTGGTGGCACCAACCGTGACTAAAGGTGGGCATTGGTACCGCACCAACCGGTACCAATGCCCACCTTTA
>NC_041392.1:172899235-172926327 GCF_002162155.2 Triticum dicoccoides
GCCGTCCGCCGCCCCCGTCGTCGCTGTCGCCCGCGCCCTCACCGTCGCTCGCCGTCGCCCGCATCCTCACCATCGCCCGCGTCCTCACCATCGCCACTGCCCTCTGCCCCGACGTCGTCGCCGCCACTCCCCGCGCCCCTGCTCGCCCCGGCGCCGCCCGCCACGCGCCCTTGCTCGCCCCGACGCCGCCCGCCGCTCGCCCCTGCCCGCCCCGATGCCGCCCTCTGTGAGCACCGCGCGTCCCTGCCGGCCCCGCCGTCGTCGTCGTGCTTTTTAGTTATATGCTATTTTTACATGTTTTTAGATGTTTTTAGATTTTCATATATGTATGCATGTATTTTTTTAGATATATGTATTTCTTATGTATGTTCATATATGTATGTATGTATTTTTTCCATGTTTTTTGTATGTATGTATGTATTTTTTCAATTGTAATATGAATGGTGTTTTAAAAATACATTATTTTAGTACATTAATGTTCTCTGATTTCGTACATTAATTTTAGGTTAGTTTCATTTTTAGAAAAGTTTCATATATTTAGGAAGAAGGAAGAGAAGGAAGAAGGAAGAAGAAGAAAAAGTTCTATATATGCAAAAGTTACATTTTTAGAAAAGTTTTATATATCTAGCTAGAAAGAAGGAAGAAGAAGAAAAAGTAGGAGAGAAAAAAGGAAAATAAGAAGAGGAAGAAAGGAGAAGAAGAGGAGAGGAAGAAGAGGAGAAATAAATAAGAAGAGGAAAAAGGAAGAAAAAGAAGAGGAGAAGAAGAAAGGAATAGAGGAGAAGAAGAAAAAATAGAATATATTTCTATTTTTTTCTTCTTCTCCTCTATTGCTTTCTTCTTCTCCTCTTTTTTCTTCTTCTTTTTTTTCTTCGGTCTTCTCCTCTATTCCTTTCTTCTTTTCCTCTTTTTATTTCTTCTTCGTTTTCTTATGTTTTATCAGGTCTGTCGTCGTTGATATACCCCATGTCCCGACAACTTCAACACGAGGGGGGGTTCGACCTACCCCCTCCCCGATAATATTATTTTCCCATGTATGTATGCAACAGTTACATTTTTATAAAAGTTTTATATATATAGCTAGGAAAGGAAGAAGAAGAAAAAGAATGAGAGGAAAAAGGAAAATAAGAAGAGGAACAAAGGAGAAGAAGAGGAGAGGAAGAAGGGGAGAAATAAATAAGAAGAAGAAAAAAGAAGAAAAAGAAGAGGAGAAGAAGAAAGGAATAGAAGAGAAGAAGAGAAAATGGAAAGAAGAGGAGAAGAAGAAAGGAATAGAAGAGAAGAAGAGAAAATAGAATATTCTATTTTCTCTTCTTCTCCTCTATTCCTTTCTTCTTCTCCTCTTTTTCCTTCTTATTTTTTTCTTCAATCTTCTCCTATATTAATATCTTCATCTCCTCTTTTTATTTCTTCTTCGTCTTCTTGTTTTTTATCGGATATGTCGTTGTCGATATACCCCGTGTCTCGATAACTTCAACACGAGGGGGGGGGGGGGTTCGACCTACCCCCTCCCCGATAACATTATTTTTCCCATGTATGTATGTCGTCGTTGTCGATATAACCCCCTCCCGGATAACTTCGACCGTGATAATTTATACCACAGGAGCACCCCCCCGGCCCTCTCGCTCGACCAAAACTCTCAAGGACACCCAAACTCTAGAAAAAAACGATGTCGGTCTCATACCCCCTCCCGCCGTGCCCCTACCCTTGAAGCATTGCCGAGGCCACCCCGAACCCGGAATAAGCTAGGTCTATGTTTGCCACTAATATATCCACATGCTATCATGTTTGTGTAATAATTGCCATGTTGTAAAATTTTGCAGAAACAATGGAGTTCGGACGAGACGAGGAACAAGAACAGGTGTTGGGGGACATAATCTTAGCCGGAGGTGATGTCATGTCGTATCTTAATGACAATGATGGTCTGGAAGCAGAACAGGGTGAAGAAGAAGCAGGCTACGGTGATCGAAGAATGGAGGAGGAAAGACATGATTATGATGGCTCCGGTGACCCAATGCTGGTGCAAGAAGGAGCCTGTGGTGACGGCTCCGGTGACCGAACAGAGTCCGACCAGGTAAATATATTAGTTAAGCTTGTGATGACTAGCTAATTGATGCATTCATTGTTTTGGTATGTACACATATTAATTAACTCTCATCTAATTCTTCTGTTTTCTAGCCCTCCGGATCGAGCACAACTTCGGTAAAGAGACGAGTCCCGAAGAAAAAGTTGCGCTCAGATGAAAGGTTTGAGATCACAGTAATCGCGTGCGATGGCATGCCGATTGAACCCATCTGGACAAAGGAAGCATTTGCTGCTCAGTGCGGGGTTCTTGTTAGGGACAAGATCCCGATCAACATCCAACAATACTGTAAGCCTAAGAACGAAGACCCTGAGGTGTCTTATGTCAATGATATGTAGAAAAATGATCTTTGGACTGAGCTGAAGGCAAATTTCACCCTACCGACAGAGGAGGATCCGGAGAAGCTAGTTAAAGAGCAATGAATCAAGTCTCATGCTCTTAAGAAGATGGCAGACCTATTCAGGAGGTGGAAGAATGAGCTGAAAACGTTTGTCGACAAAGAAGAGACACCAGAATTCATCGGCAGATATGAGAAGATGAGAGATCACTGGCCCGCATTTGTGGCCTACAAGACATCAGAAAAGAGTAAGAAGATGTCAGCGACAAACAAGAAAAATGCTGCAAAGAAGAAGCTTCACCATCGCACGCGATCAGATGGCTACCTCAAAGCCCATCCTAAGTGGGCCAAGGCTGAGAATGATCTTCTTGATAAAGGGATCGAACCAGAGACAATGAACTGGCCAGACCGTTGCCGGAGTTGGTTCTTCGGGGCTGGTGGAACCTTGGACCCTGTATCAGGGAAAAGCGTTTGGACGGACGAGCAAATGAACATACCAGTCAAGAAGCTGAAGCACTATATCGATGCAGCGTAGCAAGGGACGTTCGTTCCAGATAGGGAGAACAACGAGCTCACAATGGCCCTCGGGAATCCTGAGCACCCTGGACGGACACGAGGCACGCCAGGCTCCGTTCCGTGGAAGGCTGGGTTTTCGGATGCAGACGGTTACAAATGCCAGGAGAGGAGGAAAAAAGTGGAGCATGCCCAAATTCAGACGCTGCACGAAAGGGTTCAAGCGCTAGAGGAACGAGAAGTAGCTCGCAACAAGTGACCTGCCAAAACTACCCCCGAAGCTACCCCGCCATCTCAGCGGAGAAGCAGCATGGCTTCCACCGAGCTGCTTTAGCCGGAGCATGTCTTGACGGCTCCTGCTCTCTACCCCGTGGATGCTACCAAGGAGTCTCAACATTGCCACCTTATGACGCAATGGCAGAACTTCAAAGTCAAGGCAGCTGTCAGCTCTGTTCGACCTACTGAACCCGGCGCAACTTTTCACTGTAGTCCGATTCCAAAAGGATATGCCAGGGTGACGATGGACGAAATAACGGAGGGATTTGAGGACCTCCAGCTTGACTACCCTACTGGTGAAGGGGAGACTCGGCTGGGTTCTTGTCTATTGACTCCATGCCTATGGCGGAAAGAGCTCATCAAGCTTCTGAACTGGACGCCTCCGCCTCCTCCTCCTCCTCCGGCGAGTCAGGGCACTCCGCCTCCTCCTCCGGCGAGTGATCAGGGCACTCAGCCTCCTTCTCCGGCGCGTGGCGGCACTCTGCCTCCTTCTCCGCCTGCGCCGGCGCACCCGAGCAGCCAGCCTCCTCCTTCTCCGCCTCGTCAGCAAGGGCGGAAGAGACCCGCCGCAGCTCCGGCTGCTCCGGCGCGTCGTAGTCCTTCTCCGCCTCGTAAGCAAGGAAAGAAGACAGCCACTCCATCTGCTCTGCCGGCGTCTAGCAGTACAGCCAGAGGCGGGAGGCAATATAGATTCGGTCCTCCTTTGAAGACTCCAGAGAAGTTACCATACAAGAGGACCCCGGAGGAGAACGCGAAGATAGCGCGAGCCGAAGTGAAGAACTTCTTTGAAGGGGTGAAAGCAAAGAAACATCCACCTCCGGAGGAGAAGGTAGATCCGGTGAAAGCGAAGCGCACTCTGGCTGCCCTGGAAAAACTAGCAAAGTCTCCGCCGAAAGGCAACTATGATCGCATTATTGCAAAGAAATTTGTCGAAGCGGAGCAGTCGGGAAGTACTGTCAGTGATCAAAGGATAAAAGAACGACGAGCTGGGAAAAAAATTGCCCAGCTCGGCGAACAAGCGAACCAATCGTGCCCCCCCCCCCCGCTAAAGGTGTCTAGCGACATCGTCGCTAATGCTCCGAGGATGTTTCCCGGTTATAGAAATCTTGGAGATTACCTACCCGACGATGTAAATTATGATTTCTTGGAGGTGGAGGAACACAAATACGAGTACGGGAAGCCTCTCGTCAAAGATGAAAGATCTCTAACAACGATGATGCAAAGATTCCATGATTGGTACATGAATACCTGCAGAGAGCCTGGGGGAGGAATACTTTGACGCTGAGAGTTAGAGAGGAGCATGACCTCGTTGGAATTGAACTGTTAAATGTTCCATTTGAGGAGTTCTTCCAGTTTTTCAATCAAAAGGCCCTCGATAAAGAAACGATCACTTGCTACTGTCTGTAAGTAGTACTACTTCTGTCATTAAGTCTCTCTATATAGGTCAGCTCTTTCGTTGCATGTATTTATAATTATCCTCACTATATTATGCAGATTGAAGATCGCCGAATTGAAGAAAAGACAAATCGGTGATATTCGGTTCATTAACACAAATCTCATAGATGCAACTGAGGTTAAATATCATGCCAAATATACCAAGGCCAACTTGCTACGATCTTTGGTAATAAATGAAAACAAAGATATAATACTCTTTCCTTACAACTTCAAATGAGTGTTACTGTCTTGTGCATATTCGGTTTCCCTTATTAGTCTAGGTTATAGTAATGTAATTGATGAGTTATGCATGCGTGCGCAGCTTCCACTATATTCTCCTAGAGATTAAGCTTGAGCAGGGACTAGTAACCGTCTTAGACTCGAGACAAAAAGATCCCCAGGACTATTCGGACATGACTCAAATGCTCGAGAAGTAAGTTAAATTGATCATTATCCACCTTATCAGCAACTTTGTTCATTTCCTGATATCAAGTAATTGTTTTCTTTGTCTGGCAGGGTTTGGAGAAAATTCACCAAAAAAGCTCCGGGACTGCCGAAGAAGCTGCAATTTAGACACCCGAAAGTAAGTACTATACTAACATGTTCCGCGCATCTCCTAGTGATTCAAGCACTAGTTTCATCAATACCATTTGGCATGCTTTCTTATTAGTTTGATTGACCTCTATTTCTTGTAAAGTGGTTGTGGCAGGAAAAAGGGAATAATTTCTATGGATACTACGTTTGCGAGTCCATCCGCCACACGACCTGTGAACAGGGGTACTCTGACGAACAATATGAAGTGTGTAAGCAATAATATTCACAATTTTATTTTATTACCATCATTTGTGTTGAGTTTCATTTATTCATATATATATGTATGTATGTATTGACCCCCTTGTTCAAATTAGATGTTTCGGATGTGGGATGAACTCCTAGCACCAGATCGTATGCGAGCAATTCAATAGGAATTGGCGGCATTCTTCCTTGACCACGTGATTGCTGAAGACGGAGAATACTATGTGGACCCTGTGTTCATATATATTTAGGAGATTATATTTTAAGAGATAATTATTGTATATATATGTAGCCGGTAGTGTCGGATAGATATACGAGAACTTGTTGTTCAACCAATCTCTCGGGGAAGGAGAGGTGGTCGATATCACTTCTCTCTGTATGCATATGTTCATGACGATCTTCTGTTTCCTTCATTTGCTTACTAGCTAGCGTGTCTAGTCCTCTCTATATATACGTATATATAGCATCGACTAAGCACGGACATAAGAGAGGACACTTCTCTCTATTAATTAGCTAGCTAACACAATATATGAAACACCTAAATTAAACCCCCAAAACCCCCAACCCCCCCCCCCTTAAAAAAAACAAAAACCACAGCCCCTGAAATGCTGACGCGTGGATGCCTATTGGTCCTGGTTGGTGCCACCAACCGGGACCAAAGGCCCTCCTGCCTGGGTCGGCACACTGGCCACGTGGAGGCCCATCTGTCCCGGTTCGTGTAAGAACCGGGACTAAAGGGTTAGGGCATTAGTAACGACCCTTTAGTCCCGGTTCACAAACCGGGACAAAAGGCCTTTATCAACCGGGACGAATGGGAGTTTTTCTACTAGTGGAACAAGAAGAGGATGATCCAACCAATCCAACAAAAGAATTGCCCAAGAATGTTACAAGGGTGTTTCGAGGAAAGAAGTGGAAGGAGGATAAGGAAAAGCAAGGAGGGGTAGCAACCAAGATGATGGCGAGGTTCGAGAACATCTTGGCGGCGAAGGAGAGGCATGTGTTAAGCACTTCGATGTGAAGAAGGAAAATAAAGCAGAGAGGTTTAACATCTTGATGGCGGCGAGCGAGAAGAAGGATCAACCTTGAATAGAAGAAGTTCAAACTCGAAGAGAGGAGGGCTAAGCTCGCAGCCGCTAGTAAGGATAGCAAGATGTTGACCATGAGGATGGACGAGTTGGATGACGATGCATTGATGATCGTGCGTGCCACTCGTGTCAAGATGTTGAAGCGCTTGGAAGCCGAGATGGAGGCGACCGAGAAGGAGGTGGATGGTGAGGAGGAACCACCAACAGAGTGAGCGGGAGTGTCGGTGTCAAAACCGGCGGACCTCGGATAGGGGGTCCCGAACTGTGCGTCTAGGCCGGATGGTAACATGAGGCAGGGAACACGATGTTTTACCCAGGTTCGGGCCCTCTTGATGGAGGTAAAACCCTACGTGCTGCTTGATTAATATTGATGATATGGGTAGTACAAGAGTAGATCTACCACGAGATCAGAGAGGCTAAACCCTAGAAGCTAGCCTATGGTATGATTGTATGTTATGGTTGTTGTCCTACGGACTAAAACCCTTCGGTTTATATAGACACCGGAGAGGGTTAAGGTTACACAAGGTCGGTTACAAAGGAGGAGATATCCATATCCCTATTGCCTAGCTTGCCTTCCACGCCAAGTAGAGTCCCATCCGGACACGAGACAAAGTCTTCAATCTTGTATCTTCATAGTCTAACAGTCCAGCCAATGGAGATAGTCCGGCTGCCCGGAGACCCCCTAATCCAGGACTCCCTCAGTAGCCCCTGAACCAGGCTTCAATGACGATGAGTCCGGCGCGCAGTATTGTCTTCGGCATTGCAAGGCGGGTTCCTTTTCCGAATACATCACAAAAGAATTTGAATACGAGGATAGTGTCCGACCCTGCAAAATAAGTTCCACATTCCATCGTAGAGAGAATAATATTTTCGCAGATCCAATTTGCTAGCTTGTGTTGGCAGCATGACATTACATCATGGCCCGGTGATTACTCAAACCGTTTCTTTTAACCAGCACCGCCCATAATGCGAGGCAGTTTTTCGACACGTCTTGTCAAAGCAGAGATCGTGCCCCCTTATTACGGGATTCTCATCAATACGGGCGTGGGTAACCCAACCGTGTCTAGGACTCCTAGATTATAGGCAAGTCCTAAACGTCTACGGAGAGGACACTTGATATTCATCCTCTTTATAAAGGGACAAGGTTTTCGCTTTTTCGCTCTCGTGCTCAATCGAACCCTTCCCTCGCCTCGAGTTCTAACACCCAAAGCCCAGGTCAGGTGCTCCGGATCTTCAATCATGTCTGGATCCAGCCTTCAAGGCCAATGGATGCCCTCCTCCGTCACGGAAGAGGACATTAAGAAGTTGAGGAAGGCCAGATACCTGACCGCCGAGGTTTCGCATCGGCTACCTGCTCAAGGGCAAATCGTCCCTACTCCCGAACCCAACGAGAATGTCGTGTTCGTCTCCCACTTCCTCCGAGGTCTAGGCCTCACTCTGGATCCCTTCGTCCGGGGTTTGATGTTCTATTACGGGCTAGATTTCCATGATCTAGCTCTAGACTCCTTTCTCCACATCTCGACATTTATCATCGTGTGTGAGGCCTTCCTCCGCATTACCCCCACTTCGGCTTGTCGCTCAAGACCTTTGAAGTGAAGCCGAAGGTGATCGAGGGGCAACATGCAGCGTGCGGAGGTGCATTAATAGGCAAGATGGCAGGAGCTCCATGGCCGAATGGTTCCTTTTGAGAGGTGTCCGAATTATGTCAGCGAGAGTGGTTTTATGTCACAGCTCCCAGAAGTGCCAAGTGGGCGGCTGCCCCCGCTTTCTGCTCGGGCCCCCCTCCACAAATAATGTCATGGATTAACAGAGGGCTGAGCTGGGGTCCAGCCAAGGACGTGCCTATACTTCGAAGCCGCATCCGAGATCTCTTCGAGGGAGATTTTAATTTGGTTGTGGTAATACAAGTTATGCTGGTTCGTCAAGTCCAGCCTTCCAAACGCCGGCCCCTTTGCTTGTGGGAGTTCAACCCAGAAGGACCGCGTGCCATTAAAAGTTTCCTCGGCCTAACGCACGAGGAGATGTACAAGTTATTCTTCGGACCTCAAATAGAGTGTCCAGATACTACCGAGGACGTGGGCCTGAGCAGTAACCGCACTGCCAAACAAGTAAGAAATCCTCTAGACGAACACATTGTCTTTTATTTATCATGAAGTTATTCGTGAGAGTTCGTTCTTTGACCAGGACTGGCTATCAAAGGCGAAGATTATTCGGTGTTTGGCCCCCTCCCTGAAGGTCTGAAAAATCTGGTGTTGGAAAAGATGCTCGAGCTCGCACCTTGCCTGGAACCTTGGAAGGAAGATACGGGGGGGATAATACGGGCGGACGCGGGCCCCCATCACTGCTAGTTCCAACTGAGGGAATGAGCGCCTCCATGAAGGAGGGTGACCGGGGGAGGAAAAGGACTGCTTCCGAATATCCGGAAGCCGAGGCCTCCAAATGGGAGAAGAAGTCTCCCACAGAGGGTCCTGCCACAGGGGGTTCTTTTGCCGCACAAATCCGCGAGGGGATCAGCCCTCCAATGAGTCGTAAGTGATCCAAAATACTTTAATAGTAAAGTTATATTATCTTTTCTCTGAGAAAATAACCACCACAAATATCTTGCAGTTCGGGCCTTAGCCCCTCTCAGCTGAGCTCGTCTTCGGGGGATCTTCTTCCAGAGATGATGGAGAGCGAAATGCCTCCCCCGGACTCCTCCGCTCAAGAAGCGGGCGACCCCGAAGTGTCGTGATGGAGGGCCTCTCCGGATCCGGTGAGGCCAGAAGATAATCCCATAGATCCCCGAAGTCCCCAGCGTCCGGCTCCCGAAGAGAGCAGACAAAAGAGTCCGACACCGTCTGGTAAGCGGTCGGACGTTCTGAGGGAGTTGGTGGGGCGAGCGGCCATCTCATAAGAACACCGTACGCTGATGGGTACGGTGATGGAGAGAATTTCGTCTGCCGAACGCGGATTACATGAAGCCTTTATGAGTCTACTGACAGGCTTTAAGGTACGTGGTAGTACTGCACATGTTAGGTGTGCCCTATGTAGATAGTAGCCCCTAAGACTCTAGTTGTCGATGAGAACGGCAGCGAACAGAGGCTCATAGTCCCAGGCAATAACCAGACTGCCTTTATGTGCAGGCGGTGTTAACTCCGGTGGCTAGCTAGACTAGTGAATTTGCCGAATTAAAATGGCAACTAGATGCGGCGGACACCGACATCAAGCTTGTTAACAAGAGGCTTGACGAGGCACAGGGTGAGTGTTATTATCTGGTGAACGCCACATAGTAAGAGCAGCATGATGCCAGTATCTTTAATATGTTGTGACTGCAGGTGGAGCTACCACAGTGGAAGCGTTGCGGGCAGAACTTGCCCGAGCCAAGGAACAAGCGAGGCTTAGTAATGCGGCTGCTTTGAAGGCGGCCGAAGAGTTGAAAGTAGAGAAGGCCGCACATTGTGAGAGCCAAGAGAAGATGGCCAAGATGGCCGTAGAATTAAAAGACACTGCCGACCGTTGTTGGGTCCTTGAAGAAGAAAACCGGGCGAAGGCAGCGGACCTTGAGAAGGCCACGATGGCGGACAAAGACACCCGCTCTGCTATGAGAGCAAAGAAGGAGGAGCTGCGGGAAGCCGGGGATATTGCGGCTTGGAAGCCCTTCATGCTACGGAGGAAGTTTGGAGATCCACGGTATGCCCCTCTGGATCGGCTGTGGAGTTCGGCAGATGCATATATGGACTTGGCGGCGAGCGCTGCCGATGCGGCCAAATACTTCCAAGGTCAAGCAGATCGTGGGGTGGACAAGCTGTTCAGGTCGTAATTCAACGTTCCAGGGCGTCCGCTTCCTTTAACTGATCAGCTAGCCGAATGGGCCGAACTAAACAGGATGTCCGGACTCGCCATGAGGTCCGTCGTGTATCAGCTATGGCCGGAAAAGCCAAAGCCGAATAGCTATTTTAGCTTAGTGCAGCAGGTCCTTGGTGCGGTGCCACACATTGACGCGATGAAGAGGTCGGCGTGCATAGAAGGCTCGCGGATGGCCCTTGCCTGTGTTAAAGCATACTGGGCGGTGATGGACGCCAACACTGTTGTGGCGCAGGGTTTGTCCATAGTCCGAGTGGCTGCCGAACACTATTTCGAGGAGGTTCTCAAGGGTGCTCATTTGATAGAGGCCCAGTGCTCGAAGAATATTATGTTTGAGTGACATGTATTCCCATTGTAAACACAATGTTTTTATGATTTTTTAAGGCCGTGTTTATACTTTTGCCCGAAAGTAATATGATGCCTCATGTGCGGCCGTTTATGTATACATGTGTATAACCTGAAAGATTGCAGTCGTCGGCTTTAGCCCCCACGCATATAATGCGGAGGTGCTCGCAAAAAATGATGTTCACACTTTACTCAACGTCTTGGTCCTATAAAGGAGGTGATAGCACAGCGAACGAGGCAACCGGACTATAATGCTTTAACACTTTCACTTAGCCATAGGAGTTTGATAGTGGGGCTACTAGATAGCCCTTGGTGGCTCCGCACTCTCCGATCTCGGGGTGCGTATGTGCCTGGCCGGGAAATGGCCCTTCATTAAGGCGGAGGAATTCTAAATCCCTATAGGTCATCGAGTGGTTGACCAGTCTCACGCTATATCATGACAGTCAGTTTTTGGCTTTCTCTACTGAGGTGCTCGTCCGGATGAACCAGGCCAGAATCACAACAGTTCTCCTGGTGCTGCCTTAGCCGGTAAAGCGGAACGTAAGGCACCAAAGCACAGGAGCCGGGCAAACCCAACATTTGACCAAAGACAATGATTCGGAGCTGATGCATATAAGGCCAAACTCGCGAGGCCGAACACTCCCTAAGGTATTCGGTCTTTATGGTATAAACCGGGCCTAAATTGAAGGAAATATGCCCTAGAGGCAATAATAAAGTTATTATTTATTTCCTTATATCATGATAAATGTTTATTATTCATGCTAGAATTGTATTAACCGAAAACATAATACATGTGTGAATACATAGACAAACAGAGTGTCACTAGTATGCCTCTACTTGACTAGCTCGTTGATCAAAGATGGTTATGTTTCCTTACCATAGACATGAGTTGTCATTTGATTAACGGGATCACATCATTAGGAGAATGATGTGATTGACTTGACCCATTCCCTTAGCTTAGCACCCGATCGTTTAGTATGTTGCTATTGCTTTCTTCATGACTTATACATGTTCCTATGACTATGAGATTATGCAACTCCCGTTTGCCGGAGGAACACTTTGTGTGCTACCAAACATCACAACGTAACTGGGTGATTATAAAGGAGCTCTACAGGTGTCTCCAAAGGTACAAGTTGGGTTGGCGTATTTCAAGATTAGGATTTGTCACTCCGATTGTCGGAGAGGTATCTCTGGGCCCTCTCGGTAATGCACATCACATATGCCTTGCAAGCATTGCAACTAATGAGTTAGTTGCAAGATGATGTATTACGAAACGAGTAAAGAGACTTGCCGGTAACGAGATTGAACTAGATATCGAGATACCGACGATCGAATCTCGGGCAAGTAACATACCGATGACAAAGGGAACAAAGTATGTTGTTATGCGGTCTGACCGATAAAAGATCTTCGTAGAATGTGTGGGAGCCAATATGAGCATCCAGGTTCCGCTATTGGTTATTGACCGGAGACATGTCACGGTCATGTCTACATTGTTCTTGAACCCATAGGGTCCGCACGCTTAATGTTACGATGACAGTTTCATTATGAGTTTATATATTTTGACGTACCAAAGTTTGCTCGGAGTCCCGGATGTGATCACGGACATGATGAGGAGTCTCAAAATGGTCGAGACATAAATATTGATATAGTGGACGGCTATATTCGGGCACCGAAAGTGTTTCGGGTGATTTCGGAGAAAACCGGAGTGCCGGAGGGTTACCGGACCCCCCCCCCCCGGAGAAGTAATGGGCTTTATGGGCCCTAGTGGAGAGAGAGAGGGGCGGCCAGGGTGGACCGCGCGCCCCCTCCCGCTCTGGTCCGAATTGGACTAGGAGAGGGGGGGGGGCGGTGCCCCCCTTTCCTTCTCCCTCTCCCCCTTCCTTTCCCCTTCCTAGTAGGAGTAGGAAAGAGGGGAGTCCTACTCCTACTAGGAGGAGGACTCCTCCTCCTTGGCGCGCCCCAAGGGCTGGCCGGCCTCCCCCTTGCTCCTTTATATACGGGGGCAGGGGGGCACCTCTAGACACACAAGTTGATCTTCAAGATCGTTCTCTTAGCCGTGTCCTCCACCATAGTCCTCGATAATATTGTAGTGGTGCTTAGGTGAAGCCCTGCGATAGTCGAACATCAAGATCGTCACCACGTTGTCGTGCTGACGGAACTCTTCCCCGACACTTTGCTGGATCAGAGTCCGGGGATCGTCATTGAGCTGAACGTGTGCTAGAACTCGGAGGTGCCGTAGTTTCGGTGCTTGATCGGTCGGGCCGTGAAGACGTATGACTACATCAACCGCGTTGTCATAACGCTTCTGCTGTCGGTCTACGAGGGTGCGTAGACTACACTCTCCCCTCTCGTTGCTATGCATCACCATGATCTTGCGTGTGCGTAGGATTTTTTTTGAAATTACTACGTTTCCCAACAGTAGTATCAGAGCCTAGGTTTTATGCGTTGATGTTATGCACGAGTAGAACACAAGTGAGTTGTGGGTGATATAAGTCATACTGCTTACCAGCATGTCACACTTTGGTTCGGCGGTATTGTTGGATGAAGCGGCCCGGGCCGACATTACGCATACGCTTACGCGAGACTGGTTCTACCGACGTGCTTTGCACACAGGTGGCTGGTGGGTGTCAGTTTCTCCAACTTTAGTTAAACCGAGTGTGGCTACGCCCGGTCCTTGCGAAGGTTAAAACAACACCAACTTGACAAACTATCGTTGTGGTTTTGATGCGTAGGTAAGAACGGTTCTTGCTCAGCCCGTAGCAGCCACGTAAAACTTGCAACTACAAAGTAGAGGACGTCTAACTTGTTTTTGCAGGGCATGTTGTGATGTGATATGGTCAAGACGTGATGAGATATAAGTTGTTGTATGAGATGATCATGTTTTGTAGAAGTTAACGGCAACTGGCAAAAGCCTTATGGTTATCTCTCTATTGCATAAGATGCAAGCGCCAAATAAATGCTTTACTTTATCTCTATGCGATAGCAATAGTTGCAAGAGCAATTGTTGGCGAGACGACTATGTGACGACACATTGATATAGATCAAGATGATGGAGATCATCGTGTCATGCCGGTGATGATAGAGATCATGATGATGCTTTGGAGATGGAGATCAAAGGCACAAGATGATTATGGCCATATCATGTCACATATTTTGATTGCATGTGATGTTTATCTTTTATACATCTTATTTTTCTTAGTTCGACGGTAGCTTTATAAGATGATATCTCACTAATTATCTAGGTACAAGTGTTCTCCCTGAGTATGCACCGTTGCGAAAGTTCTTCATGCTGAGACACCACGTGATGATCGGGTGTGATAGGCTCTACGTTCAAATACAGCAGGTGCAAAACAGTTGCACACGCGGAATACTCAGGTTTAACTTGACGAGCCTAGCATATAACAGATATGGCCTCGGAACACGGAGACCGAAAGGTCGAGCGTGAATCATATGGTAGATATGATCAACATAGTGATGTTCACCATTGAAACTACTCCATCTCACATGATGATCGGACATGGTTTAGTTGATTTGGATCACGTGATCACTTAGAGGATTAGAGGGATGTCTATCTAAGTGGGAGTTCTTAAGTAATATGATTAATTGAACTTTAATTTATCATTTACTTAGTCCTGGTAGTATTAGCATATCTATGTTGTAGATCAATAGCTCGCGTTTAGCTCCCCTGTTTTATTTTTGATATGTTCCTAGAGAAAACTAAGTTGAAAGATGTTAGTAGCAATGATGCAGATTGGATCCGTGATCTGAGGTTTATCCTCATTGCTGCACAGAAGAATTATGTCTTTGATGCACCGCTAGGTGACAAACCTATTGCAGGAGCAGACGCAGATGTTATGAACATTTGGCTAGCTCAATATGATGACTACTTTATAGTTTAGTGCACCATGCTTAAACGGCTTAGAAACGGGACTTACGTCATGGATCGTATGAGATGTCCAAGAGTTGAAGTTAATATTTCAAGCAAATACCCGAGTTGAGAGATATGAAGTCTCCAACAAGTTCTATAGCTAAAAGATGGAGGAGAATAGCTCAAGCAGTGAGCATGTGCTCAGATTATCTGGGTACTACAATCGCTTGAATCAAGTGGGAGTTATTCTTCCAAATAAAATAGTGATTGACAGAATTCTCTAGTCACCATCACCAAGTTAGTAGAACTTCGTGATGAACTATGATATGCAAGGGATAACGGAAACGATTCCCAAGCTCTTCGTAATGCTGAAATCGACGAAGGTAGAAATCAAGAAAAATATCAAGTGTTGATCGTAGACAAGACCACTAGTTTCAAGAAAAGGGCAAAGGGAAGAAGGGGAACTTCAAGAAGAACGGCAAGCAAGTTGCTGCTCAAGTGAAGAAGCCCAAGTCTGGTCCTAAGCCTGAGACTAAGTGCTTCTACTGCAAAGGGACTGGTCACTGGAAGCGGAACTGCCCCAAGTATTTGGCGGATAAGAAGGATGGAAAAGTGAACAAAGGTATATTTGATATACAGATTATTGATGTGTATTTTTACTAGTATTCATAGCAACCCCTCGGTATTTGATACTGGTTCAGTTGCTAAGAGTAGTAACTCGAAACGGGAGTTGCAGAATGAACACAGACTAGTTAAGGGTGAAGTGACGATGTGTGTTGGAAGTGGTTCCAAGATTGATATGATCATCATCGCACACTCCCTATACTTTTGGGATTAGTGTTGAACCTAAATAAGTGTTATTTGGTGTTTGCGTTGAGCATGAATATGATTTGATCATGTTTATTGCAATACGGTTATTCATTTAAGTAAGAGAATAGATTGGTGTTCTGTTTACATGAATAAAACCTTATATGGTTACACACCCAATGAAAATGGTTCATTGGATCTCGATCGTAGTGATACACATATTCATAATATTGAAACCAAAAGATGCAAAGTTAATAATGATGGTGCAATTTATTTGTGGCACTGCCGTTTAGGTCATATTGGTGTAAAGCGCATTAAGAAAATCCATGCTGATGGGCTTTTGGAATCACTTGATTATGAATCAATTGATGCTTGCGAACCATGCCTCATGGGCAAGATGACTAAGACTCTGTTCTCCAGAACAATGGAGCAAGCAACAGATTTGTTGGAAATCATACATACTGATGTATGTGGTCCGATGAATATTGAGGCTCGTGGTAGGTATCATTATTTTCTGATCTTCACAGATGATTTGAGCAGATATGAGTATATCTACTTGATGAAACACAAGTCTGAAACATTTGAAAAGTTCAAAGAATTTCAGAGTGAAGTGGAGAATCATCATAACAAAAATGAAAGTTTCTACGATATGATTGCAGAAGTAAAATATTTGAGTTACGAGATTGGCCTTCAGTTAAAAACAATGTGAAATAGTTTCACTACTCACGCCACCTGGAACACCATAGCATAATGGTGTGTCCGAACGTCATAACCGTATTTTATTATATATGGTGCGATCTATGATGTCTCTTACCGATCTACCACTATTGTTTTGGGGTTATGCATTAGAGACAGCTGCATTCACGTTAAATAGGGAACCATCTAAATCCGTTGAGATGACACCGTATGAACTATGGCTTGGCAAGAAACCTAAGCTGTCGTTTCTTAAAGTTTGAGGTTGCAATGCTTATGTGAAAAAGTTTCAACCTGATAAGCTCTAACCCAAATCGGAGAAGTGCATCTTCATAGGATACCCAAAAGAAAATGTTGGGTACACCTTCTATCATAGATCCGAAGGCAATATATTCGTTGCTTTGAATGGATCCTTTCTAGAAAAGGAGTTTCTCTCGAAAGAAGTGAGTGGGAGGAAAGTACAACTTGACGAGGTAACTGTACCTGCTCCCTTGTTGGAAAGTAGTTCATCACAGAAATATGTTCCTGTGACTACTACACCGATTAGTGAGGAAGCTAATGATGATGATCATGTAACTTTAGATCAAGTTATTACCGAACCTTGTAGGTAAACCAGAGTGAGATCCGCACCAGAGTGGTACGGTAATCCTGTTATGGAGGTCATGTTACTTGACCATGACGAGCCTACGAACTATGAGGAAGCGATGATGAGCCCAGATTCCGCAAAATGGCTTGAGGCCATGAAATCTGAGATGAGAACCATGTATGAGAACAAAGTATGGACTTTGATTGACTTGCCCAATGATCGGTGAGCCATTGAGATTAAATGGATCTTCAAGAGGAAGACGGACGCTGATAGTAGTGTTACTATCTACAAAGCTAGAATTGTCGTAAAAAGGTTTTCGACAAGTTCAAGGTGCTGACTACGATGAGAGTTTCTCACTCGTATCTATGTTAAGTCTGTCCGAATCATGTTAGTAATTGCCGCATTTTATGAAATCTGGCTAATGGATAAACAAAAGTGCATTCCTTAATGGATTTATTAAAGAAGAGTTGTATATGATGCAACCAGAAGGTTTTGTCAAATCCTAAAGGTACTAACAAAATATGCAAGCTCCAGCGATTCATCTATGGACTGGTGCAAGCATCTCGGAGTTGGAATATACGCTTTGATAAGTTGATCAAAGCATATAGTTTTATACAGACTTGCGATGAAACCTATATTTACAAGAAAGTGAGTGGGAGCACTACAACATTTCTGATAAGTATATGTATGACATATTGATGATCGGAGATGATGTAGAATTATTCTGCAAAGCATAAAGGAATGTTTGAAAGGATTTTTTTCAAAGAAAGACCTCGGTGAAGTTGCTTACATATTGAGCATCAAGATCTATAGAGATAGATCAAGACGCTTGATAAGTTTTTCAATGAGTACATACCTTGACAAGATTTTGAAGTAGTTCAAAATGGAATAATCAAAGAAGGAGTTTTTGCCTGTGTTACAAGGTGTGAAGTTGAGTAAGACTCAAAACCCGACCACGGCAGAAGATAGAGAGAGAATGAAAGTCATTCCCTATGCCTCAGCCATAGGTTCTATAAAATATGCCATGCTGTGTACCAGACCTATTGTATACCCTGCCCTGAGTTTGGCAAAGGAGTACAATAGTGATCTAGCAGTAGATCACTAGACATTGGTCAAAATTATCCTTAGTGGAATAAGGATATGTTTCTCGATTATGGAGGTGACAAAAGGTTCGTCGTAAAGGGTTACGTCGATGCAAGTTTTGACACTGATCCAGATGACTCTAAGTCTCAATCTGGATACATATTGAAAGTGGGAGCAATTAACTAGAGTAGCTCCATGTAGAGCATTGTTGAGATAGAAATTTGCAAAATACTTACGGATCTGAATGTGGTAGACCCGTTGACTAAACTTCTCTCACAAGCAAAACATGATCACACCTCAGTACTCTTTGGGTGTTAATCACATAGCGATCTGAACTAGATTATTGACTCTAGTAAACCCTTTGGGTGTTGGTCACATGTCGATGTGAACTATGGGTGTTAATCACATGGTGATGTGAACAATTGATGTTAAATCACATGGCGATGTGAACTAGATTATTGACTCTAGTGCAAGTGGGAGACTGAAGGAAATATGCCCTAGAGGCAGTAATAAAGTTATTATTTATTTCCTTATATCATGATAAATGTTTATTATTCATGCTAGAATTGTATTAACCAGAAACATAATACATGTGTGAATACATAGACAAACAGAGTGTCACTAGTATGCCTCTACTTGACTAGCTCGTTGATCAAAGATGGTTATGTTTCCTAACCATAGACATGAGTTGTCATTTGATTAATGGGATCACATCATTAGGAGAATGATGTGATTGACTTGACCCATTCCGTTAGCTTAGCACCCAATCGTTTAGTATGTTGCTATTGCTTTCTTCATGACTTATACATGTTCCTATGACTATGAGATTATGCAACTCCCGTTTGCCGGAGGAACACTTTGTGTGCTACCAAACTGTAACATCCCAAATTTTCAATTTGGAATGTTATAAGATAGATCATCATGCATATCATATTTTATTTTGCTTTTGGTTTTGATCCTAGAAAATCCTAAGCAACTCAAGGACCCACGGAGAGAGTTGGGGATTTCATTATTTACATATTTAAGTTTTCTCAAATTATGTAAACAGGATCATTTGATTTTATTTATTTTATCATCAATTATTTCTATTACAAAAATATGAGAGAGGGAATAAAATGACTTTCCCAAAATATAGAAATATTGAGGATTTAATAAAAAGATCAAATAAGATTTATTTCTGAGTATTTCGGTATTTTATTTGAATTTAGGAAAAATGCGCATTTTTCAAAGTTGTAGTTTGGGCCCATATAAATGTTCACTTTATCGGGCTTGATTTTAGAAACCCGGCAAAATTTATTTCGTGATTTTTGGAGTTCGTTTAGTATTTCTTTTTATTTTTCTTCCGAGCGGATTTAAAAAAAACCGGAACCGACTACGGGCCGTATTCGGCCAGGACTCGCCTGGCCGGGGCCTTTATAAAGCGCCCGAGGCCCGGCCGAGAGCCGCCCCAGCCCAGCCGAAACCCTCGCCGCCGCCGCCTTTAGCCGCCGCCGCCGCCGCCGTCCGCCGCCGCCGCCGCCCGCCGCCACCGCCGCCGGAGTTTGCGCGCCGCCCGAGGTTTGCCGCCGCCTCGTTTTCCGTGCAGTTTTTTAAAAAAAATTATGTTCGTCATTTTTCTTTTTCGTCGGATTTTCCGCGGTTATTTTCTGATCGCGATTTCTGATCTGATTTTCGTTTTAGTATAACTTTTCGCTCGTTTATCGGAATCAGGCGATTCAAGCGCCTGGAGTTTCGTCTCGAAACCCTATTTCCGAATAATCAACTTAAACATGTTTTTGCTACTGTAAAATTTGCCCTAGATCCAGATTACTAGAGCGAAGTTGTTTTCTTTTGTCGTTTGATTTCTTTTGCTTCGTCCGATTTGATTCTTTTTGCCAACCAGGGTTCTTAAGTTGAACTTTCTGGTTAGATCTTCTATTTGAGTTTTACCTATGCATTAGATGAGTACATATTGTATGCTTGTTTGTTTGTCTGCGATAGAATACCCGGAGTGCGCCGCCTGTTACGTTGAATCTCTAGGTTTCGCGGATCATCAGCAAGGCAAGTAACACTTTGATCATACCTTTTCTACAACCCAGTTTTTCTTGCATTAGATCAATCCTCACACATTGCATGATTAGGATCTAATTAAAGTGTGGGATGGGAAGTAGATGAGGTAGTACCTATTACCTGTTTATTATCAAACCTTTGGGAGTTACTTCTACGTTTGCTTATTATGCCATGCTATGCTAGTAGACGTGGATTGGGTGAGCGAAATCCATGATAGATGTGAGATTGATAATTAATGGTTTATCTAAGGTGGCAACTTAAACACACATCTGGGTGGATTGAGGCACCTGGGGTTTCCAAGACTTGCCTGTTTTCTTTTGGACCGCCACCCAGGCTCAAAGGGATCATGAGATTATTCATACTAGAAACTTCCGTGTGCAGCCACAAGCCATTATGGGCTCTGGCATAGTTGACTAAGTTGTGCGTACTCTTACAGTGGTAGACTAGCAGATGTAGGGGATGTAGGTGGTACGGTCTACCCGATCGTAAGGTGCTAGCGCTTCTGAAAGACTATGTCTCGGTCATCCGTTTCTCAAACACCATGTAGTGCGAGAAACCAAACGGAGGCGATCGAGTCTTGTGGGGAAAAGTGCGCAAACCTCTGTAGAGTGTAACAAACTAATCATGGTTAGCTGTGTCCTTGGTTATGGACATCTTGAGTATCTAGTACTTGGATTTTCATGTGAATCTCAACATGTTACTCTAAATTAATTTTGATGGGTTTTAATGATGTTATTTTAATTGGGATTGAGAATGCTGTCAACCATTCTCAATGTTTAACAACCACCTGATAGTAATTAAATTTATTCCTTTGAAGTAGGGAAAAATTGGCTTTACGCAAAACTGTAACCATAGAGCTTTCCACCAGCCAAATATGCATATAGTATAGTTGTTGTATTCCATTACTCTCTATGTGTTACCTTGCCAGCATATTCCATGTGCTGACCCGTTTTCGGGCTGCAACGTTAATGTTGCAAACTTTTCAGACGACGATTAAGGAGTTTTTAGGTCGTGGTTCTATACTCAGTGATGCCGTTGGAGTTGATGGACTCACTTATCTTCCAAGCCTTCCGCTGTTATCGTTATTAGATGGCCTTAAGCCATATTTATTGTAATAAGTTCTCTTTTGAGACACTCGATGTAATAAGTGTGTGATTGCTACTCTACTATAAATCCTCCGAGTAATGTGTGGTGTCAGCATTACTGATCCAGGGATGACACCGGAGCACAGAGATCAGACCGTTTGAGGTCTGGTCGCTACACAAACGTCACAACATAACTGGGTGATTATAAAGGAGCTCTACAGGTGTCTCCAAAGGTACATGTTGGGTTGGCGTATTTTGAGATTAGGATTTGTCACTCCAATTTTCGGAGAGGTATCTCTGGGCCCTCTCGGTAATGCACATCACATAAGCCTTGCAAGCATTGCAACTAATGAGTTAGTTGCGATATGATGTATTACGAAACGAGTAAAGAGACTTGCCGGTAACGAGATTGAACTAGATATCGAGATACCGATGATCAAATCTCGGGCAAGTAACATACCGGTGACAAAGGGAACAACGTATGTTGTTATGCGGTCTGACCGATAAAAGATCTTCGTAGAATATCTGGGAGCCAATATGAGCATCCAGGTTCCACTATTGGTTATTGATCGGAGACATGTCTCGGTCATGTCTACATTGTTCTCGAACCCGTAGGGTCCGCACGCTTAACGTTATGATGACAATTTCATTATGAGTTTATATATTTTGATGTACCGAAGTTTGCTCGGAGTCCCGGATGTGATCACGGACATGACGAGGAGTCTTGAAATGGTCGAGACATAAATATTGATATATTGGATGGCTATATTCGGATACCGGAAGTGTTCCGGGTGATTTCGGAGAAAACCAGAGTGCCGGAGGGTTACCGGACCCCCCCTGGGAGAAGTAATGGGCTTTATGGGCCCTAGTGGAGAGAGAGAGGGGCGGCCAGGGTGGGCCGCATGCCCCCTCCCCCTCTGGTCCGAATTGGACTAGGAGAGGGGGGGCGGCGCCCCCCTTTCCTTCTCCCTCTCCCCTTCCTTTCCCCCTCCTAGTAGGAGTAGGAAAGAGGGGAGTCCAACTCCTACTAGGAGGAGGACTCCTCCTCCTTGGCGCGCCCCAAGGGCCGGCCAGCCTCCCCCCTTGCTCCTTTATATACGGGGGCAGGGGGGCACCTCTAGACACACAAGTTGATCTTCAAGATCGTTCTCTTAGCCGTGTGCGATGCCCCCCTCCACCATAGTCCTCGATAACATTGTAGTGGTCCTTAGGCGAAGCCCTGCGATAGTAGAACATCAAGATCATCACCACGCCCTCGTGCTGACGGAACTCTTCCCCGACACTTTGCTGGATCGGAGTCCGGGGATCGTCATCGAGCTGAACGTGTGCTAGAACTCGGAGGTGCCGTAGTTTCGGTGCTTGATCGGTCGGGCTGTGAAGACGTACGACTACATCAACCACGTTGTTATAACGCTTCCGCTATCATTCTACGAGGGTACGTAGACTACGCCCTCCCCTCTCGTTGCTATGCATCACCATGATCTTGCGTTTGCTTAGGAATTTTTTTGAAATTACTACGTTCCCCAACATAAATAATGCCCTTTGTAAGAAGCCCCTTGTGTCCAGGTACGTGCATTATTTTGACATGGCCACATGCCAAGACGTCAGCATCCTTCTCATTTGTGCTGAGAATTCGGTGGATGTGTGTCAACAAGAGACAGTAAAAAAGATTTATGCAGGGTCTTAATCTAAAAGGAATCCTTGGGGTGGGTCCCTGCTGCATGTCTGTGCGTGTGTCTCCGTTGTGCCGTATCCTGGATGGTTGTAGCTCGATGATCATATGTAAAAGAGAGGAACTTAGGTGAAAAAGTTGTCGTGCAAAAGGATAGTTTTTAAAGAAACCATGTATAATTAAATATGAGTAAAAATTGCCACTTGTCTGCGCGTGTTGAGCCCCTTGTATGTGTAATAGGGGTGTGACCATTGATCCAGTATGCATTACATATAGCTGCACCGGACTCGTCTAACCGTGTCTGAGGTCTTGATGACCTGATAAATACTTTAGTTGGTCGGGCCATTTTTATTGTGCGGCTGCCAAGGCAGCTGCACTCTCTTCGGCGCGCAAAGATCGCTTAATACTTCCGTTCACTGTTATGATGCCACGTGGTCCGGGCATCTTGAGTGTGAGGGAAGCATAGTGTGGTATTGCACTAAAGCGAACGAAAGCTTCGCGTGCGAGTAGTGCTTGATAGCCACTTTGGAACGGAGCAATGTGGAAGGTTAAGTGTTCACTACGGAAGTTATCGGGGAAGCCGAATATAACCTTTAGTAGGAGGGAGCCCGTGCAATGAGCCCCTGGGCCTGGCGTTACTCCTGTAAAGGTAGTATTGCTTTGGAAAATTTTTGTTGGGTCTATCCCCATTTCACAGATTGTGTTCTGGTATATCAGGTTTAGACTGCTGCCACCGTCCATCAGGACTCGTGTGAAGTGGTACCCGTCAATTATTGGATCTAATACCAGGGCAGCCCATCCTGCACACCGGATACTTGCTGAGTAATCACGTTGGTCGAAAGTCATCGGTTGAGACGACCAGTGGCAGCACTCCGCGATGATAGGCCCTTGGGCGTAATTTTCTGGGAGTGCCATTTTGTTTCTCCCCTTGATCACGTGTAACACGTTTACTGTTTTGACTTCTGGTGGAAATTTCTTTTGTTCCCCAGTGTCTTTCTTGAGAGGCTCATCCTCGTCTTCGCTTGGTGTATCTTCCCCCTTGTGTACGGTGTTGACCTTGCCGGACTGCTTGAAGACCCAACATTCTCTGTGGATATGATTAGCGGGTTTACCGTGGGTGCTATGGATCTGACATATTTTGTCCAGAATTTTGTTTAAGCTAGACAGTTCGTCTCTGGCACCTTTAAAGGGCGGCTTTTGCTGACCTGGCCGAGAGCTTTTGAATACAGCGTTTACTGCCATGATCTTCGTGTTGTCTTCTTTATTCCGGCGTTTGTTATTGCTGTTGCACCGTGATTTCCCGTTTCCATCTCTAACTTCAGATGTACTGGGGTCGCTGGTGCTGCATCTGGCTAGCCAGCTATCCTCACCCGCGCAAAAGCGGGTCATGAGGCTTGTTAGTGCTGCCATTATTCTCGGTTTTTCCTGGCCGAGGTGTTTGGCAAGCCATTCGTCACGGATGCTATGCTTAAAAGCTGCCAAGGCTTCGGCGTCCGGACAGTCAGCAATTTGGATCTTTTTAGTAAGAAACCTATTCCAAAGTTTCCGGGCTGACTCTCCGGGCTGTTGAGTTATATGACTCAAATCGTCCGCGTCCGGAGGTCGGACATAAGTCCCTTGAAAATTTACCCGAGAAGTGTCTTCGAGCTCTTCCCAGCTTCCAATGGAGTTTTCAGGGAGGCTTTTAAGCCAGTGCCGAGCTGGCCCTTTGAGTTTAAGGGGTAAATACTTTATGGCGTGGAGATCATCTCCCCGAGCCATATGGATATGGAGGATATAGTCCTCAATCCAGACCCCAGGGTCTGTTGTTCCGTCGTATGCCTCTATGTTTACAGGTTTGAATCCCTCTAGAAATTCATGGTCCAGCACCTCATTGGTGAAACATAGGGGGTGTGTGGCACCCCTGTATCTGGGTGTACCGCGTTGTTCGGATGTTTGTTGTGTTGCATCGTATGCTAGAGCGCGCATGCGTGGTCCATAGATGGATCTGGTTTCGCCGTCTTTTTGATGCGAGCCCTCGCGTAGACCGCGTATTGGCTTATGTGCAGCGTTGCTTGCCGCTTTATGTTGGTCGTGAGGTCGTCTATCCGGCAGATGGCTGTTTTAATTTTTGGTTGTGGGGGTCTACGGCCTCCTCATCGAATTCAGGTAGCAACTTCCGCTTTGGGTAGCTCTTGGTGGGGCGATTGCCGCCGTACTTCGCTGCTGTTTTGAGTACTTTACTCCATCTGATTTGGAGTGTGTCCTGCGCAGCCTTGAGCCTTTGCTTATGCTTTTTCAGACTCCTCGCGGTGGCAACAAGCCTTTGACGGGCATTCAGCTGCTCCGGGTGTCTGTCCGGTGTTATGTCGTCTAGACTATTATCTTTGACAGAATTGGTTTGTTCGGTTTGATTCTCCGTGTTGTCGTGGTCCGGCAATGCCTCGCCCTGCTCTAGCGCTGGGTCTGTATTTCTACTGAGGTAGGATTTGGGGCGGCGCCTGCGCGGCCGCTTTGACTGCTTCTCGAGGGGACAAGCCTTCGGTGCGTCCTTCCGTTCCTCGTCGTCGTCTCTTGGTGTGTTCACCATGTATACATCATATGACGGGGTGGCTTTCCAGTGTCCTATAGGCTCTAGTTCATGTTCGTCTCCTGCATCGTCGTCCATACCGTCGATGTTTTCAGAGTCGAAGTCGAGCATGTCGGTTAAATCATCGACAGTGGCTACCAAGTGGGTGGTGGGTGGGCGTCGAATTTCTTTGTCGTCCGCATCCCAATCCTGCTGGCCATAATCCGGCCAGGGCTCTGCTAACAAAGAAAGAGACTTTAGTGAATTCAGAATGTCGCCAAGGGGCAAGGGCTGAAAGATATCCGCAGCGGTGAATTCCATGATCGGCACCCAATCGGATTCGATTGGCAAGGGCGCGGATGGTTCGGAGTCCGGAAAAGAGTCCGGCTCCTTGGAGTTACGGGCTGCGCAGAGGTTTAGGCTGGTGTTCGGCTCGATCGCCGTTGAGACTGCAGCCCCTGAGGTGGTGTCCAACCACCCGTCCTCGACTGGCACAGTTGGCTCCGAGCTAAGGGTCGGAGCTGATGCAGGCGCAGCCTCTGGGGTACTGTTCAGCGACAGAGCTAGGTCATACCCATCGCGACAGCGCGGTGCGCCCGGCTGCGGCTCGAATCCGTCGAAGCTCAAGTCTCCGCGGATGTCGGCCATGTAGTTCAAACTTCCAAATCTGACCTGATGGCCAGGGGCATAGCTTTCAATCTGCTCCAGATGGCCAAGCGAATTAGCCCGCAGTGCAAAGCCGCCGAATACGAAGATCTGTCCGGGGAGAAAAGTCTCACCCTGGACCGCATCGCTGTCGATGATAATAGGAGCCATCAAGCCTAACGGCGATGACATAGAGGAACTCTCAATGAAAGCACCAATGTCGGTGTCAAAACCGGCGGATCTCGGGTAGGGGGTCCCGAACTGTGCGTCTAGGCCGGATGGTAATAGGAGGCAGGGAACACGATGTTTTACCCAGGTTCGGGCCCTCTTGATGGAGGTAAAACACTATGTCCTGCTTGATTAATATTGATGATATGGGTAGTACAAGAGTAGATCTACCACGAGTCAGAGAGACTAAACCCTAGAAGCTAGCCTATGGTATGATTGTATGTTATGGTTGTTGTCCTACGGACTAAAACCCTTCGGTTTATATAGACACCGGAGAGGGTTAGGGTTACACAAGGTCGGTTACAAAGGAGGAGATATCCATATCCGTATTGCCTAGCTTGCCTTCCACGCCAAGTAGAGTCCCATCCGGACACAAGACGAAGTCTTCAATCTTGTATCTTCATAGTCTAATAGTCCGGCCAATGGAGATAGTCCGGCTGCCCGGAGACCCCCTAATCTAGGACTCCATCAAGGAGGCTCAGAAAGCCTGTTTGGCAAGGCAAAACTGCATTTTTTTCGCACTGACTGTCAAACTGGTACTTTTGTGATTAGGCGCATGTTAAAACTAAGAACAACATGCTATGAACATGACACTTTAACTTGCTTTCATATTGTTATGCATTTGAAATGAAATTAACCTGAATTGGGTAGACATTTAGGAAATGATGTTGGATGGCCGGCTCCCGTATCCGTGTCCACGGACTAGTGATACATCTCCAACATATCTATAATTTTTGATTGTTTCATGTTTTTATATTATCAATATTAGATACTTTATATGCACTTTTATATCATTTTTGTTACTAACCTATGAACTCGGTGCCCAGCGCCAGTTGATATTTTCTACTTGTTTTGGGCTTTTCAGAAAATCAGTACCAAGCGAAATCCAAACACAATGAAACTTTACAATGGTTTTTTGTAGACCAGAAGGGACCCTAGAAGGTTCGTAAGGAGGCCACAAGATCTACGAGAGAGCCACAAGCTTAGCTGGCATGCCCCAAGGTGGCGCCCCCTAAGCTTGTGGGTCCCACGCGGCTCCGTTTGACCTAATTCTAACTCCATAAATTCTGAAATATTACCAAACCAACATAGAGCCATCCAAAACACTTTTTTCACC
>NC_041392.1:172926762-173106683 GCF_002162155.2 Triticum dicoccoides
CTCCACCTCCAATGATGTGTGAGGTTTACCACAGACCTACGGGTCCATACCTAGTAGCTAGATGGCTTCTTATTTCTATTTGATCTTTAATACAAAGTTCTCCATGATCTCCATGGAGTTCCGTCTGATGTAATCTTCTTTTGCAGTTTGTTTGTTGGGGTCCGACGAATTATGGTTTTATGATCAGATTCTTCATTGAAAGTAACTGAGTCTTTGTTGTACTTTATCATGCATGATTGTTATAGCTTTGTATTTCTCTTTGATCTATCTATTTGGTTTGACCAACTAGATTGATTTATGTTAAGTGGGAGAGGTGCTTTGTGAAGCCACACATAGTACTATAGAGCACAGATGGCTCCTCGCTCTCTCTCTTGGATTAGTGTCTCTCTTCTTGTCTTCTTGCGTCCCAGTCATGCGTTGCGGGCAGGGACGCACGGACACCTAGAACCGCCGACCCGACCGATGGATTCACTGCGGTGAGGCTCAGCGAGAGCAACTTCGCGCTGTAGCGCCCGTTCGATGAGTCCAGCGGCGCACACTACAGCTTCTGGGTGCCCGTGCGCCCCTGCCCGCAATGCATGACCAGGACGCCAAGAAGTCAAGCAGAGAGACGCTAATCCAAGAGAGAGCGCGGGGAACCATCTGTGCTCTATAGTACTATGTGTGGCTTCTGCTTTGCCTTGAATTGTGATCTCTCTCGATTCAAGAGACTTGTGATGATTAGAAGGTGGGTGGGAGGAATCAAGTTCCCCCTGGTTTATATACGCCAGTCTACTAGGATAGGAGAATCCCCAGCTTAAATAAATAGTAGTAGTACTCTTATGAACTTTAATTAGAGGAAGAGGGTACATTGGATGCATGGAGCTTGAGTTGTTCAACATCATACTGACTGACTTCTGAGCAGGTACCATGAATATGCGGCATTTTCAGGGGCGGAGCTACAGGGTGGCCAGGGTTGGCCGCAGCCCACACTAGAATTTCTGATAAGCCTATATACCTATGGATCACTAAATGGGCTAGAGAAAAAACGGCCAAATAACACTTACCTATTGACCCAGAATGAACGCATCAGCCATGCCCTCGTCATTGAGCTGCCTGCATCAAGCAGAACCAGCCCTCCAGCCGCCTCGTACCGACACCTGACACCTTCACCATAGTCGTTTCGCCGCCCTCGCCGGCCGGATCCCAACCGCCGAGGAGGATCCCACCTCCTTCCCACGGCCCGCCCCTGCCCAACGTTGCGCACCTCTCCCCCTGCCTGTGTTGTGCGGCTACGCCCCTAATTCTGCGGCCGCCTGACACCCCTCCAAAGACCGGTGGCGGCCGCCCAGTGCCCCACTGCCCCAGTCCAACGATAACAACTAAGCAAGTCAGCCTAATTTAATGTATGAAATACCCAATTTCCGATTTAGTATTTTCTTGTTGTGATATGCTATCGAGCAGATGAACCACACAAATGCATAATTTTGCATATCATCTGCCCCAAATAGCTTTATTGATTGAAAATAATACTTAATGCAAAATTGTTGAATGATATCTCAAGGTATGTACTATGTATATATGGTCTATGTAGTATGTACTATGTAGGTTTCTTTACCCAAAACTTAGACTTAATTGAGAATTTTAGTGTGTTTGTAAGACCATATTGATCTATTTCTATATAATATTGGTAATCAGTTGGAATTTTCACATGTCATATTTCTTATCAAGAAAAAAAGTTGTATGCGGACCACCTTGTTCTCAAATGCGCTCCACCGCTGAGTCCAGCAGTTCCCCTAAAATTTCTTCCCTGTATCTCCAAACAGGGGACTCCCTAAAAAAATCTCCCCTAAAAATTGCTCAACTTTAGTAGTTTCCCTAAACATCTCTCTTATTCAACATTTTAAGAATACTTCTTAACTACTAATGGCTAGTTTTCTGACAACTAGTTTTCAGTTATATAAATACATGATCACCCTCATATCTCTGTGTATAGAGCGTTAATCCAGTCTGAGGTGCCATTTGATAATAACAAAAAGATCTAGAAGATGAAGATACCTCTTAAGAATAAAATATCTGCATGGTATCTTCATCGCGAAGCCATTCTTACTAAAGATAATCTTATCAAGAGGAATTGGCATGAAAATCCATAATGTGTTTTTTCTCATCACGATGAGACAATAAAATATTTATTCTTCCAATGCAAATTGGCTCGATCTATATGGTCAGCCATCCAAATACTTCTGTTTGTATCCTCCTTGTAGTGTTGCTAATGTATTTGGCAACTGGTTACATGTGATTGATCACAGGTTTAGAACTCTTCTTAGGGTGTGATATGTCTCCAACGTATCTACTTTTACAAAAACTTTTTCCCATGTTTTAGACTCTAACTTGTATGATTTGAATGGAACTAACCCGGACTGACGCTGTTTTCAGCAGAATTGCCATGATGTTGTTTTATGTGCAGAAAACAGAAGTTCTCGGAATGACCTGAAACTCCACGGGATATCTTACAATAAATAATAAAAAATGCTTGCCAAATATGAAGACCAGGGAGCCCACACCCTTCTCACGAGGGTGGGGGGCGCCCCCCCCCTAGGGCGCGCACCCTACCTCGTGGGCCCCCTGGAAACCCCCCGACTCCAACTCCAACTCTATATAACTGCTTTCGGGGAGAAAAAAATAAAGGAGAAGAAATCATCGCGTTTTACGATACGGAGCCGCCGCCAAGCCCTAAAACCACTCGGGAGGGCTGATCTGGAGTCCATTCGGGGCTCCGGAGAGGGGGATTCGTCGTCGTCGTCATCATCAACCATCCTCCATCACCAATTTCATGATGCTCACCGCCGTGCGTGAGTAATTCCATCGTAGGCCTGCTGGACAGTGATGGGTTGGATGAGATTCAACATGTAATCGAGTTAGTTTTGTTAGGGTTTGATCCCTAGTATCCACTATGTTCTGAGATTGATGTTGCTATGACTTTGCTATGCTTAATGCTTGTCAATAGGGCCGAGTGCCATGATTTCAGATCTGAACCTATTATGTTTTCATCAATATATGAGAGTTCTAGATCCTATCTTGCAAGTCTATAGTCACCTATTATGTGTTATGATCCGTTAACCCCGAAGTGACAATAATCGGGATACTTACCGGTGATGACCGTAGTTTGAGGAGTTCATGTATTCACTATGTGCTAATGCTTTGTTCCGGTTCTCTATTAAAAGGAGGCCTTAATATCCCTTAGTTTCCATTAGGACCCCGCTACCACAGGAGGGTAGGACAAAAGATGTCATGCAAGTTATTTTCCATAAGCACGTATGACTATATTAGGAATACATGCCTACATTACATTGATGAATTGGAGCTAGTTCTCTGTCACCCTATATTATGACTGTTACATGATGAACCGCATCCGGCATAATTATCCATCATTGATCCAATGCCTACGAGCTTTCTATATACTGGTTTACGCTTATTTACTTTCCCATTGCTATTGTTACAATCACTACAAAATACCAAAAACATTACTTTGCTTTCATTACTCTTTTGTTACCGTTACCATCACTATCATATTACTTTGCTACTAAACACTTTGCTGCAGATACTAAGTTTCCAGGTGTAGTTGAATTGAAAACTCAGCTGCTAATACTTGAGAATATTCTTTGGCTCCCCTTCTGTCGAATCAATAAATTTGGGTTGAATACTCTACCCTTGAAAGCTGTTGTGATCCCCTATACTTGTGGGTTATCAAGACTAATTTCTGGCGTGGTTGCCGGGGAGCATAGCTCTATTCTTTGAGTCACTTGGGATTTATATCTGCTGGACACTATGAAGAACTTGAGAGATCCAAAAACCAAGATCTATCCCTCAACTACGAGGGGAGGTAAGGAACTGCCATCTAGCTCTGCACTTGATTCACCTTCTGTTATGAGTAAGCTTGCGACACCTAAACCTACTTCTACTATTCGTTCTGATATGTCGCATGTTATTGATGATGCTACTTCTGCTATACATGATACTTATGATGAAACTACCTCTATGCCTGATACTACTATGCCACTTAGTGATTTTATCGAGGAACGACTTGCTAGGGCTAGAGAGATTGAAAATATTGAATCTTATTATGAAGATGAAAGTGATGATGAAGAATCACTTGTTACTCCTGAGGGTTATTTATTTGATAAAGATTCTTCTTTAGCTATTTTAGCTTGCAAAGATAGATATGAACTCAAAAGGTTATTAGCTAGATGGAATAAGCAATCTCTAAATGCTAGGATGAGACCTGACCCTGCTTTTCCTACTTCACCTATCTGTGTTGCTGATAAGGATTGTGAATTCTCTGTTGATCTCGATATAATTACTTTAGTTGAATCTGGTCCTTTTCATGGCTATGAATCTGAAACTGTTGTGTCACATCTTACTAAATAAAATGATATAGCCACCCTGTTCACTAATGATGAGAGATCTTGCTACTTTTATATCCTTAAAATATTTCCGTTCTCATTAAAGGGTGATGCTAAGATATGGTTTAATTCTCTTGATCCTGGTTGTGTGCGTAGTCCCCAGGATATGATTTATTACTTCTCTGCTAAATATTTCCTTGCTCATAAGAAACAAGCTGTTGTAAAGGAAATATACAACTTTGTGCAAATTAAAGAAGAGAGTCTCCCACAAGCTTGGGGGAGGCTTCTCAAGTTACTTAATGCTTTGCCTGATCATCCTCTTAAGAAAAATGAAATACTTGATATCTTTTAAATTGGACTAACCGATGCTTCCAGACATTACCTGGATTGTTGTGATGGGTCTCTTTTTAGGGAAAGAACACCGGATGAAGCTGAAATCTTATTGAATAATATGTTGACAAATGAAAATAATTGGACACCTCCGGAGCCAGCTCCTGAGCCACCTCCTGCTCTAATTAATGATCCTATTCCTAAACCAACTCCAAAGAAGAGAGGTATTCTATTTCTCAGTCCTGAAGATATGCAAGAGGCAAAGAAATCTATGAAAGAAAAATGTATTAAAGCTGAAGATGTTAAGAATTTACCTCCTATTGAAGAAATACATGGTCTTAATTTACCGCCTGTTGAAGAAACATATGATCTTAATCCTTTATTTATTGAAGAACCTCCAGACCTCGATAACCCGTCATAGGTAGTAAAGGTAAATTCTCTCTATAGATTTGATAAAGCTGAAATCCCTCCTACTAAAATTTCTAGTCAATGCTTGGATGAGTTTGATAATTTTATGTTTAAACAAGAAGACTTCAATGCTTATTTTGGTAGACAATTAAAACAAGATGCTGATATGATTAAATACTTGCGTCATTATATGGCTAATATTAGAGGTGAACTTAAACTTGTTAGCAAACATGCTTCTATGGTTACCACTCAAGTAGAACAAGTACTTAAAGCTCAAAAAGAATTGCTCAATGAGATGAATAGTAAGAAAAATGATTATGCTGTTAAAGTGGCTACTAGAACTGGTAGAATGACTCAGGAACCTTTGTATCCTGAAGGCCACCCTAAGAGAATTGACCAAGATTCTCAGAGAAATAATATTGATGCACCTAGTTCTTCTAAAAAGAAGAAAAAGAAAAATGATAGAACTGTGCAAACCTCTAGTGAACCTATTGCTGAACCACCTGATAATCCAAATGATATTTTTGTTTCTGGTGCTGAAACTCAATCTGGTAATGATCATGAACCTAATGAAAATGCTAATGATGATGTTCATAATGATGCTCAACCTAGTAATGATAATGATGTAGAAATTGAACCTGCTGTTGATCTTGATAACCCACAATCAAAGAATCGACGCTGTGATAAGAAAGACTTTGTTGCTAGGAAACATGGTAAAGAAAGAGAACCTTGGGTTCAGAAACCCATGCCTTTTCCTCCCAAACCATCCAAGAAAAAGGATGATGAGGATTTTGAGCGCTTTGCTGAAATGATTAGACCTATCTTTTTGCGTATGCGATTGACTGATATGCTCAAAACAAATCCTTATTCTAAGTATATGAAAGATATTATTACAAATAAAAGAAAGATACCGGAAGCTGAAATTTCCACCATGCTTGCTAATTATACTTTTAAGGGTGGAATACCAAAGAAACTTGGAGATCCAGGAGTACCTACTATACCATGCTCCATCAAAAGAAACTATGTTAAAACTGCATTATGTGTTCTTGGAGCCGGTGTTAGTGTTATGCCTCTCTCTTTATATCGTAGACTTGACTTGAATAAGTTGACACCTACTGAAATATCTTTGCAAATGGCTGATAAATCAACTGCTATGCCTATCGGTATTTGTGAGGATGTGCCTGTTGTGGTTGCAAACGTTACTATTTTAACAGACTTTGTTATTCTTGATATTCCCGAGGACGATAGTATGTCTATTATTCTTGGAAGACCTTTTCCTAGTACTGCAGGGGCTGTTATTGATTGCAACAAAGGCAATGTCACTTTTCATGTTAATAGTAATGAGCATACGGTACACTTTCCGAGGAAACAACCTCAAGTTCATAGTATCAATTCTATCGGAAAAATTCCATCGATTATATTTGGAGGTTTTGAATTTCATCTTCCTACTGTCAAGAAGAAATATGATATACTTATTATTGGGGATGTGCATATCCCCGATGAGGTAACCTAGTGTTATTCGAAATTTCTCTGGTTTCATGTTAATCAGAATGAGTTTGTTAACAAGACTTGATCAAACTTGTTAGTGGATTCCTTTTGACGAGCATGAGATGGATGAAACTAGAAGCACAACCTCATGTACTATGTCTATACTTTCTATTATTTAGTTGAAATAAAGTAAAAATAAATAATTCTCTGTCTGTTATCTGATTATCCGTGTAATATAAAAATACCTCGAAAATAAAAGTTCTCCAAATGCCCTGAAAATTAAATATGTTTTTTCTCTAGAATATTTGAGGATTTATGGAACAAAGAACACACCAGGGGGGCCAACCACCTTGCCACGAGGGTGGACGGCGCTCCCACCCCCCTAGGGCGCGCCCTCTTGCCTCGTGGGCCCACGGTGGCCCTCCTCCACTTATTCTTTTAGCCACACACTTCATCTTCCTCCCCCAAACACGAAAAACCAGCTCAAACCCGAGTCCAAGCTCGTTTTGCTGCCATTTTCGATCTCCTTGCTCGAAGCACCTCTCACAAAACTGCTTGGGGAGATTGTTCCTTGGTATGTGACTCCTCCATTGGACCAATTAGTTTTTGTTCTAGTGCTTTATTCATTGCAAATTTGTGCTGCTTAGGTGACCCTGTTCTTGAGCTTGCATGTCAAATTTATATGGTCAAAAGTACTTTTGATGCATGATATAGGCCCTAGGCACTTGTAGGAGTAGTTGCTATCAATATTATTGAGTTTGGTTAACTTTTATTTTGAAGTTACTAAAATTTCAGAATTTTTCAGAAAATGATGAGGAGATTATTGAGGGGCTCATCGAGCCAAAGCTCGAAGGAAAAGGCACCGAAGCCTAAGTATAATTTGCCGCGCACCGCAGAGGTCCGGGCGTGTGAATGGCCCTCCGAGGATTTCTTGAGAGCAGCCGGGATTTATGAAGATTTTCATGAGTTGTCTCATAATGCAGGCCTCACCGCTTTCCTCCATGACTAATGCGATCAGTATCTCTTACTCACAAATACCTTTGTTCAAAACTTTCATTTTCATTCTAGGAACTCTCCACCTACGGTGTAGTTTCATTTATATGATGAGCATAAGGAGATGTCTCTTTATGATTTCTGTCAGATTTGTTTAGTCCCTTTTGGGGGCAAGACAGAAGAACCACATCATGATGATGTGGAGGGATTTATTAATACTATCACTGTAGGGGAAACTAGGAAGGTTTCCGATGCACGAATCACTAGCATAAATTTTCCTGTCTTACGTTACTTTGCATTATTTGCTAGTCGTTGCTTAATTGGTCGTGGAAACTGTGGAAACCTTAGTATCCCTGATACTATTATTTTGCTCCAAGGTTTATATAGTGATAACACTTTTAGTATGGGCGGCATTATTGCTAGACGGTTAAGTATGAACCGTACTAAGGGTCCCATCTTTGGAGGCATCTATGCTACACACCTAGCTGCACATTTTAACATACCTATTAGGCATGCTAAGAAGGAAGAAAAAGTGTTGCCTCGTGTTTATCTAGATTATAAAAGTATGGTGGCACATGATTTTATTGTTAAGAATAGGGAAGGAGAGCTTAAATATCAATTGTTCTTTAATAAACATCATCCTGAGACCATTACCTTGCCTGCTCCTGCTTTGTTTGATTTGACTATAGGAAAGTACCTTGTTCCGTTGACGGCTATCCACGCCTACCGGAACCCTGCACCAGCCGAGGAGCCAGAACCGGAACCACAATTTGATCCTTCACGATAGTCTAACTATCAATGGGATCCGGAGATGATTGCCAGCCAGTGGCAATTGGGGCCTTCTAATTCCTCATCACAGTACGACCCCAACAATTATTATTATGGATATCAGCCAGGCCAGCTGTGGCCATAGACCAACTTAGGCCAAAAGCCTAAGCTTGGGGGAGTACGTATTTCTCACTCACATTACATTTATGTTCACACACACTCATTGCTAAATGTCGGTGCTCATACTTTTTCATTGTATCATCCATGCTAGTTTATTTTCTTTTATGCTTTCTTCTTATGTGTTTAATGAACCTTAAGAAAGAAACTTAGTTGTAGCTTTTAATTAATTTTACTTTCCATGCTTGCAGTAGTAATTAAAAAGAAAACCCAAAAATATTTCCTGTTCTTCTTTTGCTTGTTGGGAGCTTTCCCGTGTAAATAGTTTTATTTCTTTTCTTTTCTTTGGGGGTCAGTAGGAGAAGACCATGATTAAATTGTTCAAATGGCTCTTATATGCATTATTGTTTATCTGACAAAAGAGCCCATATTGCCTTGTTTTCTCCTGTTTATTGATTGCTCACAGATTCCAGCTTATTCCAATGCACGTGCACTCTTATTATTATTCACATCATTTGGTCGTGCAAGTGAAAGGCAATTATGATGATATATGATGGACTGACTGAGATGAGAAAAGCTGGTACGAACTCGACCTCTTTTGTTTTTGTAAATATGATGAGTTCATCGTTCTTGATGCTGCTTGTTATGAATAAAGATGTTTGCAATGACAATTAGAGATCATAGTTTCTTGTGCCATGCTTGATTAGCTATGAGTTATAATGGTTTACCTTGCGTGCCAACATGCTATTAAAATGGTTATGATGTGGTATGATAGGGTGGTATCCTCCTCTGAATGATTTAAGTGACTTGACTTGGCACATGTTCACGCATGTAGTTGAAACAAATCAACATAACCTTCACGATATTTATGTTCATGTGGACTATATCCTACTCATGCTTGCATCCAATGTTTATTAATTTTAATGCATGTACATGACTGTTGTCACTCTCTAGTTGGTCGCTTTCCAGTCTTTTGCTAGCCTTCACCTGTACTAAGCGGGAATACTGCTTGTGCATGAAAACTCCTTAAACCCAAAAATTATTCCACATGAGTCCACTATACCTTCCTATATGCAGTATCTACCTGCCGTTCCAAGTAAATTTGTATGTGCCAAACTCTAAACCTTCAAATAATCATCCTATTTTGTATGCTCAAATAGCTCATGTATCAACTAGGCTTGTCTGTATCTTCCATGTTAGGCGGGTTATTCTCAAGAGGAGTGGACTCCGCTCCTCACTCACAAGATAAATGGCTGGTCACCGGGATGCCCAGTCCCATGCTTTATGCAAACTAAATCAAAATAATTGCAAACAAAACTCCCCCTGGGACCTGATGTATGTTGGAGCCACTCGTTGTTTCGAGCAAGCCATGGTTTGATGTTTGTTGGTGGAGGGGGAGTATAACCTTTACCATTCTGTTTGGGAACCTCCTATAATGTGTGTAGCATGGAAGATATCGCCATCTCTTGGTTGTTATGTTGACAATGAAAGTATACCGCTCAAAATGTTATTCACCTCTATTTCAAAACCGAGCTCTGGCACCTCTACAAATCCCTCCTTACCTCTGCGAAGGGCCTATCTATTTACATTTATGTTGAGTCATCACCCTCTTATTAAAAAGCACCGGTTGGAGAGCACCGCTGTCATTTGCATTCATTACTGTTAATTTATATTGGGTGTGACTATGATTGGATCTCTTTTACCATGAATTACAATGTCTAGTCAGTCCTTGATCTTTAAAGGTGCTCTGCATTTATGTTTTGCGGTCTCAGAAAGGGCTAGCGAGATACCATCTTGTTATATCATATTATGATTGTTTTGAGAAAGTATTGTCATCCGATTTTTATTATTATGGCTCGCTAGTTGATTATGCTATTGACATGAGTAAACATGGGACCTGAGAATTATTGCAAATATGGTTAGTTATAATATTTGCTAAATACTTGAATGCTAGCTTGACATATTTACAACAACAAGAGCAAACAGAGTTTGTAAAAGTTTTTCTTTATTTCTTTTAGTTTGTCAATTGAATTGCTTGAGGACAAGCAAGGGTTTAAGCTTGGGGGAGTTGATACGTCTCCAACGTATCTACTTTTCCAAACACTTTTGCCCTTGTTTTAGACTCTAACTTGTATGATTTGAATGGAACTAACCCGGACTGACGCTGTTTTCAGCAGAATTGCCATGATGTTGTTCTATGTGCAGAAAACAAAAGTTCTCGGAATGACCTGAAACTCCACAGGATATCTTACAATAAATAATAAAAAATCCTTGCCAAAGATGAAGACCAGGGGGCCCACACCCTTCTCCCGAGGGTGGGGGCGCCCTAGGGGGGCGTGCCCCCTACCTCGTGGACCCCTTGGAAACCCCCCGACTCCAACTCCAACTCTATATAACTACTTTCGGGGAGAAAAAAATAAAGGAGAAGAAATCATCGCGTTTTACGATATGGAGCCGCCGCCAAGCCCTAAAACCTCTCGGGAGGGCTGATCTGGAGTCCGTTCGGGGCTCCGGAGAGGGGGATTCATCGCCGTCGTTATCATCAACCATCCTCCATCACCAATTTCATGATGCTCACCGCCATGCGTGAGTAATTCCATCGTAGGCTTGCTGGACGGTGATGGGTTGGATGAGATTCACCATGTAATCAAGTTAGTTTTGTTAGGGTTTGATCCTTAGTATCCACTATGTTCTGAGATTGATGTTGCTATGACTTTGCTATGCTTAATGATTGTCACTAGGGCCCGAGTGCCATGATTTCAGATCTGAACCTATTATGTTTTCATCAATATATGAGAGTTCTAGATCCTATCTTGCAAGTCTATAGTCACCTATTATGTGTTATGATCCGTTAACCCTGATGTGATAGTAATCGGGATACTTACCGGTGATGACCGTAGTTTGAGGTGTTCATGTATTCACTATGTGCTAATGCTTTGTTCTGGTTCTCTATTAAAAGGAGGCCTTAATATCCCTTAGTTTCCATTAGGACCCCGCTGCCATGGGAGGGTAGGACAAAAGATGTCATGCAAGTTCTTTTCCATAAGCACATATGACTATATTCGGAATACATGCCTACATTACATTGATGAATTGGAGCTAGTTCTTTGTCACCCTATGTTATGACTGTTACATGATGATCCGCATCCAGCATAATTATCCATCATTGATCCAATGCCTGAGAGCTTTCCATATACTGGTTTACGCTTATTTACTTTCCCATTGCTATTGTTACAATCACTACAAAATACCAAAAACATTACTTTGCTTTCATTACTCTTTTGTTACCGTTACCATCACTATCATATTACTTTGCTACTAAACACTTTGCTGCAGATACTAAGTTTCTAGGTGTGGTTGAATTGATAACTCAGCTGCTAATACTTGAGAATATTCTTTGGCTCCCCTTGTGTTGAATCAATAAATTTGGGTTGAATACTCTACCCTCGAAAGCTGTTGCGATCCCCTATACTTGTGGGTTATCAGGTTGGGAGCGCTTGCCGTTATTTGGTCGCTTTGGCTATGTATAAATGATAAGGTTTTTAACGATAAAAGTACTTCACTAATGCAGGTTATCTACAAATATATTGGGACTCTTCGTTTATGGTTCTCTCTACAATGCGTGGAGAATCGAGACCTATTTACGGAGGTGTGTACATGATTGGAGGATACGGGAGGGATACATTTACCCAACATGGGTGACAGCATGATTTTAGGATTGGCCCACCTCCGCTTTAGGTGTTATACAGACTCTACATGTTTTTTGTATTCCGCCTTTTATTTTTTGTTTGTACAAGAGGACTTTGTTTGTCTGTGTGCATCTTAACTATGCAGAGGCTGGGTGTAATGCTTAAACCTTTTAAGTAATAAAGCACCCCTTTTTGAACAAAATCTTTCACAATCCTGATCATGCCTCCTTTTCTACTTCTCTTTCACCATCTCTCCAGAACGAAATGAGTCACCATCGAAGCTTGGCCCGGCAATGTTGCGAAGGTTCCTCCTCCGAAGACAAGGAACTCATGATAGCTGCAATCATAGCAGAGGAAGATCAAGCCCAGTTGGATGCTCCACGACGTCGAGATTCACAACCGCGATGTCAATCTCTTCAGCACGATTTTGCAGAACACTTTTAGAACCTCCACAAAGACTATTTTGCACAGAAATGTACCTTCAAGGCAAGGATGTTTCGCAATATGTATGAAACTAGTGCATCTATTTCGTTTTCACCACAGTAGTCGCTCTTCATGTCTCATTTAATTTTTTCTTCACAGGTATAGAATACATCATCCTCTTTTTCTGCGCATAGCAAGTGCTATAGGGGCACATGATAGCTATTTTTCCCTGAGAAGAAATAGTGTTGTGGTTCATCGTTTGCATCCTTATCAAAAGTTGACCTCAATTTTCAAATCTTAGGTTAATTATGTGATAGCAGTTGATCTTACCTATCAGTATTGTTGGCTACTAAAGTCCACCGCTTTAGAAAATCTTAGATGATTTGTGCGTGCTGTGTGATCGAGGTCTTCGGGGGTCAGTACCTGAGATCTCCAAATGCTGAAGATACTGCTAGATTACTTGTAATTGGAGAGCAAATCGGGTTTCAGGGTATGCTCAGAAGCATCGACTACATGCATTGGAAGTGAATAAATTGCCCTACTTCACACAAAGGTTTTTTGTTGGCCATAAATGCGTACCCACAGTCATTCTTGAAGTCGTTGCTTCACAAGACCTTTGGATTTGGCATTCTTTCTTTGGTTTACCAGGATCTCATAATGATATAATGTTCTCCACCATTCACCCGTGTTTGCAAATCTAGTTGAAGGGCATGCTCCAGAAGTGAATTATACCATTGATGGTCACAACTACAACACGGGGTATTACATTGCAGATGGCATATATCCGCAGTGGGCAGCATTCGTGAAGACAATTCCAAATCCAAAAGGTGAAAAGAACAAAAAAATTCTCCCGGTTTCAAGAAGCATGTCGGAAGGATATTGAACGAGCCTTTAGTTTTCTGCAAGCTCGTTTTGCTATTGTACGTGGACCAACAAGGTATTGGGATCTGGAGACACTCGGAGAAGTGATGACAGCTTGTATAACCCTGCATAACATTATAATAGAAGATGATTTGTTCAAGTCGTGTAGACTACCGTTATGGTAACATGGGAGAACTAGTGATACCTGCTCACCAAGAGGCGGCTACATTGACTCAGTTTCTTCAAAGTGATATTCGAAACAAACAAGTTAACTGACAACGTCAACTTCATCTAGTTGAGCACCTGCGTCAGATCCGTGGACTGATGTAGCTTTAATAATTGTTAGGTGTTAGTAATAATGTAGTCTATGTCATCATTTTAGATTATGCAAGGGTGTAATGTTTTTAAATTATCATGTTGTGTAAGCAGTACCTTCTATTATTCTCTACATAATGGAAGCAATTATCTAGTTAACATAGTCAAGCAAATGTTTCAGAGACATAGTACAGATTACTACACATAGTTCATCCAAATGGTTCTAAGATAATAAGTAGTACAACTTACAACACATAGTTCATCATCCAAATTGTCAAAGACAATAACTAGTACAGATTACTACACATAGTTCATCCAAAAGGTTCGAAGATAATAAGTAGTACAACTTACAACACATAGCTCAAGCCGACGAGTTACGATGTCGGTTGATGATCTGGCCCTTCCTTAATTTGTAGAATTCTTGTTCTTGCTCGTCCATTCTAGTAAGGTCCATGCTCATTATTTTGCTTTCTTCAACCCCCATCATCTGTTCTTCCGCCATTCTCATGATTTGTATATTTTTTTCTTCTAATTCCATCTTTTTCTTGTATTGCAAGTTTATTTCTTTCTCTACCAACCTACATTCTTCTCTATATTTTTCCATTGCAACCATGAGCTCAAATTTCTCTTGTCTCTTTGACTCCCTAGTCTCCAAGATACCACCAAATGATTCCATGGCACTACTATTATCTGTAGTGGAAGAACTTTGAGCCCGTCGTATTGCATCTTTAGCCCTCTTGATTCTAGGTGCCCTTTTCTTGGGAACAACTTTAGAGGGAGATGTAGCTTCATCCTCAAACACACTAGCAGATGATGAATCGGCAGTATCGAACTAGGATGTCTTCTACTTTTTCTGAGGCCGAGATTTCCACTTCTCTGTGTCTTCCAACTTATTAAAGCAATGCATCAATCCAAATGATTTATTTGCCTTGTCTCCAAGCATATGAACAATACATGAACCATGCAAAGCAATATTTTTTACCTTATTATCATGCGTCATCCCATTTTGGTTCCTATTCAGGAGCTGAGCATAACTTGCACAAAACCAATTCACTTGTTCTTGAATAATAGCCCAACGACGTTGAAGAGAACCTTGTGTGTGCCATGGTACTCAGATTAATTGGCATGGAAGTAAGCATCGATTCTTTTCCAATAACAATCACAATATTGTTCTACACCTATGATTGGATGTTGAGTTATCTCGAGGTATGCATCCACCAAAGTTAAGTCTTCAGCCTTGCTGACATTCTTTTGCCTCTTCGAAGCACTTGCTTTCTTGGCTTTGCTTTCAAAGACCTTGCTTTCACAGGAGGGGTAGGTTCTTCAGTCCCTTCGAGATCAGTTTGTTGTTCTTCATGCCCTTTGAGATCAATTTCTTGTTCTACATGCCTGATACATCTCCAACGTTCTACTTTTCCAAAAACTTTGGCCCTTGTTTTGGACTCTAACTTGCATGATTTGAATGGAACTAACCTGGACTGACGCTATTTTCAGCACAATTACCATGGTGTTATTTATGTGCAGGAGCAAACGTTCTCGGAATGACCTGAAACTTCACGGAGCAACTTTTCAGCAAAACGAAAAATACCTGCAAAAGATGAAGGCCAGGGGGGCCACCACCTCTCCACGAGGGTGGGGGGCGCACCCCCCTAACTCGTGGGCCCCCTGTTGCTTCTCCGACTCCAACTCCAACTCCAACTCCATATATTGTGTTTCGAGGAGAAAAAAATTAGAGAGAAGAAATCATTGCGTTTTACGATACGGAGCCGCCGCCAAGCCCTAAAACCTCTTGGGAGGGCTGATCTGGAGTCCGTTCGGGGCTCCGGAGAGGGGAATCCGTCGCCATCGTCATCATCAACCATCCTCCATCACCAATTTCATGATGCTCACCGTCGTGCATGAGTAATTCCATCGTAGGCTTGATGGACGGTGATGGGTTGGATGGGATCTATCATGTAATCGAGTTAGTTTTGTTAGGGTTTGATCCCTAGTGTCCAGTATGTTCTGAGATTGATGTTGCTATGACTTTGCTATGCTTAATGCTTGTCACTAGGGCCCGAGTGCCATGATTTCAGATCTGAACCTATTATGTTTTCATCAATATATGAGTGTTCTTGACCCTATCTTGCAAGTCTATAGTCACTATTATGTGTTATGATCCGTTAACCCCGAAGTGACAATAATCGGGATACTTACCGGTGATGACCATAGTTTGAGGAGTTCATGTATTCACTATGTTTTAATGCTTTGTTCCGGTTCTCTATTAAAAGGAGGCCTTAATATCGCTTAGTTTCCATAAGGACCCCGCTGCCATGGGAGGGTAGGACAAAAGATGTCATGCAAGTTCTTTTCCATAAGCACGTATGACTATATTCGGAATACATGCCTACATTACATTGACGAACTGGAGCTAGTTCTGTGTCACCCTAGGTTATGACTGTCACATGATGAACCGCATCCGGCATAATTCTCCATCACCGATCCATTGCCTACGAGCTTTCCATATATTGTTCTTCGCTTATTTACTTTCCCGTTGCTATTGCTATCATCACTACAAAATACCAAAAACATTGCTTTTACTACCATTACCTTTTGTTACCGTTATCACTACTATCATATTACTTTGCTACTAAACACTTTGCTGCAAATATGAAGTTTCCAGGTGTGCTTGAATTGACAACTCAGCTGCTAATACTTGAGAGTATTCTTTGGCTCCCCTTGTGTCAAATCAATAAATTTGGGTTGAATACTTTACCCTCGAAAACTGTTGCGATCCCCTATACTTGTGGGTTATCAAGACTATTTTCTGGCGCAGTTGCCGGGGAGCATAGCTCTATTCTTTGAGTCACTTGGGATATATATCTTCTTATCATTATGAAGAACTTGAGAGATCCAAAAACCAAGATCTATCCCTTAACTACGAGGTGAGGTAAGGAACTGCCATCTAGCTTTGCACTTGATTCACCTTCTGTTTTGAGTAAGCTCGCGACACCTACACCCGCTTCTGCTATTCGTTCTGATATGTCGTATGTTATTGTTGATGCCACTTCTGCTGTGCATGATACTTATGATGAAACTACTTCTATGCTTGATACTACTATGCCACTTGGTAAATTTCTTGATGAACAACTTGCTAGGGCTAGAGAAATTGAAAATATTGAATCTGATGATACTGATGAAAGTGATGATGAAGAATCACTTGTTATTCCTAAGGGTTATGTTTTTGATCAAGAAGCTTCTTTAGCTATTTTAGCTTGCAAAAATAGAAATGAACTCAAAAGGCTATTAGCTAAATGGAGTAAGCAATCTCTAAATGCTAGAATGAAACCTGACCCTGCTTTTGCTACTTCACCTATCTTTGTTACTGATAAGGATTATGAATTCTCTGTTGATCCTGATATAATTACTTTGGTTGAATCTGATCCTTTTCATGGTTATGAATCTAAAACTGTTGTGGCACATCTTACTAAATTGAATGATATAGCCACCCTGTTCACTGAAGATGAGAGAACTCGTTACTTTTACATCCTTAAAATATTTCCGTTCTCATTAAAGGGTGATGCTAAGATATGGTTTAATTCTCTTGATCCTAGTTGTGTGCAAAGTCCCCAGGATATGATTTATTACTTCTCTGCTAAATATTTCCCTGCTCATAAGAAACAAGCTGCTTTAAGGGATATATATAATTTTGTGCACATTGAAGAAGAGAGTCTCCCACAAGCTTGGGGGAGGAATCTCCAATTACTTAATGCTTTGCCTGATCATCCTCTTAAGAAAAATGAAATACTTGATATCTTTTATAATGGACTAACCGATGCCTCCAGAGATTACCTGGATAGTTGTGCCGGTTCTGTTTTTAGAGAAAGAACACCGGATGAAGATGAAATTCTATTGAATAATATGTTGACAAATGAAAATAATTGGACACCTCCGGAGCCAATTCCTGAGCCTATTCCTAAACCAACTCCGAAGAAGAGGGGTATTCTATTTCTCAGTCCTGAAGATATGCAAGAGGCAAAGAAATCTATGAAAGAAAAAGGTGGTAAAGCTGAAGATGGTAAGAATTTACCTCCTATTGAAGAAATACACGGTCTTAATTTACCGCCTATTGAAGAAATGTATGATCTTAATCCCTTACCTATTGAAGAAACTCATGGTCTTGATAACCCGACACGGGTAGTAAAGGTAAATTCTCTCTACATATATGATAAAGCTGAAATCACATTTACTAAATTTGCTAGCCCATGCTTAGATGTGTTTGATAAATTTATGGCTAAGCCATAAGACTTTAATGCTTATTTTGGTAGACAATTGAAATACAATTCAAATATGATTGAACACTTGGGTGATTATATGGCCAATGTTAAAGGTGAACCTTATTAGTAAACATGCTTCTATAGTTACCACTCAAGTAGAACAAGTACTTAAAGCTCAAAATGATTTTCTCAATGAATTAAATAGTAAGAATAATGATAATGTTGTTAGAGTGGCTACTAGAACTGGTAAAATGACTCAGGAACCTTTGTATCCTGAAGGCCATCCTAAGAGAATTGAGCAAGATTCCCAGAGAAATAATATAGACGCACCTAGTCCTTCTAAAAGGAAGAAAAAGAAAAATGATAGGACTTTGCATGCTTCTAGTGAACCTGTTATTTAAACACCTGAGAATCCAAACGATATTTCTATTTCTGATGCTGAAACTTAATTTGGTAATGAACTTGAAACTAGTAATAATGTTAATGATAATGTTCATAATGATGCTCAACCTAGTAATGATAATGACATAGAAATTGAACTTGTTGTTGATCTTGATAACCCACAATCAAAGAATCAACGTTATGATAAGAAAGATTTTGTTGCTAGGAAACATGGTAAAGAAAGAGAACCATGGGTTCAGAAACCCATGCCTTTTCTTCCCAAACCATCCAATAAAAAGGATGATGAGGAATTTGAGAGCTTTGCTGAAATGATTAGACCTATCTTTTTGCGTATGCGATTAAGTGATATGCTCAAAACAAATCCTTATGCTAAGTACATGAAAGATATTATTACAAATAAAAGAAATATACCGGAAGATGAAATTTCCACCATGCTTGCTAATTATACTTTTAAGGGTGGAATACCAAAGAAACTTGGAGATCCCGGTGTACCAACTATACCATGCTCCATTAAAAGAAATTATGTTAAAACTGCTTTATGTGATCTTGGAGCCGGTGTTAGTGTTATGCCTCTCTCTTTATATCATAGACTTGATTTGAATAAGTTGACACCTGCTGAAATATCTTTGCAAATGGCTGATAAATCAACTGCTATACCTGTCGGTATTTGTGAGGATGTGCCTGTTGTAGTTGCAAACGTTACTATTTTAACGGACTTTGTTATTCTTGATATTCCCGCGGACGATAGTATCTATTATTCCTGGAAGACCCGTTTTGAATACTGCAGGGGCTGTTATTGATTGCACTAAAGGCAATGTCACTTTTCATGTTAACGGTAATTAGCATACGGTACACTTTCCGAGGAAACAACCTCAAGTTTATAGTATCAACTCTATTGGAAAAATTCCATCGATTATATTTGGAGGTTTTGAATTTCCTCTTCCTACTATCAAGAAGAAATATGATATTCTTATTATTGGGGATGTGCATATCCCCGTTGAGGTAACATCTTGTTATTCAAAATTTCTCCGGTTCCATGTTATTCGGAATGAGTTCGTTAACAAGACTTGATCAACCTTGTTAGTGGATTCCTTTTGATGATCATGAGATGGATGAAACTAGAAGGTACAACCTTCTGTACCCACTTTTACTTTTTGTTATTTATATTAAATAAAATAAAAATAAATATTTTTCTGTCTGTTATCTGATTATCCGTGCAATATAAAAATACCTCAAAAATAAAAGTTCTCCAAATGCCCTGAAATTTAAATATGATTTTTTCTAGAATATTTGAGAATATTTGGCACTGAGAACACAGTAGGGGGGTCAACCACCTTCCCACGAGGGTGGAGGGCGCGCCCTACCCCCTGGGTGCGCCCCCCTGCCTCGTGGTCCCACGATGGCCCTCCTCCACTTATCCTTTCACCCATACACTCCTTCTTCCTCCCCCAAACACGAATATCCAGCTCAAGCACGAGTTCTAGCTCAGTTTGCTGCCATTTTCGATCTTCTTGCTCAAAGCACCTCTCACAAAACTGCTTGGGGAGATTGTTCCTTGGTATGTGACTCCTCCATTGGTCCAGTTAGTTTTTGTTCTAGTGCTTTATTCATTGCAAATTTTTTCTGCTTAGGTGACCCTGTTCTTGAGCTTGCATTTCAAATTTATATGGTCAAAAGTAGTTTTGATGCATGATATAGGCCCTAGGCACTTGTAGGAGTATTTGCTATCAATATTATTGAGTTTGGTTTACTTTTATTTTGAAGTTACTAAAAATTTCAGAATTTTTCAGAAAATGATGACGAGACTTCTGAGGGGCTCATCGAGCCAAAGCTCGAAGGAAAAGGCAGCGAAGCCTAAGTATAATCTGCCTCGCACCACGGAGGTTCGGGCGTGTGAATGGCCTTCCGATGATTTCTTGAGAGCAGCGAGATTTATGAAGATTTTCATGAATTGGCTAAACATGCAGGCCTCACCGCTTTCCTCCACGACCAATGCGATCGGTATCTCTTACTCACAAATACCTTTGTGCAAAACTTTCATTTCCATTCTAGGAGCTCACCACCTACAGTGGAGTTTCATTTATATGATGAGCATCAGGAGATGTCACTTTATGATTTTTGTCGGGTTTGTTTAGTCCCTTTTGAGTGCAAGATAGGAGAACCACATCGCGATGATGTGGAGGGGTTTATTGATACTATCACTCTAGGGGAAACAAGGAAGGTTTCCGATGCACGAATCACTAGCATACATTTTCCTGTTTTATGTTATTTTGCATTATTTGCTAGTCGTTGCTTAATTGGTCGCGGAAACTGTGGAAACCTTAGTATCCCTGATATTATTATTTTGCTCCACGGTTTATATGGTGATAACTCTGTTTCTATGTGCGGAATTATTGCCAAACGGTTAAGTCTGAACCGTACAAAGGGCCCCATCTTTGGAGGCATCTATGCTTCACGCCTAGTTGCACATTTTAACATACCTATTAGGCATTACGAGAAGGAAGAAAAAGTTTTGCCTCGTGTTTATCTAGATTATAAAAGTATGGTGGCACATGATTTTATTGTTAAGAATAGGAGCTTAAATATCAATTGTTCTTTAATAAACATCATCATGAGACTATTACCCTGCCTGCTCCTTCTTTGTTTGATTTATCTATAGGCCAGTACATTGTTCTGTTGAAGGCTATCCATGCCTACCGGAACCCTGCACCAGTTGTGGAGCCAGAGCCGGAACCACAAGTTGATCCTCCACGACAGTCTAATTACCAGTGGGGTCTGGAGATGATTGTCAGCCAGTGGCAATCGGAGTCTTCCTCTTCTTCTTCTCAGTACGACCCCAACTATTATTATGGATATCCGCCAGGCCAGCTGTGGCCATAGACCAACTTAGGCCAAAAGCCTAAGCTTGGGGGAGTACGTATTTCCCACCGACATTACATTTATGTTCACACACTCATTGCTAGATGTCGGTGCTCATACTTTTTCATTGTATCATCCATGCTAGTTTATTTTCCTTTTTATGCATTCTTCTTGTGTGTTTAATAAACCTTAAGAAAAAACCAAAAAAATTAGTTGTAGCTTTTAGTTAGTTTACTTTCCATGCTTGTAGTAGTAATTAAAAAGAAAACCCAAAAATATTTCCCGTTTTCCTTTTGCTTGTTTGGAGCTTTCCCGTGTAAATATTTTTATTTCTTTTCTTTTCTTTGGGGGTCGATAGGAGAAGACCATAATTAAATTGTTGAAGTGGCTCTTATATGCATTATTGTTGATCTGACAAAAGAGCCCATATTGCCTTGTCTTCTCCTGTTTATTGAATGCCTGCAGATTCTAGCTTAGTCCAATGCACATGCACAATTATTATTATTCACATCGTTCGGTCGTGCAAGTGAAAGGCAATTATGATCATATATGATGGACTGGCTGAGATGAGAAAAGCTGGTATGAACTCGACCTCTTTTGTTTTTGTAAATATGATTAGTTCATCGTTCCTGATTCAGCCTATATGAATAAACATGTTTGCAATGACAACTAGAGATCATAGTTTCTTGTGCCATGCTTAATTAGCTATGAGTTATAATGGTTTACCTTGCGTGCCAACATGCTATTAAAATGGTTGTGATGTGGTATGATAGGGTGGTATCCTCCTCTGAATGATTTAAGTGACTTGACTTGGCGCATGTTCACGCATGTAGTTGAAACAAAATCAACATAGCCTTCACGATATTTATGTTCATAGTGGATTATATCCTACCCATGCTTGCATTCGGTGTTGATTAATTTTAATTCATGTTCATGACTGTTGTCGCTCTCTAGCTGGTCGCTTCCCAGTCTTTTGCTAGCATTCACCTGTACTAAGCGGGAATACTGCTTGTGCATCCAATCCCTTAAACCCCAAAGTTATTCCACATGAGTCCACTATACCTACCTATATACGGCATCTACCTGCCGTTCCAAGTAAATTTGTATGTGCCAAACTCCAAACTTTCAAATAAATATCCTGTTTGTATGCTCGAATAGCTCATGTATCAACTAGGGCTGTCTGTATCTTCCATGTTAGGCGGGTTATTCTCAAGAGGAGTGGACTCCGCTTCTCACTCACGAGAGAAATGGCTGGTCACCGAGATGCCCAGTCCCATGCTTTATGCAAACTAAATCAAAATAATTGCAAACAAAACTCCCCCTGGGACTCTTGTTAGTTGGAGGCACTCGTTGTTTCGAGCAAGCCATGGATTGATGCTTGTTGGTGGAAGGGGGAGTATAAACTTTACCATTCTGTTTGGGAACCGCCTATAATGTGTGTAGCATGGAAGATATCGCCATCTCTTGGTTGTTGTGTTGACAATGAAAGTATACCGCTAAAAATATTATTCACCTCTACAAATCCCCGTTTGCCTTTGTGAAGGGCCTATTTGTAAGTGCATCTAGTGCCACCCCTAGTTTGGTTTTGGAGTATTGACGACAAACCTGATTGAGGGACTAATGTGTTTGTGAGAATTGCAGGATAACACAGGTAGAAGTCCCTCGTTGATTCGGTTTTCCTACCAAAGATGACCCCTAAAAATGTATGAACACATTGAAGTCAAAGGTGGTATGTGAAGACATTCACATTGAAGACTATGACAAGAGAAGACATCGCATGAAGACTATGGAGCGTGAAGACTTAGTTGTTTCGTCGTTCTTTTTCTTCTTTGTTGAGTCATAGGAACCACCGTACTGTTAAGTGGGGTCCAAGAGAACTAGTCAGAATGACTGAAGTGATGCTTAACCAAAATTCCATGTCTTCGAGCGAAGACAATGAGTGCAAATCTTATCTAGAGCTGGATAAGTCAGCTTTTCTTGTAGCCCAAGTAAAGTTGTCCTGTGTGTTTGAAACCTGACTGTTGGAACACGTGCCAGTTCCTTAGTGACCCAGGGTCATTTCGGACAAATCAGGTTGGGTTGCCTAGTGGCTATAAATTGCCCACCCCCTACAACCATAAACGGTTGGCTGCTCAGAGTTAGTGTACGGCTTTTGTCGTTCGAGAGTAACCCACCTCGAAGCCTTTGAGAGAGAATTCCTTGCGAGGATAAAGCCCTAAACACCCATAGCCAAAGAGTGTTAGGCATCACTTAAGTCTTCCTGTCTGTGTGACCTTAAGACTTATTACACTTGACGACTATGAATCCTCCAGCCGGTTAGGCGTCGCGTTCTAAGCATCCAAGAGTCATTGTGGATTGCCGGTGAACGAAGTCTGTGAAGGTTTGGAAGTCTGACTTGAAGACTTACCAGAGTGATTGGGCGAGGACTAGGTGTCCTTAGCTCAAGGGGAATAAGGTGAAGACACGGTCTTCTGAGTTGAATCTCAGCCTCCCTAACCACACATATAGTTGTCACAACAACTGGAACTGGTCCAACAAATCATTGCCTTCAACGAGTCACTGGTTCTATCCTTCCCATCTCTTTATTTACAGTTGGTCCTTGTGAAGTCATTATCTGTTTGCATTCTCTTTTGTCTTCACTGAGTGACTGCTTGTTCTGATTGGCCTCATACTATCTTCCTACCTGATCTATACTGCCTAGCTGCCATTAGTCGTTGTGCTTTCACTTCATTGGATTCTTGACTATGGCTTGCTTAGTGTAGTCTACCTTCCGCTGCATGGTAATAGGTTTATTTCTATCGTTTGTCTTCGGAACTCCCATGTTTTGAAGACTTTCTTAAAAATCACCTATTCACCCCCCCCTCTAGTCGATCACTAGCACTTTCAATTGGTATCAGAGCATGGTACTCCCTTATTCTGTGTGATTCGGTTTAACCACCTGGAGTTTTAGTTATGTCGACTGCAGGGATAATCAAAGCCTCCGTTGCGTGCCCAGTCTTCGATGGAACTGAATATCCCCACTGAAGAATAAGATGCCCATGCATCTTGAAGCCATTGATGTCGACCTCTGGTATGTCATCAAGAATGGCGTCCCCAAGGCTGGTGAAGGTGTCACCGCTGCTGATGTCAAGAAGTTCGTTCAACTGGACTCCACGGCCAAGAACATCATCTGTGGTCATCTGACCAAAGGACAATATGGCCGTGTGAGTGCTCTGGAAACATCTAAGCTAGTCTGGGACTGGCTCTCCAAGGTCAACGAAGGCGTCTCAACCTAGAGAGATCAAAGAATCAGTGTCCTTCGCAACCTCTTCAACCGCTTCAAGAGAAACGACAATGAGAATGTTCAGCTCACGTTTGATCGACTCACTGACATTACAAATGAACTTCAAGCCCTTGGCGTTACTGAGATCACCAAGCATGAAGTCGTTAAGACACTCCTGAGATCACTTGACTGCTCGTTTGACACACTAGCCCTGATGATTCAAGAATGTCCTGACTTCAAGACACTCGATCCGTCTGACATACTTGAAAGGCTCAACGCACATGAGTTTCAGCTTTCTGAGAAAAGAGACATCTACGGTCCCAACTATGGGCGAACTCGTGCCCTGAAGGCAAAAGCTGTCTCCTCATCTGAAGAAGAATCTGACAACAGTTCTGATGATCCTGAAGACATTAGAAAGGAGCTTGCTATGCTTCTAAAGAAGTTTCAAAAATTCACCAAGAAGAAAGGCTTCAGAAAGTCTTCACGGTCAAGCTCAGGGCATGATGAAGCTTCTGCTCATGACTACAAGAAGAGAACATGCCACAAGTGCAAGAAACCTGGCCACTACATCTCTGAGAGTCCACAATGGGACAATGAGAACAAGAAGAAGAAGAAGAGCGAGGAGTATGATTCTGACGACAAGAAGAAGAAGAAATACTCAAAGTCTTCTTCCAAGTCCTCCTAAAAGTCTTCATTACACAAGAAGAGCTCATCTGGCAAGGCTCGTGCATTCGTTGGCAAGGAAATGGATTCAGAGGAGGAGTCCGCTTCTCAGGAGGCGGAGGCGGAGTCTGAGGAGGAGTCCGATTCTGGCGTTGCAAGTCTGGCTACAGCATAGGTTGCCAAGTCCATCGTCAACACTGAAGACAATGGCTTCATCACCGACGCCGATGCAAATGACAAGGACTACTCTGCTCCCACCTACTGCTTCATGGCAAGCGGTGCCAAGGTAAACACACGCACTACTCACTATCAAACATCCAGTGAAGATGACTCTGATTGTGTTTCCAAACCCAGCTACAAAACACTTGCTAAAATTGCAACTGTACAACAGAAAGCTATGGAACATATTCAAAAACTGTTAGACAAAAGCGATGACCTGTTAGACGTTGAAATGACTCGATCTCAGTCCTAAATTGAAGACATAAAAAATCTTCATGTTAAGTATGAGGAACTTGAAAGTCGTCATGAAACTCTCTCAACAACTCATGAAAAGCTTTCCTATGTTTATCTTCAAAGGAAGCAATATCTTGAGAAATTGAGAGCGGCTCATGAAGATCTTCAAAAGGAAAACAAGTCACTTCGCGCCAAACAGATCAGTTCCGCTCAGGAAGGATTTGAACCACCATGTCTTAAATGCATTGAGCGTGACAACGCTACTTCTGTTGCTGGATGTTCTACTGCTGCTACTATTGCAATATCTTCAACTGTTGATGTGGTAACTAACCCCTCTGCTGAGGATACCACTACTATTGCTGATGAAAATGCTAGGTTGAAGACATTGCTTGAAACAGGGATGTACAAAAGTCTCAAAGGGCATCAGACACTATGTGATGTCCTCAAAAGGCAGATCCTGAACCAAAACCCTAGGAAAGAGGGTCTTGGGTTCGAAAGGAAAATGAATGCTAATGGCTCTTACTGGAAACGTGAGCAGTACCTCAAAACCACATGGGTTGCTGCAAAGGAACCTTCAGTGGATCCATCCACCCTGTCTGGCTTCACTTGTGCTAATCCCATTGTTATTGATGAATCCTTTGATGCAAACTATAAACTATTTAGTGTTTGCCAGGTATATTGGTACTAACTGCAGGAATGGGCCACCTATGAAGAAAGTATGGGTGCCGAAAAAGTGGTTGGAGAATCTTCGTGTGAATGTCGTCATGACACCACAAGTGAAGAAGAAAAACCCCAGACCACAGGCTTCATATGGTCCAAAGGCTTCATACAGACAAAGGACTCACATGAGTCACACTAACGCGAATGTTTTGAAGGGAAACCATACTCAGGCCTATGAATATGAGCGTGTTTCATCAAACCGCCATGTTCATAAGACCAAGAACTACTCTGCTTATTCTTATGAGTACTATTGTCCACCTGCAAGACTATTTGCTAGGGCTCCAAAGCCAAAGTTCTCAGATGCTGCACTTAGACTCATTACTTCGAAGCCACCCTTGAAGATGTGGGTGGCTAAGAAAGCTTAACTCTCTTTTGCAGGGAAGGGTCTCCAGCAGAAAATCAAATTCGTCTGAAGCTATTGCTGGGGACCTTAAACATCTTGTAGGGTGCAAGATCAAATGCCCAAATGGTCTTATTATGTATTTTGTTGCTGAATCGCTTGGTACTTGCCCTATGAGTCCTAACCTCGATCTAATCTTTCATAATCCACTTGCTCGTCAAATGTTTATTCTTCACAATTCTCTTCGTGAAGCTTATCCCCCTAACTGCACTGTAGGGTATGACACCGGCTACTTCAGAATGGATTATTGATAGTGGGTGTACTAATCACATGACTGGCAAGCGAAGTCTTCTCATGGACTCAACTTTGCGTCCATCTGACAAGAGTCACATCACATTTGCTGATGCAGGTAAAAGCAAGGTATTGGGTCTAGGTAGAGTTGCAATCTCAAGGGATCAACACATGGATAAAGTGATGCTTGTTAAATCTCTTGGTTTCAACTTAATGTCTGTCTCAATGCTTTGCGATTTAAACATGATTGTGATATTTGGAAAATATCGTTGCCTTGTTCTAATGGAATCTGACAAGTCTCTAGTCTTTGAAGGGTATCGGAAAGATGATTTGTACGTGGTAGATCTCTCAGCAGGACCACAGCTTTCCGTATGTCTTCTAGCAAAAGCTTCAGAATGCTGGCTCTGGCATCGGAGGCTAGGGCATGCTGGCATGAGGAACTTACACACTCTTGCAAAGAAGAAACATGTCATAGGCATCAAGGATGTCAAGTTCAAGAAGGATCACTTATGCGGTGCCTGTGAAGAAGGAAAGATGACGAGGGCCAAGCATCCCTCGAAGACAATCATGACAATGACTCAACCGTTCGAACTGTTCCACATGGACCTCTTCGGTCCCACTCACTACTCAACTCTTACTACTACTGCTTGTCTCTATGGCTTTGTCATTGTTGATGATTATTCAAGATATACTTGGGTGCATATAATCCTCAACAAGACTGAAGTGCAGGATGTCTTCAGACGCTTCGCCAATCGAGCCATGAACAACTATGGCGTCAAGATCAAGCACATCAGAAGTGACAATGGCACTAAATTCAAGAACACTGGCCTCGACACTTATCTTGATACTTTGGGCATCACTCATGAATTCTCAGCTCCGTACACGCCGCAGCAGAATGGCGTCGTGGAACGCAAGAACAGAACACTTATTGAGATGGCCTGGATGATGCTCGATGAATACAAGACTCCAAGAAAGTTCTGGCCTGAAGCCAATGATACTGCATGCCCTATCATCAACCGTGTTTATCTTCACAAGCTTCTGAACAAAACATCCTATGAGCTCCTCACTGGTAAGAAGCCAAATGTCAGTTACTTCAGAGTATTTGGTGCCAGGTGCTGGATCAAGGATCCACATCACACTTCAAAATTTGCACCGAAAGCACATGAAGGTTTTATGCTTGGATACAGAAAGGACTCGCACTCCTACAGAGTCTTCAACCTCTTTCACTATAAAGTGGTTGAAACTGTGGATGTGCGGTTTGATGAGACTAACGGCTCACAAAGAGAGCACCTGCCAAATGTGCTAGATGAAGTTCCATCCAGTGAAACCATCAAGCTCATGGGAACTGGAGAAATCATACCGTCTGAAGATCATCCTGAAGAGGAACTCATCATCTCTGCACCTGATCAACCTGAAGACAATACTCAGCCTAAAGACAATCCGTCTAACGATGACAATGATCAGCAAGAGCAAAATCTTCGTCCTATTCATCCTTGTGTTGCAAATGAAGTACAGATTGAGAGAATAATTGATAGCATCAATGCACCAGGTCCACTAACTCGTTCAAGGGCAACACAGCTAGCAAATTTCTGTGGGCAGTTCGCATTCGTCTCAATATCTGAACCCAAGAAATTTGATGAAGCCTTCATGGAACCTGAATGGATTCAAGCTATGTATGGGAACTGGTCAAGCGTCCTGATCCTCGTAAGCACAATATCATAAGCACTAAATGGATATATCGCAGCAAGCCAGATGAGCATGGTCAAGTTGTCAGAAACAAAATCGTCTCGTTGCTCAAGGATACACTCAAGTTGAAGGAATTGACTTCAATGAAATATTTGCACCTGTGGCTAGGCTTGAAGCTATACGAATATTGCTGGCCTATGCAAATCATCATAACAGTCTTCTGTATCAAATGGATGTGAAGAGCGCCTTTCTCAATGGCAAGATTGAAGAAGAAGTGTATGTTGCACAACCGCCTGGCTTTGAAGATCCAGAACATCCTGACATGGTTTACAAGCTCAACAAGGCACTATATGGCCTTAAACAAGCCCCTCAAGCTTGGTATGACACACTCAAAGACTTCCTGAAGAGCAAAGGCTTCAAACCTGGTTCACTGGATCCCACTCTCTTCACTAAGGCATATGATGGTGAACTGTTTGTGTGCCAAATATATGTGGATGACATTATCTTCAGTTGCACTAACCAGAAATACAATGAAGAGTTTGGATAAATGATGCAAGAACAATATCAGATGTCCATGATGGGTCAGCTGAAGTTCTTCATTGGTCTTCAAATATGACAGCAACGCAACGGCATCTTCATATCTCAAGAGATACCTCAAAGATTGCCTGAAGAAGTTTGGAATGCAAGATTGCAAAGGCTACAAGACGCCAATGCCAGCTAAACACCATCTGGGTCCCGACGACAATGGTAAAGAGTTCGATCAAAAGGTATACCGCTCCATGATTGGTTCTTTGCTTTATTTATGTGCATCTACGCCAGATATCATGTAGTGTTTGCATGTGTGCCCGGTTCCAAGCGGCACCAAAGGAATCGCATCACTTAGCTGTGAAGCAAATTCTTCGATATTTGGCTCACACCCCAACACTAGGATTATGGTATCCAAAGGGCTCAGAGTTTGATCTAGTTGGATTCTCGGATGCTGATTATGCTGGTGACAAGGTGGATCGCAAGTCTACATCAGGCACATGTCACTTTCTGGGACGATCACTTGTTTGTTGGTCTTCAAAGAAGCAGAACTGTGTATCTCTCTCCACTGCTGAATCTGAATACATTGCTGCTGGATCTTGCTGCGCTCAGCTTCTATGGATGAAGCAAGCACTCAAAGACTATGGCATTCAGCTGAAGCAAGTGCCACTCTACTGCGACAACGAGAGCACCATCAAGATTGCTAACAACCCAGTTCAGCACTCGAAGACAAAGCACATTGAAATTCGTCATCACTTTCTTAGAGATCATGTCATGAAGGAAGATATTGATATCATACACGTCAACACTGAAGAGCAATTGGCAGATATCTTCACAAAGCCCTTGGATGAGAAGAGGTTTTGCAAGTTACGGTGTGAGCTAAATATCTTGGAATCCTCAAATGTCCTATGATCAGGCACACTTCCTAACACTTGTGCATGTTGATGACTTAGATGCGCAACACACGAAGTAATGTATGTCTTCAATCAATGAAGACTTGCATTCTAAGTGTGAATACATTAACGTGGAATTTGACTTCGGAGCGCCACGATAATTGTGCGCCATGTCTGGGTCTAATACTTCCTATACGGTGGGTAATGCCACCACCAAATTCTTCCCTAAGAAGTGTTTCTCACATGGTGTTACATTTGCAAAGTCTTCACTTTCTGTTTGTCTTCAGTGTTAACATGGCTTCATGTTTATCTTCAACGTACTGATTTGGTTTCTGTACTCTATAGCATTCACTTATAGCTATGGCTTCTTGCTGAATCTTTTGAACTAAGTAAATGTGATCGGACCCTAACCCCTCTATGCTTCTTCCCTAAGTCTATCTATCCAAATCATATGCATTCTATTGACACTGTCAAAAATGTCTTCTCTGCGTCCTTGTCAGCAGAAGACACAGAGACAAACATTAACTCGTTTTCAATGCTAAATCCTTCCACCTGAAACCCGGCAAAGTGGGAACGACCACCCGACGATCCAGGCATGCGTGGGAACGTGGAAAAACATCCAATGTATTGCATGATCGCCACGTGTCCTTCAGATGTGAACCACCAGGGGAACCTATGTAATAACACTATGCCGTCCCTGTCCCTATAAATACACGCCTCACCCCAGTCCTTATCCTTTCTTCCACTCTCGCACAAACCCTAGCGGCACCGCTAGCCTTCGACGACACCGGCGACAAAGCGCTTAGCTGCCGGGACCTCACCGACGCCGTCCTCACGCCGGCCGCGGACATTGTCTTCTCCGCCGTCACCATAGGTGTCCTCCGTCGCCAAGTTAGCGCATGGAAGATTGAACTGCTCGGCCTCCTCTGACACTCCGTCTAGCAGTTCGTCATGTGGTAAATAAAACCTCCATTTTATAGTATCTTTGATCCGATAGATTCATCCTTTTCTACCACAAGCAGTTTCTGTTCACACAAGTTGGATCTATTTCATACTGCATCTCATAATATGCCTGGTATATTCACTTATGCTTCACAAAGTAGTTAGATTCCTCACTTGTACTTATTCGTGGATTCGTACAAATCTGGAACCAACTCTCTACCTATGAGTGAATGTCTTCGCACTATGAGGTCAATGTCTTCTAAACTGATTTATCTTCAAAAATCTTCTGAGAATGCATATGACCTCTTCCCCTTCCCTCGCACCTTTAATGCTATCACAAGTACATGTCCGTGGGAGAATCCCTTGGTTCTCATAGTCTGCATTCATTTGCAGAGTTCTTACAGCATCATATAAATTCTCCTGAAGCCAATTCTTGTCTGACCAGTAGACGGAAGACTTTGACAGTTTTGAAGCCTTTCAGTCTAAACTTCATGGCCACAGAGAAATCTGCAAGGAAGGGTGGCAGACAGCGTCGTGGCAACACCTCAAGAGATTTGCCTCCTGACCTCTATGAGTTGTATAAGACAGATCCAGAGGAGGACTACAATCAGCGGAAAACCCGAATCCAATGGATTCGAAGATATTGGGCAGAACAATGGTTCAAGTATAGGTTCGTGACCCAGGAGTATGCTGAGAAAAACGCCATCAAGCGACCGTGGGGAGACATCTTGTACAGAAATCTTCAACCCAGATCCAGAGCTGAAGCCATTGAACAAGGCTTCTATCCTTGCATGGTCTGTAGACCACAGCCTGCCGATGTAGACCCATCTTCGCTGCTATGGTGCCGTGACGACAATCTGTTCAAGCGCAACTTCCGGTTTGACAAGAACTCGGCCAAAGCAAACAAGAATTCATGGGGACTAGACTTCAATCCAGGCCCCTCTGCTCCTCGTGCTGACGGCACACGCGAAGCTGAACCCAATCTGGTTGGGCCCTTCTATAACTTACAAGGTCTCATTACTCACATACAGGTTCAAGGGGCAGTCGTGGATCAACCTGCAGACAACGTTGAATCTGACGAAGCGCCTGCACCACCGAAGCCAAAGAAGCTGAAGAAACCTAAGGCTTCGAAGCCTGCCCCTGCACCAAAGGTTTCACGGGCGAAGCCTCTGGCCACTGCACCTCCTGAACACAGTGTGCAGTCTGAAGATCTGTCCGGCATCTCCAAGCCCTCCAAAGTGAAGATGCCCATGCAACCCACCAGCCAAGCACTGACCCCTACTGTTGTTCTGCGCAGTTGGAATGACGCCATTGATCTGTCCAGCAACGACGATCTTGGCGATGACGCTCTTGAGGAGTTGATCAAGAGCAAGCAAGAGGCACAAATCTTCAATGAACTTCCTCTCTTTGATGTTGAAATCATCAACACGTTCATTGATGAGTGGTTTGACAGCCCAAATGTTAGCTTTGATGATCTTTAGCTTCCCATTGGCCTCAGCGTCGCCTTCCATGGAGCAGTTGCTGCTGAGCTGGCTCTAGCTCAGAAAATTGTCGAGCTGAAGCATAAGATAGATTATGAAAAAGCTCAGTTCAAGAAGCATATGGCCAAGCTCAATGTTGAAGACATTCAGAACTTCCAGACCATGATGCATGAGCTCAAGGAAGCATTCTGAACGAAACGCGAAGAAGCCAAAGGTTCTCGTGAGCGCATGAAGGATCTTGCTGCTAAATGTGTTCAGGGATACAATGAAGCTGAAAAGCACAAGGCTTTGGGGTGACTAGGCACCGACCCCCGAATGGCGGCCAAAAAGAAGAAGAAGCCAGCTGTGGCAGAACCCGAAGCACCAAGGCAGGAAGTACATCCAATTGTCTTCCCAGCCAATATGACTGGCTCAAAGCCTAAGGTCCCCACAGTGGCTTTAGAACTGAAGAAAACAAGGGCAGCTGAAGCCGAAGCCAGGAAGCGCAAGACCAGGGTGACCACTGATGATGCTCCCCCAACCAAGAAACGAAAAACCAAGAAGAGAGACCGGGCTGCTCCCACAGAGCCCCTTGAGGTCGAGCCAATCTCAGTGGCTCGTCCTGCATCTGAACATCTAGAACGCCAAGTGATAGTTCATAAGCCTGCTTCCCCAGAGGCTCCTGAAGCTGAAGACAATCCAGTTGTTGAGCTCACCGCAGCTGAAGACATTGGTCCTCACGACAATGTTGAAGATGATGAAGTCCTTCCTCAGATCGAGCACCAGTTGGTATCATCGCCTGTGCTCATGCACAGCGAACTCATCAGCATTGGTCGTCCTTTGACACCAACTGCTAAGGATGCATCATGGGCTGATCACCCACAACGACAAGACACCCCAAGTTCTCCCCAACGACAAGTCACCTCACCCGTGTAAGATGACGATGACTTTGAGGCCCAGCATACTCCATCTCCGCAAGCATAGCCAGCATTACGCAGGCTTCGCAAAGGACCAAGGCCCCAAGTCACTCCCACCATGCACGTGTCTGAGTCTGAAGCCAAAATGGCTGAAGATATTCCAGCCGCATCAGCCGATGAAGAAGAAGAACCAAGAGTTGAAGCTGATAGCGTTGCTACACCCCTGTCCCACCAAGATGTTGTTCTTGAGGAGAATGTGTCCGACCCTCCAGCTCCTGAAGTGGAGGTTAACAATCTTGAGGCAGCCACCAACATCAATACTGAAGCTAATGACGTTGTCATGGCTGAAGCTAATGTGGTGCCTGAAGCTCATGCGGTACCAGAAGTGCAAGCGCCTGAAGCCACTGCAGCACTCGAAGCCACTGCTGAAGCACCTGAGGTGCAAGCACCTGAAGCCAATGTGGCCCCTGAAGCCCAGATCAACGATAATGTCAATGCTCCTGTACCCCCTCCAAGACCTCATACAATTGAGCTGGCATTTGATCGTGGTCAGCCTGTTATGGTCTGATGGCCCATTCTGGTTCCTCCACCTGCTGCGGGTCCATAATTTGACTATCATGTCGAGCATAGACCTCCCGTGTAGAAGCCCAAGCCAAGACTTCCACGATTCCCAGGCACTGCAACTTCACCTGGGGTCTTCAATGTGAATGATTTCGTGGCACACAACACCTTATTCAACAGCGCCAAGAACCCTTACACCAAACCTTGCATTTCATCAGATCGGTTCTGGAGCTATCAGCAGCGCAGCTACTATTCATGCGTCTTATACAATCAAGGGCGCATATTTCCACATATGCGTCTCGACACTGAAGCTATAGCTGGCCTGCCCTGCCTTGAAGAAGCGTTGGATTGCTTCAGAGACGCTGGACTGCTGCAGTTTGTCACAGATAAGGAACACTCGAATGAAGAGCTTATGCTATAGTTCTATGCAAGGCTACAACAGGGATCCAAAGACTTGGGTCCTTGAGTGGATGATAGGCAATGTCCATCATGAAGCCAAAGCTCTTGATATCATTGAGCTCACAGGCCTGCCCACTCCTGGTGAGTACTATGAATCAGGTTGTCAACAACACCAGAATGCTTTGGAGAGCATCTTTCAGAAGCCAGAATCCAACAGGAGCCAAATGTTGAGCATGATGAAGCCTTTGCCTCACAGACACTGACTACCCATCTGAATTCTTTGTTGAAGACCTAGAGTATCTGCCTCGCACCATTTATCATATCATCAGAAAAACTCTATGGCCCATCAAAGGACATTCATCTCTAGCGAAGCCTGAAGGAGCAATGAAGACTTTGGTCTTCTATATCTTCAATGGCATCAGCTTCAATGCTCAAGACTTCTTCATCAGGCAGTTTGCTGCATCAGGCTCCGGCATTTTTGGTCTGAAGTTCTATGCTCCATGGGTAATGCGACTTATCAAGCTTCACTCTGCCATTAACTATCAGCCGTCTGCGCGCAATCATCTTGTCTTCCTGCCAGAGGTTGATCTGTCTGTTGAAGCTATTTACCCAAAGCCTGCTAAGGATCCCATTTATCTTCACAATGTTGATCACCAAAGCTTCACCCAGCCCATTGAAGGAGTTCAGGCAGTGTCGCGCGTTTATCCCTTGGCTGGCAACACACGTACCCCTCGCGCTCAAACTGACGCCACTGGTAGCACCATGCACAAAGGCCTTGTCGGTGTCAAAACCGGCGGATCTCGCGTAGGGGGTCCCGAACTTTGCATCTAGGCCGGATGGTAATAGGAGGCAAGGGACACGAAGTTTTACCCAGGTTCGGGCCCTCTTGATTGAGGTAAAACCCTACGTCCTGCTTGATTAATATTGATGATATGGGTAGTACAAGGGTAGTACAAGAGTAGATCTACCACGAGATCGGAGAGGCTAAACCCTAGAAGCTAGCCTATGGTATGATTGTTGTTCTGTATGTTGTCCTACGGACTAAAACCCTCCAGTTTATATAGACACCGGAGAGGGTTAGGGTTACACAAAGTCGGTTACAATGGTAGGAGATCCACATATCCGTATCGCCAAGCTTGCCTTCCACGCCAAGGAAAGTCCCTTCCGGACACGGGACGAAGTCTTCAATCTTGTATCTTCATAGTCCAGGAGTCTGGCTGAAGGTATAGTCCGGCCATCCGGACACCCCCTAATCCAGGACTCCCTCAGTAGCCCCTGAACCAGGCTTCAATGACGACGAGTCCGGCGCACAGTTTGTCTTCGGCATTGCAAGGCGGGTTCCTCCTCCAAGTACTTCATAGAAGATTTTGAACACAAAGATAGTGTCCGGCTCTGCAAAATAAGTTTCCACATATTGCCATAGAGAGAATAATATTTACACAAATCTAATTTGCTGACGTATTTCATAGTGTGACGCACCACGACCAAGCCTTTATTCGAATCGTTTTACTATCCCACCTCAGCACGTCATGCGAGGCGGTTTCCTTGGCACGTCTTGTTAAAGCAGAGATCGTGTCCCCTTATTCCGGGATTCTCATCAATACGGGCGTGGGTATCCCAACCGCGCCATTGATTATGGCGCTTGGGGATAAGCAAGTTTTACCAGGCTGGTGGGGACACATAGTTGCGTCCACCCATATAAGGGGATAAGGATCCACCTTTTGAACTACACCTTCTTCCTCCTTTGCCTATCCATTCTTGCGCACCCGAGCTCCAGCGCCCAAGTCCACACTCCCCACCTCAACCTTCTCCAGCCATGTCCGGAGCAGGAGGCAACTGGATGGTCTCCTCCGTTACGGAGGGACACATTAAAAAACTGAGGAAGGCCGGATACTTATCCAACGACATCGCGTACCGGCTTCCTGAAGAGGGGCAGCTCCTCCCCACCCCAAGGCCCCATGAGAGGGTAGTGTTCCTTCCCCACTTCCTCCATGGACTGGGCTTTCCTATCCACCCATTCGTTCGGGGACTCATGTTCTACTACGGCCTGGATTTCCATGATCTAGCCCCGAAATTCATCCTCAACATCTCGGCGTTTATCATCGTGTGCGAGGCTTTCCTCTACATCCGCCCCCATTTCGGCCTATGGCTCAAGACTTTCAATGTCAAGCCGAAGGTGGTGCGCGGCAACCAGGCGGAGTGCGGAGGCGCTATGGTGGACAAGATGCCCAACGTCTTATGGCTCGAGGGCTCCTTTGTGGAGACCCTGAAGGGGTGGCAATCGGGGTGGTTTTACATCACCGAGCCGTGCGACCCTGAGTGGATCGCAGCCCCCGAGTTCCGGTCCGGACCCCCAATGCGGCTCACGTCCTGGAAAGAGATGGGCCTATCGTGGGGCAGCAAAGGAGAGGTGACTGGACTGCAAACGTGCATCCAAACCCTGGTGGACAAGCAGCTCAGGCTTGTCAACGTAGTCCAGGTTATGCTCATCCGCCGGATCCTCCTGTGTCAACAACGGGCCTTCAATCTGTGGGAGTTCAACCCGGCACAGCACCAAACTCTAAGCAGGCTCTTCGACACGACGTACGAAGATGTCTGGAAGGTGCTTTTCAAGGGTGTCGAGGCTCCCGCATCTGCTACCGAGGATCGCGGATTCAGCGTGCAGCGTCATGCTAGTGCGGTAAGTTGTTTGTACCTTTTACAGGGTATTAGTTTTTCATAGTTTAACTCTATGCAGGATCTAAGCTCCCTTGCCTTTGACAGGTTTGGCAGGCGAAGTCCGGACAGATCGACTGTCCGGCTCCTTTGCCCGAAGACCCAACCGATGCCCGCTTGGCGAAGCTGCTGGTTCCGGCACCCTATGTGGTGCTGGAGAAGAAGGCCAAGAAGAAGGCCACAGTGACTCGAAAGAGTGCCCGGCGCCCGGAGGTGTCGGATTCATCATCCGATGACTCCAAGACACACTCCTCCCATGAAGACGACGAGGAGGAAGAAGATATCTCTCCCCCTCCAGCGAGGGAAGGGAAGAAAAGGAAGGCCGCCCCAACTGGGGAGGCAGAAGGGTCCAAGAAGGGGAAAACCCTTCCTCCGGACTACTCCACCAACGCCGATGACGGCGAAGTGGAGTGGCCGCTCAGGGCCAAGCCCCTGGCGAAATCGTAAGTATCCGGATACCATAGTAATTCATAGTATTCCTTTATTGCACAGCTTTCCCTTATGTTGAATATGTTTATGCAGCCCACCCAAAGACCGGTTCGATGCGTCGTCGAGCGGTTCACTTGCCTCGTCGGATGTGAATTCGCTTCCGACGGCTTTCTCCCCCCGCCCTACGGACGACACCGAAGTGTTGTCGCAACAGGTTCCAAGCCAGGAGGAGGTGGTCCTGGAGGCGCCGCAAGGCGACCTCCCGGGCCCCAGGAGTGAAGGGGATAGAACCCCTAGGGCTCCATGTCCGGCTCTAGGCCAGACACCGCTCCGAAACCTTCAAAGGTTCTAGAGTCCGGCGGGCGACCTCCTTCCAAGAGGTGCAAGCCCACCGTGCCGGTGACCCCCGTCCAACCGGAGGTGCCGGACAATCTATTGGAGGTGCTCGAAGGCGCCTCCATCGACGAGGAGCACCGCACCATTATGAGTGCGGTGGTCCAGAAGGTTCAGTCCGCCAAGAGCGGACTGACTGAAGGTTGTACTAGCCTTTTAACAGGCTTTGAGGTAAGTAAAGAATGTGTAAATAATATTACCGCATAGACAATAGCCCCTGATGCTCTATTTGGCATTCGGGAAGAAAAGCCGAATAGAGGATCAAATAAAATTCGCAGGAGTCTAACAAAAAGGACTCAATACGCGTATGCAGGCTTCTCTGCTGGCTTCTGCCGCACTGACTGCGGAAGTGGACACGCTAAAGCAGAACCTCGAGCAGTCCGAGCAAGAGCTCGGGCGTGCCAAGAAGCAGCTCGAGGACAAGGAAGGTAATAAATACCTTGTTTAAATATATATAAAAAAGGTGCAATTGCAGAAGATGACAGGATTATCGTGGCTATTGTAGGGGCCACGTCTGAGGTGGCGACCCCTAAGCAAGCGCTGCTCGAGGCCAAGAAGAGGGCGGCCACGGAGCGCACCGAGCGGGAGAAGTATGAGGCCGAGGTTGGAAAGGTGCGGCAAGAGCTCCAAGCTCTCAGGGAAAAACATGAGAGTTTGGAGCTTGACTCAAAGACGCGAGCGTCCGAGCTCGCGGTGGCTATTGAAAATGCCAAGTCTGCCAAGGCCGAATCCCAGAAGACCCTCCAGGAGTTGGATGAGGTGAAAAAGATAGCGGCGGGTAAGGCATTCTTTATGCAAAGCAAACACATAAACGTGAGTTACTTGTTACTTACCCAAATCCGGAGCTCCCCAGGAGCATTCGCAGATCTTCCCCGTAGCGTGTCCGATGCCGCCGCATTCTATCGAGCCGAGGAGGGCAGCTCGACGGAGAAGGTGTTCTGGTCTCAACATGCTGAGGCCGGACACCCCGTGCCCCTGAGCGACCAGCTGAAACAACTGGTTGAGCTCCACAAGGCGGCCGAACAGGACATGAAGGGCCTCATAGTTCGGCTGTGGCCTGGAAAGGCTCTTCCTGGGAGCTATTTCGGGCTGGTGCGGCGGCTGGTGGGGGCCTGTCCAAGGCTCGAAGTCATCAAGCGCTCCGTCTGCATTGAAGGTGCCCGTAGGGCCCTTGCCCGTGCTAAGGTGCACTGGGGCAAGCTGGATGCTGAGAAGCTTGTGAAGGACGGGCCACCACCGGGGAAGGAGCATCGCAAGCCCGAGAATTATTATAAGGATGTTCTGAAGGGTGCCTGCCTTATGGCGGATGAGTGTTCCAGGGATGTAATTTTTGAGTAAAACTCGCTCGTTTTGTCCTGTGCGCTGAAAACTTGTTCATATGCGCTAAGCAATGCTGTTGGAATTTAAAATATTACCTTATGTGCGGCTTTTTATCAATTCTGAGAGATGGTGAGTCGTCGGCTTCTGCCCCTGTGCCGCTAGTGCTAGGGTGTTCGGGGATAAACCTTAGCGCTCTTTTTCCCATGTTTGGGTTCTTCGAGGGAGGCGCTCAGCACAGCGAACAAGGCAATCAGACTATAATGCTTGAACACTCTCACTTAGCCATAGAATTCTATAATTTTAAATTTTGGCAAAGCCCCTGGTATTTGGAAGACCGAGTTCGGGGCGCTATCCACGCCTTGGCGGGACAGAGCCGACTCCTCGCTCTAAGCAGCATAAGTCTTTAGGGACTCGAAAAACCTCTAGAACAGCGACCAGCTCTCGCTTCATCATGATAGTCAGTTTTAGCTCTCTCTACTGAGGTGCTCGACCCAGCTCAACTGGGGCACAATCGCAGTAGTTCTCCTAGTGCTACCTTAGCCGATATAGCGGAACGTAAGGCACCAAAACATAGGAGCTGGGCAAACCCAACTATTGACCCAAGACATGATTCGGAGCCGATGCATATAATGCTATAAGTTTGGGGTGCCGCACTTGTTAAAGTGTTCGGACTTCTCACACCATATTGAGGGGTACTAAAGCCCCTGGCGTATTTTGGCCGTACCAAAGTGTACGGATGCAACATGTCGTTAAGGAACATATATTTGTAAAAAAAGAGTAATACAAAAATAGACAGAAGCTATGCATTGTTTATTAAAAAGGGTTGCGATCAAAGCAGAACAATACAAATAATGCGATAAGCAAAAGGTTGGACTATTTAACATGTCCGTTCCAGGGGCAGGCTGCGGAATGGTAAGCGAAACAGGTATACTGCTCATGATAGAGACCACCTGGGAGTTCCGTAATGCGGCATGGCTTGTCTGCTTCCCTGGTTCTTGCATCGTTTGTGCGGCAATTGAACTGCCAAACAGGCCTTCCGAAGAGTGGAGTCCTGAAAGTAAGAGAAAAATTAAAAAATCGGCAGCCCCTGGTGCGGTTTAAGCCGTGTTTCGGGCGTGCCGTGATGATTCCCCTCCCCCTGCACCCATGGTATTTCTAGAACGTAGTTATGTACGCGAAGTACTGGTGTCGCATTTTTGCGAGGGCTGGGGTTGGGGCCACATTGCTACGCCTGCTCAGAACGTGCCAGGCGGTCTTGTTGTAGGTTACTCTGGGCGCGCTTGACGGTGTCCGGACGTTTAATGGCCGGACTGGAGAACTGCCTGGAGTGGCTGCTTTGTACTTCCGCAGCAAGGGCCGCCGTGTGCTCCTCCGTTCGGAGAGAGCGTTCAGTGTTTCCATTGACCGTAATTACTCCTCGAGGGCCTGGCATCTTGAGCTTAAGGTATGCGTAGTGCGGTACCGCATTGAACTTGGCGAATGCGGTTCGCCCGAGCAGTGCGTGATAGCCACTGTGGAATGGGACTATGTCGAAGATTAACTCCTCGCTTCGGAAATTATCCGGAGATCCGAAGACCACTTCAAGTGTGACTGAGCCTGTACAGTTGGCCTCTACACCTGGTATTATGCCTTTAAAGGTCGTCTTGGTGGGCTTAATCCTCGAGGGATCTATGCCCATTTTCCGCACTATATCCTGGTAAAGCAGGTTCAGGATGCTACCGCCGTCCATAAGGACTCTAGTGAGATGAAATCCGTCAATGATTGGGTCTAGAACCAATGCGGCGAATCCGCCATGACGGGTGCTAGTGGGATGGTCCCTTCGATCAAAGGTGATCGGGCATGAGGACCATGGGTTGAACTTTGGGGTGACTGGCTCTACCGCGTATACGTCCCTTAACGCGCGCTTCCGCGCCCTCTTGGGGATGTGGGTTGCATATATCATGTTCACCGTCCGCACTTGTGGGGGAAAACCCTTTTGTCCACTGTTGTTCGGCGGCCGGGGCTCTTCGTCGTCATTGCTATGCAGCCCCTTGTCTGTGTTTTCGGCATTTAACTTGCCTGCCTGCTTGAACACCCAAAAATCCCTGTTGGTGTGATTGGCCGGCTTTTCGGGGGTGCCATGTATCTGGCACAAGCGGTCGAGTATTCGGTCCAAACTGGACGGGCCCCTAGGATTTCTTTTGAATGGCTTTTTCCGCTGACCGGATTTATAGCCTCTGAATCCAGCATTAACTGCCGTATCCTCAGCATTGTCGCCGTTAGTGCGGCGCTTCTGCTTGTTGCGACGCGACCTGCCACTACTGTCCCTGGTATCCGAATTACTAGGGTTCTTGGTCATATTGTTGCTACGAGCAAGCCAGTTGCCTTCTCCCACGCAAAAGCGGGTCATGAGTGTCGTGAGTGCTGCCATAGATTTCGGCTTTTCCTGTCCAAGGTGCCGGGCAAGCCACTCGTCACGGATATTGTGCTTGAAGGCTGCTAGGGCCTCAGCATCCGGACAGTCGACTATTTGATTTTTCTTTGTTAGGAACCGTGTCTAGAATTGCCTGGCCGATTCCTCTGGCTGCTGAATTACGTGGCTTAGGTCATCGGTGTCTGGTGGTCGCACATAAGTGCCCTAGAAATTGTTGAGGAATGCGGCTTTCAGGTCCTCCCAACAACCGATTGATCCTGCTGGCAAGCTGTTGAGCCAATGCCGAGCTGGTCCTTTAAGCTTGAGTGGGAGGTATTTGATGGCGTGGAGATCATCGCCGCGGGCCATGTGGATATGAAGGAGATAATCCTCGATCCATACCGCAGGATCTGTTGTGCCATCATATGATTCAATGTTTACGGGTTTGAAACCCTCGGGGATTTGATGATCCATTACTTCGTCTGTGAAGCATAGTGGGTGTGCGGCGCCTCTGTACTGGGCTATATCATGACGTAGCTCCAATGAGCTTTGTCTACTGTGTTCGGCCCTACCGGATTTGTGTCCGGTGTGACGGTTACCGTCTTGAGTCATGGGGCGCCCTTGCGATCCGTAGATCGATCTTGTTTGCCTTGCCTTGTCCTCCAACATATCTCGCGGGTCTGGCGCATTTTCCCATTGCCTTGGTACGGGGTGCGGCTTGAGTGGAGGGCCGAGAGGCCTCTCTGTCGCGGCCATGAGGTGGCCGGTCGGCCGTATCAAGTGCTGGTGATGTAGGTTTAAGTGCTTCCTCCTCTAATCGGGGTAGCAACCTACGCTTTGGGTAGCTCTTGGAGGGGCGTTCGAGTTTATGCTCTTCGGCCGCAAGGACTTCAGTCCATCTGTCGACTAGCAAATCTTGATCAGCTCTAAGTTGTTGCTGTTTTTTCTTGAGGCTTCTTACCATGGCCATAAGCCTGCGTTGAAAACGCTCTTGCTCGACGGGATCCTCTGGCACGACGAATTTGTCGTCGTCGAGGCTTGCCTCGTCTTCGGAGGGAGGCGTATAGTTATTGTCCTCGACCTCTCTGTCTGCCACTCTCTCGTGAGGGCTGGCTTCTCCATCCTCCTGTGCTGACTCTTGCTGGAGGGGGTTTTCTTCGGTGCTCTCCGGAGTATTATTATCTCCCGTGCTGGAGTCACCGTATTTGCTTTGGCGGGATTTTGAGCGGCGCCGCTGCCGCCGACGCTTAGGTTGTTTCTTGGAGGGGTCATCCTCCGCTGTTCCATCGCCATCTCCTTGTTTTGGGGTGTCCACCATGTATATGTCATACGATGAGGTGGCTTTCCAGGGCCTAATAGGCGCTGGTTCTTCATCATCTCCTGCATCGGTGTCCATACCGTCGATGTCTTCGGAGTCGAAGTCGAGCATGTCGGTTAAATCGTCAACAGTGGCTACAAAGTGGGTGGTGGGTTGGCTTTGAGTTTCTTCATCGTCTGTATCCCAACCTTGCTGGCCGTATTCGGCCAGGGCTCTCTTGATAAAGAGAGAGACTTTAGTGTCTTCAGAATATCACCGAAAGGCGAGTGCTGAAAGATGTCCACAGCAGTAACCTCCATGATCGACTCCCAATCGGATTCGATCGGCAGGGGCGCAGAGGGTTCGGAGTCCGGAGAGGAGTCCGACTCCTTGGAGTCATGAGTATCGCGGAGTGCAGGGCTGGCGTTCGGCTCGATCGCCGTTGGGATCGCAGCCCCCGAGGTGGCGTCCAACCACCCATCCTCGATCGGCGCACTTGGCTTCGAATTAAGGGTCGCAGCCGATGCGGGTGCGGCCTCCAGGGCACTGTTCAGCGGCAGAGCTAGATCATGCTCGTCGTGACAGCGCGACGCGCTCGGCAGTGGCTCGAATCCGTCGAGGATCAAGTCCCCGCGGATGTCAGCTGTATAGTTTAAACTTCCAAATCTGACCTGACGGCCAGGGGCATAGCTTTCGATCTGCTCCAGATGGCCAAGTGAATTGGCCCGCAGTGCGAAGCCGCCGAAGACGAAGATCTGTCCGGGGAGGAAGGTCTCACCCTGGACTGCATCGCTATTGATGATCGTAGGAGCCATCAAGCCTAACAGCGACGACACGGAGGAACTCTCAATGAAAGCACCAATGTCGGTGTCAAAACCGGCGGATCTCGGGTAGGGGGTCCCGAACTATGTGTCTAGGACGGATGGTAACATGAGGCAAGGGACACGAAGTTTTACCTAGGTTCGGGCATTCTTGATGGAGGTAAAACCCTACGTCCTGCTTCATTAATATTGATGATATGGGTAGTACAAGGGTAGTACAAGAGTAGATCTACCACGAGATCGGAGAGGCTAAACCCTAGAAGCTAGCCTATGGTATGATTGTTGTTCTATATGTTGTCCTATGGACTAAAACCCTCCGGTTTATATAGACACCGGAGAGGGTTAGGGTTACACAAAGTCGGTTACAATGGTAGGAGATCCACATATCCGTATCGCCAAGCTTGCCTTCCACACCAAGGAAAGTCCCTTCCGGACACGGGACGAAGTCTTTAATCTTGTATCTTCATAGTCCAGGAGTCCGGCTGAAGGTATAGTCCGGCCATCCGGACACCCCCTAATCCAGGACTCCCTCAGGCCTCGAAGGCGATCTCATGTTCTAAATGACCGAGAGCTTCTCATCGCGCTACACCAGAAACAGGACAAACATCACGACTGGCTTAAGCGTCAGATGCAAAGCCTCTTGATGGATGTCAACCGCATTCGCAATCTTGCCACCAAGAATGCCTTTGTCACTCATGAAACCTGTCAGAGGTCGTGGAAGAGTTTGACATTGCTTAGTGTTGAAGCTGATCTGCAAGATGATGGCTTCACCGAATGATTCAAGTTTGACTCAACTCCTCCCAGGAATGCTCACTTGCGTAGAACTCCCTCACTTGAAGACTCTGACTATTCGTCCTCAGCTGCAACAGTGAATGCCAGAGTCATTAATGACCAAGATGATGCAACTTCACCTCCTCCAACTTCAGCGCGTGTCTACACTGCACCAAGTTCTTCTGCACCACTGGACCTCAACGATGACCCTGTTGCCTCGCCTGCACCTCATGGGAACGAGTAGGCGCTCTATGTCTTCAACCCCTTTTGGTCCTTACTGACAAAAGGGGGAGAAGCATATGAGTTGATAGTCTTCAAGCGGGTCCATATGGGTGGTTGCTTTACCTTTTGCTACTTTTGCCAAGTGCTTACAACTCTTGCTTTTCGATACATTTCGTTCTTTGAGTTGTAACACTTAAACTCGATGGTCGTCTGCTACTTATTTGCTATTTTGTGATGCGATGATAAATTCCGCATGTGCGATGATAACTTCCGCACTTAGGTCATTTTGCAGACGTCCATTTTTCCTTATGCATGTCATTATCTTCGTTACATCCAATCATGCGTGATGAATTGTCATCATAAGTTGAAGAGGATCTCCACAAGTACAACCTGCCATGTGCATTTGCATTCCAAGAGCAAATTACTTATATGCACATCTTCAGGGGGAGCCTTTGCCACATATGAAGACAATACCCTATCCTTTACAATTTCACGTATTTTATTACCCGTTGGAAACTTCAACCAGTTTGTCATCAATCACCAAAAAGGGGGAGATTGTAAGTGCATCTAGTGCCACCCCTAGTTTGGTTTTGGAGTATTGACGACAAACCTGATTGAGGGACTAATGTGTTTGTGAGTATTGCGGGATAACACAGGTAGAAGTCCCTCATTGATTCGGTTTTCCTACCAGAGATGACCCCTAAAAATGTATGAAGACATTGAAGTCAAAGGTGGTATGTGAAGACATTCACATTGAAGACTATGACAAGAGAAGACATCGCATGAAGACTATGGAGCGCGAAGACTTAGTTGTTTCGTCGTTATTTTTCTTCTTTGTTGAGTCATAGGAACCACCGTACTGTCAAGTGGGGTCCAAGAGATCCAGTCAAAATGACTGAAGTGATGCTTAACCAAAATCCTATGTCTTCGAGCGAACACAATGAGAGCAAATTTTATCCAGAGCTGGATAAGTGAGCTTTGCTTGTAGCCCAAGTAAAGTTGTCGTGTGTGTTTGAAATCTGACCGTTGGAACACGTGTCAGTTCCTTAGTGACCCAGGGTCATTTCGGACAAATCAGGTTGGGTTGCCTAGTGGCTATAAATAGCCCACCCCCTACAACCATAAACGGTTGGCTGCTCAGAGTTAGTGTACGGCTTTTGTCGTTTGAGAGCAACCCACCTTAAAGCCTTGGAGAGAGAATTCCTTGCGAGAATAAAGCCCTAAACACCCAGAGCCAAAGAGTGTTAGGCATCACTTAAGTCTTCCTGTCTGTGTGATCTGAAGACTTATTACACTTGAGGACTGTGAATCCTCCAGCCAGTTAGGCGTCGCGTTCTGAGCATCCAAGAGTCATATTGGATTGCCGGTGAACGAAGTCTGTGAAGGTTTGGAAGTCTGCCTTGAAGACTTACCAGAGTGATTGGGCGAGGACTGGGTGTCCTTAGCTCAAGGGGAATAAGGTGAAGACACGGTCTTCTGAGTTGAATCTCAGCCTCCCTAACCAGACGTATAGTTGTCATAGCAACTGGAACTGGTCCAACAAATCATTGCCTTCAACGAGTCACTGGTTCTATCCTTCCCGTCTCTTTATTTACAGTTGGTCCTTGTGAAGTCATTATCTGTTTGCATTATCTTTTGTCTTCACTGAGTGATTGCTTGTTCTGATTGGCTTCATTCTATCTTCCTACCTAATCTATACTGCCTAGCTGCCATTAGTCGTTGTGCTTTCACTTCATTGAATACTTGACTATGGCTTGCTTAGTGTAGTCTACCTTCCGCTGCATGGTAATATGTTTATTTCTATCGTTTCTCTTCGAAACTCCCATGTTTTGAAGACTTTTAAAAATCGCCTATTCACCCCCCCCCCTCTACTCGATCACTAGCACTTTCACTATCTATTTACTTTTATGCTGAGTCATCATCCTCTTATTAAAAAGCACCAGTTAGAGAGCACCGCTGTCATTTGCATTCTTTACTGTTAGTTTACATTGAGTATGACTTGACTGGATATCTTTTACCATGAATTACAATGTCTAGTCAGTACTTAGTATTTAAAGGTGCTCTGCATTTATGTTTTGCGGTCTCAGAAAGGGCTAGCGAGATACCATCTTGTTATATCATATTATGATTGTTTTGAGAAAGTGTTGTCATCCAAGATTTTTTATTATGGCTCGCTAGTTGATTATGCTATTGATATGAGTAAACTTGAGACCTATGCGTTATTGCAAATGTGGTTAGTTATAATCTTTGCTGAAAACTTGAGTGCTGGCTTTACATATTTACAACAACAAGAGCAAACAGAGTTTGTAAAAGTTTTTCTTTTTCACTTTCAGTTTGTGAACTGAATTGATTAAGGACAAGCAAAGGTTTAAGCTTGGGGGAGTTGATACGTCTCCAACGTATCTACTTTTCCAAACACTTTTGCCCTTGTTTTGGACTCTAACTTGCATGATTTGAATGGAACTAACCCGGACTGACGCTGTTTTCAGCAGAATTACCATGGTGTTATTTATGTGCAGGAGCAAACGTTACCGGAATGACCTGAAACTTCACAGAGCAAATTTTCAGAAAATATAAAAAATTACCTGCAAAAGATGAAGGCCAGGGGGCCCACCACCTCTTCACGAGGGTGGGGGCGCGCTTGCCCCCCTAGGGCGCGTCTCCCTACCTCGTGGGCCCCTTGTTGCCTCTCCGACTCCAACTCCATATATTGTGTTTCGAGGAGAAAAAAATCAGAGAGAAGAAATTATCGCATTTTACGATACAGAGCCGCCGCCAAGCCCTAAAACCTCTCGGGAGGGCTGATCTGGAGTCCGTTCGGGGCTCCGGAGAGGGGAATCCGTCGCCATCGTCATCATCAACCATCCTCCATCACCAATTTCATGATGCTCACCGCCGTGCGTGAGTAATTCCAACGTAGGCTTGTTGGACAGTGATGGGTTGGATGGGATCTATCATGTAATCGAGTTAGTTTTGTTAGGGTTTGATCCCTAGTGTCCACTATGTTCTGAGATTGATGTTGCTATGACTTTGCTATGCTTAATGCTTGTCACTAGGGTCCGAGTGCCATGATTTCAGATCTGAACCTATTATGTTTTCATCAGTATATGTGTGTTCTTGATCCTATTATGTTTTCACTATGTGTTAATGCTTTGTTCCGGTTCTCTATTAAAAGGAGGCCTTAATATCCCTTAGTTTCCGTAAGGACCCCGCTGCCACGGGAGGGTAGGACAAACGATGTCATGCAAGTTCTTTTCCATAAGCACGTATGACTATATTCGGAATACATGCCTACATTACATTGACGAACCGGAGCTAGTTCTGTGTCACCCTAGGTTATGACTATTACATGATGAACCGCATCCGGCATAATTCTCCATCACCGATCCATTGCCTACGAGCTTTCCATTTATTGTTCTTCGCTTATTTACTTTCCCGATGCTATTGATATCATCACTATAGAATACCAAAAACATTGCTTTTACTACTGTTACCTTTTGTTACCATTATCACTACTATCATATTACTTTGCTACTAAACACTTTGATGCAAATATTAAGTTTCCAGGTGTGGTTGAATTGACAACTCAGCTGCTAATACTTGAGAGTATTCTTTGGCTCCCCTTGTGTCGAATCAAGAAATTTGGGTTGAATACTTTACCCTCGAAAACTGTTGTGATCCCCTATACTTGTGAAGCAGTCGATCCACCGCTTTAGAACTGGAGCTAGCAATGACAATATCATCAACATAAACAAGTATGTAAATGACCACACCCCCTTTCCGAAAGATGAAGAGGGAAGTGTCAGCCTTAGAGGACTGAAAACCAAGTTGATGCAGTCGATCACTGAGGCGGGAACACCATGCTCAAGGAGACTGTTTCAGCCCATAGATTGACTTCCGAAGCTTGCAAACATGGTGAGGGTCGTGAGGATCCTCAAAGCCCGGTGGCTGCTGCATATAGACCTCCTCATCAATAAGACCATGAAGGAATGCATTGCTCACATCAAGCTGTCGCAAACACCAACCCCTGTGAAACAGCGAGTGAGAGCACAAGGCGAACAGTAGCTGGTTTGACAACTGGACTAAACGTGTCGAGATAGTCAACACCATACTGCTGAGTGAACCCGCGAGCGACCAGGCGGGCTTTGTACTTGTCAAGAGAGCCATCAGAACGTTGGTTGACTTTGAAAATCCACTTACAGGTGACAATGTTGATGCCGGAAGGACGTGGAACAAGCGACCATGTCACGGTGTGCTGAAGGGCCGAAAACTCCTCTTGCATAGAGGCTTTCCATGCAGGATCAACGAGCGCCTGTCGGTACGTAGCTGGAGCGGCCACAACAGCACTGAAACCACGGCGATACGGGTTGTACCGGACAGTGCCATCAGTGGGGATTTTCGGGCGTTGTATGTTGTTCTGAAGACGCGTGCGCGTCCGCTCAACGGGGGGAGCCGCAGACCGAGCCGGCTACAAGGCAGGAAGTGATGGAGGAGCAGCCGCCGGAGAGACCGACGACAAGGCCGATGGTAATGGAGAGGCGCTCCTCGGAGAGGCCGTTGGCGAGGCTGGTGGTGATGGAGGAGCGCCCGCTGAAGACGCCGGCGCGTCTGGTCCGGCATCGACGCGCGCAGAGGCGTCAAGTGCAGATGATGTACGTGCTGATGGTGAGGCCGGCTCGTCTATCTGGTCAGTACATGGCGTAGACATGGTAGAGGCCGGAGTCGGCCCACCTGATGGAGAAGCATCACAGCCGGGGCCTGCTGCTGGACGTGTGGCACATGATGGCTCGGTGCATGGCGTTGTAGCATGCACGTTGCTATGGCCCTGTACAGCGCTCGTAGATACATGTCATTCCTCTGTATCTGTAGGACACAAGTCAGGAAACAAAAACGACAAGTTGTAGTTTCTCACATTAGCATCCTGAACTACTGACTCATTGGAAGGAAACGATACATGAGGATTTAAGAGAGACAAGTAGGGACACGCACTGGCCACAAAGGGAAAAACATTTTCATCGAAGACGACATCTCGGGAGATATAGATGCGACCAGTGGACTTGTCAAGACACTTATAACCTTTATGGAACGGACTATATCTGAGAAAAACTCACATCTTGGAGCGGAACTCAAGTTTTCGGGAGTTGTATTTACGAAGACTAGGCCAACACGCACATCCAAATATACAAAGAAAAGAGTAATCGGTCGTGATGTGAAGAAGACGTGTGAGTGGTGGCATATTTTGAAGGGTCCGGCTGGGCATGCGGTTAACCAACTAACATGCGGTAAGAAGAGCTTCATCCCAATAACGCAAAGGAAGATAGGAGTGAGCGAGGAGAGCAAGCCCGGTTTCAACCAAGTGCCGGTGCTTCCGTTAAGCTATACCATTTTGTTGGGATGTATGTGGACAGGATATGCAATGAGAAATACTGACACACTAAAAACAATTTATGCAACCGGTGGTATTCACCCCCCCCCCCCAATCAGATTGAACCGCACCGATTTTTGCATTGAGGAGTCGTTCGACATGGGCCTGAAAATTATAGAAAACTTGTTCGACATCATATTTATGTTTAAGAAGATAAATTCACGTAAAACTTAAAACCTCCAGAGGAGGCGAGGGCAGGCCCCCACACATCGGTATGAATAAGCTCAAGTGGTTTCGAAGAAACATGAGATGAATTATTTTAAGGTAATTGATGACTTTTGGCTCGTTGACATGCGTCACAAACGAAAGTATCATGACTCGACGAACACGGGAGTTTATTTGACCGAACGACAGACTCAACTACATTATTTCATGGGTGACCCAAGCGATGATGCCACTGACTCGATGAAGAACAGACTCCGGAGAGCGCTCGACGTGATGATGACGATGACGGTTGACCATATGGGATGGGGTAGAGGCCATTGCGACTTCTACCGACAAGAAGGACCCTCCTCGTGATTTTGTCCTTCACACAAAAGAAAAAACGGTGAAATTCCACAAACACTTGGTTATCCGAAACAACACGATAAACAGAAAGAAGATGTTTGTGAATTTCAGGGACGTGCAGAACATTTTTAAGGTGGATGGGATCACTAGAGCCAGCAAGTTTAGTATGACCAATATGAGGAATTTCCAAACCTGCACCATTTGCAACTTGAACTTGATCCTTTCCACCATAGCGCTCGGGCACCGTCAAGCGGTCAAGGTCGCTGGTGAGGTGGTCAGTGGCACCGGTGTCGAGGTACCAATTGCTGTCGCGGTGGCCGTATGTAGCCATGTTGCCGCTGCGGTCATTGGACTGGTAGGCATGGTTGTAGCGATCGCGACAATCGGTGGCGTAGTGCCCCTCCTCACGGCATATTTGGCACCTTGGAGGACGACGGTTTCTGCCGCCGCCGCCGTTATGACGGCCACCATTGTTGCCACGGTTGCCATTGGAACCATAGCGGCCACCATTGCCACCACTCTTGTTTCCATGGCCACCATGGCCAACATTGTTGTTCCGGTTGCCGTCGCGGGAACCGGAGCCGTTGCCGTGGCGCACGATGTTGTTGGCTGATGAAGAGAAGTCGCCGCTGTTCACGACATGCTGCTCCTGACGTGCCTCGAAGCTGAGAAGGTAGGAATAAAAATTGGAGAGGCTTACTTCTCCTGTGAAGATGGAGAGTGCAGTCATGAGGGGTCATATTCCTGACCCAGCCCACCGATTATGTGCCCGCTGATCTCGTCATCGGACGGTACCTTGCCGACGATGGCCAGTGCGTTGGCATAGCCTGTCATCTTGTGGAAGAATTTTGCCGCCGACATGTCCTTCTTCTTGGTCTGCGACACCTGCGTACGGAGTTGGCGCACACTGGCCCGATTCTGGGCAGCGAACATAGTGCCGAGGGCAGTCCAAACGGCCGCCGCAGTGGTCGCTTGCATCATCTGGGTGAGCACTTCCTCCATCATGGAGGACAGGAGCGCGCCGAGCACGGCCTAGTCGGTCCTCCTACATGGCTCGTACTCAGGGTTGGTCAAGGAGCGCGCAACATCGCCGGTGCCCTCGGTGATCATCTTCGGCGGCACAGGGATGGAGCCGTCGAGGTAGCCGAACAGGCCGGCGCCGATGAGGTTTGGACAACCTGTGCCTTCCATAGCAGAAAGTTGGCGCGGGTGAGCCGGACGGTGATGAGGCCGGCGAGCGAAGGCATGGTAGCGGTGTGGCCGGAGGTGGTGCCAGCCATCTCGTGGAGAGATGTGATCGAGGCTCTGATACCACGTTAGACAACAATATGTTTGCCGTGAATTGCCCCATGGGCTGCACCTCTATTTAATCTGATACACCTTGTACAATAAGGATACAATCAATCTGATACTAATCAAATCGTAGACTGCCATACATAGCAGATTGCAATTGCTACATAATATCTCCATCATAATTACATGAGATATGACTGATACTATTCTATGTACGTTAACACTGCCCACGCCACCCGCCGCTCTGGCCTGCCAGCCAGCGAACCCCGCCACCTGCGCCACCCTCCCTCCTAGCCGAGCCGCCTGCTCGCCTTGGCCATGGCGGCCACCATCGTGCCAAGGCCTCGCCACCCCCCACCCCCGCTCGGCCCTGTAGATCGACGCCCCCGCCTTTGCACCTCATGTACGCCATCGACTGGGAGACCGGCGCTGGAGAGGTGCTTCGCCGGGGCATCGCAATGGAGAAGAGTGCGGAGTGCATATGAGGTGTTCGAGGAAATGCCAGAGAGAGAGGAGGAGGAGGAGGAGGAGAAGGAAGAAAATTGATGCTGGCAGGTGGGGCCATCCTGTCAGAAAGGCGTTTAGAAGAGGCGAATCGGGCACTTTCCCAACATAGTAGTTTTTAGTCAAAGATTAGTCAAAATGGTAGTTTTCAGCACAAATTTGAAAAGTGGTAGTTTGTAGACACGGTTCCGCGAAATGTGGTAGTCTTTTTGTTAAATACTTTGTTCAGGAAGAACAAGAAAAGCACAAAGATGTCATCTTCTATAGTTAGCTAATGTACAATGGTAAAGAACATACATAATAATTTGGGCGACCGAGCATTACCTCCAGTGATGAGGAAAGCAGCAATGTGTCCCGGCGCGTCGGGTCAGGCAAACCGTCGAATAGCTGGGAGGCGGTCCTGACGGCCCTCAACTTGGGCGGGCAGCTGAAGCACATCTGGCCATCACGGTGGGATGAGGATTGGGCTGGTGGCGACCTAATCCTGCGTAGAGTACTGGACGCCGCACTTGGTCCACCCGCAGTCGCCATCGACGGTCGTGTCGACGGAGGCATAGGCGCAATGGTACTCGCGCTTGCCAATCTTGCGGTCGATGACGCGCTGCATTACCACCACCAGCACACAAAGAGGGGTAGGGCACGGTCGGCACGGCCTCCTTGCGCCGCTCCTCGCTGCCTGCCTTGCCCTAGGTTTTCGTGATGGTGGCGACGGTGGATGCGGTGTCCTCTATGTTTGCACCATATAAGATGACCTTAGTGTTTGCAAAGGGATCCGCGATAGCAAGGGGTTCGGTGGCGTTAAATGTGTGTCGTCGACGTAGCGACGAGAGCGACGATGGTGAAGGGAGGTAGCACTGGGATCGAGGGCGCTTGATGTGAGTGTGAGGGCGGTGATGAAGTGATCTGTTGTTACCTGGATGGGGATCGAGGGCACTCTGATTGCCACATTCGCTCGTGCGTGTGAGTCATCGATTTTTTTTCATTGGTTTTTTCGTAGCGTTTTTTTGATTCTCTGGCATGCGAGGGGACTACCTAGAGGCATCGCTCCCTCCTAACATGATTTTGGTTGGGTTTTTTTAGGGGATCGTTACCTGCAAGGGAGGTGGGAGGAGAGACGAAAATAAACCAGGCAAAGGGCGGGAGATGGGACGAAAAAAACATGCACTGGGGACTACCAACTGCTCCATTAGAAGTAGAGATAAGGAATTTTCTCATTGTGATCACGTGAGGGCGTGGCTTCGACAGTTGTGTTTTTCCTAGTGGAGCTATGTATGGAAGGGGATCGGTGGGAGAAATAAATCGGAGAGGGAGGTGATCTCATGTATATGCTATTATTTCTGAATTCTTAATTACCAAATATTTACATGATTGAATTGAATCGACACCTGCCAAAGCAAGAACAAATAAATGGAAGGAGTATAAGACACAAAGAAGAAGAAAATAACGTGGGAGGGGTGGTGGGAGGTGAGACAAAAACAAACCTGACGAAAATTAACCAGGCGAAAAAAACCGTGGAGGCTATTCTACCAACTGAGATATTAGGAGTAGAGATTTCAGTGTTGATACTTTATACTAATGCACATGATCTTGAGGTTATAGATCATTTCAAAGTTGATACTTTGTACTATTTGGACATGTGTACGTGTATGGACATGTTGATCTTGAGTTGTTGTGTATGTGGTGCCAAAGATGGCCACATATGTCTCTTTCTTATTGCAGGGAAACTCTGAGTGGCCTATGTTTTGCTGGTATGTTGATTCATTTTTGTTTTGGCAAATTTCAGGTACTTGATATGTCCTGTTTTTAGCAAATGTCATGCCAAAATTTCTCATGAATTTTGGCATTACTTGTGCCAGAAAGGAGGACTGAGGACGTATCGAGTGCCCATGATTTGCCGGAACAGGAACTAAACGACATTCCAGGAAAATCTAGGCCGTTTTTTTATGTCGTTACTCGATATATGTAACAGGTTAACTTTTAGTCTATTGGGACTCCTTGTGTGACTTTCATATAGGAAGAATCCCGGTTGTTTTCGTGGGGACCGCTTCCTCCTCTTCTCCTCACGATAGACCTTGGAAATGCATGAGGGAAGGGGGGATGCGACCATCACCGACTGTCGATAGATCAGAGAGGAAGAATCCCAACTGTTGTCGTGGGGGTCACTTCTCCTTCTTTCTCATGGGTTAGACATTTTGGTGTAATGCACTCGGGAAAGAATGGAGGAGTGAAACATCACCGATGGTCGCAATATCAGAGAGGGAGCGCCTACCATATACACCACGCGAGATGAGAATTATCAAGGAAGACTCGATAGACCGAAAGTCAACCGGTGCCGAATAATGATATATGTGTTGAGTTCCTGGTAATTGCCGTTAATTTTTAATCTTTGAATTATGAACACGGGAAATGCCTGACGAAGATAGCTAGGATCCCTAATAACCCACAAGTATAGGGGAATAATTGTAACCTCTTTCGATAAGTAAGAGTGTCGAACCCAACGAGGAGCTAAAGGCAGAACAAATATTCCCTCAAGTTCTATCGACTACCGATACAACTCTACGCACGCTTGATGTTCGCATTACCTAGAACAAGTATGAAACTAGAGGTACTTTTTAGGTGTTGTTGGATAGGTTTGCAAGATAATAAAGATTACGTAAATACAAAGTAGGGGCTGTTTAGATAATGACACAACTAAGTTAGTTTTAGTAAAGAGCTTTTTGTTACGAGAAAGTTATTTGTCCCTAGGCAATCGATAACTAGACCAGTAATCATTATAGCAATTTTATTTGAGGGAGAGGCATAAGCTAACATACTTTCTCTACTTTAATCATATGCACTTATGATTGGAACTCTAGAAAGCATCTGCAACTACTAAAGATCATTAAGGTAAAACCCAACCATAGCATTAAAGTATCAAGTCCTCTTTATCCCATACGCAAACAACCTACTTACTCGGGTCTGTGCTTCTGTCACTCACGCCACCCACCATAAGCAAATCATGAACATATTGCAAACCCTATAGCGGTAATCCCTCACGCTTGCGCAACACGGAGAGCACCATAGGACAGCACCAATAATAAAACATGCAACTCAAACCAATCACGATCATCAATTAACCCATAGGACAAAATGGATCTACTCAAACATCATAGGATAGCCATATATCATTGGGAAATAATATATAGTATTGAGCACCATTTTTAAGTAGATATTACAGCGGGTAAAAGAGGGGTTACAACACTGCATAGAGGGGGGAAGAGTTGGTGATTATGGCGGTGAAGTTGTTGGTGAAGATTGTGGTGATGATGATGGCCCCCGGTGGCACTCCGGCGCCACCGGAAGCGAGGGGGAGAGAGCCCCCTCCTTATTCTTCTTCCTTGAAGTCCTCCCTAGATGGGAGAAGGGTTTCCCCTATGGTCCATGGTCTCCATGGCGTGGGAGGGGTGATAGCCCCTCCGAGATTGGATATGTCTCTCTGTTTCTCTCTGTTTCTGCGTTCCCAGATTTTACCCTTTCACCGTTTCTTATATTCCTGGAGATCCGTAACTCCGACTGGGCTGAAATTTTAACACGATCTCTATCCGGATATTAGCTTTCTTGCGGCGAAAGAAGGGCTTCAAGCGCCTTACGGGGTGGCCACGAGGGTCAGGGGCGCGCCCAGGGGGGTGGGGGACGCCCCCCTGCCTCGTGCCTCCCTCGGGCACCGTCTCGCGAGGATTTTTCTTCCCAAAAATCATATATATTCCAGAAAAATCTCCGTTAGTTTTTATCCCATTTGGAGTTCGTTTGATATGGATATTCTGTGAAACAAAAAAACATGCAACAAACAGGAACTGACACTGGGCACTGGATCAATATGTTAGTCCCAAAAATAGTATAAAAAGTTGCCAAAAGTATATGAAAGTTGCAGAATAATGGCATGGAACAATAAAAAATTATAGATATGACGGAGACGTATCAGCATCCCCAAGCTTAATTCCTGCTCGTCCTCGAGTAGGTAAATGATAACAAATGTAATTTTTTATGTGGAATGCTACCTAGCATAATCTTGATCACATATCTAATCATGGCATGAATATTAAGACATGAGTTATTCAAAGCAATAGTCTATCATTTGACATAAAAACAATAATACTTCAAGCCTACTAATAAATCAGTCATGTCTTTTCAAAATAACATGGCCAAAGAAAGTTATCCCTACAAAATCATATAGTCTGGCTTTGCTCCATCTTCACCACACAAAATATTCACATCATGCACAACCCCGATGACAAGCCAAGCAATTGTTTCATACTTTTGACGTTCTCAAACCTTTTCAACTTTCACGCAATACATGAGCGTGAGCCATGGGCATAGCACTATAGGTGGAATAGGATGGTGGTTGTGGAGAATACAAAAAGAAGAAGATAGTCTCACATCAACTAGGCGTATAAACAGGCTATGGAGATGCCCATCAATAGATATCAATGTGAGTGAGTAGGGATTACCATGCAACGGATGCACTAAGAGCTATAAGTGTATGAAATCTCAGACTGAAAACTAAGTGGGTGTGCATCCAACTTGCTTGCTCATGAAGACCTCGGGCGTTTGAGGAAGCCCATCATCGAAATATACAAGCCAAGTTCTATAATGAAAATTCCCACTAGTATATGAAAGTGATAACTCAAGAGACTCTCTATATGAAGAACATGGTGCTACTCTGAAGCACAAGTGTGGTAAAAAGGATAGCAACATTGCCCCTTCTCTCTTTTTCTCTCATTTTTTTTATTTTTTGGCCTTTTTTCCTTTCTCTTTTTTTCTTTTTTTTGTCCTGAGTCTCATCCCGACTTGTGGGGGAATCATAGTCTCATCATCCTTTCCTCACTGGGGCAATGCTCTAATAATGATCATCATCACACTTTTATTTACTTACAACTCGATACTAGAACAAACATATGACTCTATATGAATGCCTCCGGCGGTGTACCGGGATGTGCAATGATCTAGCGTAGCAATGACACCAAAAAATGGACAAGCCATGTAAACATCATGCTAGCTATCTTACGATCATGCAAAGCAATATGACAATGAATGCTCAAGTCATGTATATGATGATGATGGAAGTTGCATGGCAATATATCTCGGAATGGCTATGGAAATGCCATGATAGGTGGCTGTTTTGAGGAAGGTATATGGTGGGTTTATGGTACCGGCGAAAGTTGCGCGATACTAGAGAGGCTAGCAATGGTGGAAGGGTGAGAGTGTGTATAATCCATGGACTCAACATTATTCATAAAGAACTCACATACTTATTGCAAAAGTCTATTAGCTATCGAAACAAAGTACTATGCGCATGCTTCTAGGGGGGTAGATTGGTAGGAAAAAACCATCGCTCGTCTCCGACCGCCACTTGTAAGGAAGACAATCAATAAATAAATCATACTCCAACTTCATCACATAACGGTTCACCATACGTGCATGCTACGGGAATCACAAACCTCGGCACAAGTATTTATACTAATCCACAACTACCCACAAGCATGACACTAATATCACCATCTTTATATCGCAGAACTATTGCAAGGAATCAAACATATCATACTCAGTGATCTACAAGTTTTATGTAGGATTTTATGACTAACCATGTGAATGACCAATTCCTGTCATCTCTCTAAATAGATATAAGTGAAGCAAGAGAGTTTAATTCTTTCTACAAAAGATATGCCCATGCTCTAACAAATATAAGTGAAGCTAAAGAGCATTCTACAAATGGCGGTTTTCTATGTAAAGAGAAACACGCAATCCAAACTTCAAATGATATAAGCGAAGCACATGAAGCATTCTATAAAGCCATACTCAAAAGATATAAGTGAAGTGCAATGTGCATTCTATAAATCAACAAAGGACTATCTCATACCAGCATGGTGCATAAAAGAAAAATGAAAACTAAATGCAAAAGACGCTCCAAGATTGCACATATCGCATGAACGAAACGAATCCGAAAATATACTGATACTTGTTGAAGAAAGAGGGGATGCCTTCCGGGGCATCCCCAAGCTTAGACACTTGAGTCTCCTTGAATATTTACTTAGGGTTCCTCGGGAATCCCCAAGATTGAGCTTTTGCCTCTCCTCCTTCTTCTCACATCGAGACCTTCTCGATCATCAAACACTTCATCCACACAAAACTTCAACAGAAAACTCGATAAGATCTGTTAGTATAATAAAGCAAATCGCTACTCTAAGTGCTGTTCCAAACCAATTCACATTTAGTTTTTGCATTTTAGCTAATGTAATATAACTTTTCCATGGCTTAATCCACTGATATAAATTGATAATTTCATCAAAACAAGCAAACTATGCATCAAAAACAGAATCTGTCTAAAACAGAACAGTCTATAATAATATGAAGATTCACCATACCTCTGGTACTCACAAAATTCTACCAAAATTAGGAAAAATAAAAAATTTGTTTGGAAAAACATTGCAAAAAGAATCAGAACCATTTGACGTTCTAGTAAAATATGTAAAATCACGCACTACAGCCAAAGTTTCTGTCCTACACCGTACAAACCAACAAGCAAAGTAAACATCCTAAAGGCAAACCTTGGCACATTATTTTTATAATACAATGGAATTGTACAAGGGGATAATTATTTTTGTTGAAAAGTTTCTGTAATCAAGATTCACAAGTTTCCGTGAGCATGAACAAAGTTCAAGGCTAGCTCCCACTTCAACAATGCTTGTCTTTCTCACTTTCGCTTTTCTTTTTGAAAAGTTTCGGGTTCCCCTCTTTATTTTTTTTGTTTTTAAACTATATAAAATCACACACCAGAAATAAATGACTCTCTAAAACTTCTGGGTTGTCTCCCTAGTAGCGCTTTCTTTAAAGCCATTAAGCTAGGCATATAGTGCTCAAGTAGTGAATCCACCCGGATCCCAAGGTATATCAAAGCCAATTTTAATTAGCAATGATTTGTAATTTAGTAGTGAGCACAAAGCAACATATATCATGTAATGACGAAGTCTAACTCTCTTCCTATGCATCTTCATGTCATAAAAGAACAATTCATGCACACATAGTAAAGGCCAATGCATAGTATAAACAGTTTCTTGCAATTTTATCGTGTGGGAAAAATAGAGAGGTGGAGATATAGTTCCTCTCTCATAATAATTGCAAATAGGAGAAGCAAGCACATGCATATTATATTCACCAAAATCATCATGTGTAGTAGTAAAAGGCAACCCATCAATATAATCCTTAATAAGCACAAACTTCTCCGATATAGTGTAGTTTGGAGAATTCAAAAAGATAATAGGACTATCATGTGTGGGTACAATAGCAAAATTTTCATGTTTAACATAACGAACTATAGCAAGTTCATCTCCATAAGCATAATTCATATTGGAACCTTGGCCACAAGCATAGCAAGCATCATCAAAAAGGAATATTTCAAAAGAATCAACAGGATCACAACAATTATCATAGCATTCATCCTTCGATAAGAACGAAGGGAAATTAAACAATGTATGAGTTGGAGGGTTACTCTCATTAGAAGGTGGGCACAGGTAGCTAATCCGCTCTTCCTCCTATTGTTCTTCGCTCTCCTCATCATCTTTTTCATCCAATGAGTTCACAGTTTCATCAATTTGTTCTTCCATAGACTCCTGCAAAATATTAGTCTCTTCTTGGACAGCGGAGTAGTCCTCAATATATGGTTCAACATAGGCATTAGAAGCATGATTATCATAGCAATATTTAAGTATGGCAAAATTTTCAGATTTGTAAAGAGTAGCATCATACTTTTCAATCAAAGAAGAAATTTTATAAGAACCCTTAAAAGCAACAAATTCTTCAATTTGTTGAACATCATAGTAATTATAAACACCCTTAGCATAAGAATATACAATTCCATTATCACTAAACAAACATTGGTAGGGACAAAGGTGTTTCCTAGGGTCTTCAGAACAACAAGTATAATCATATATTTCACATAAATTCCAAGCATAGCATTGCAAACGATGAAACTTTGATCCAGTAAATGTTTCCCTTTTTCAGATATACAGTGTCGCACATAACAAGCATGCTCATCTAAGGATTTTCCCTCAACTAAGCTAGTTGGGGTTTCAGCACGAGCACATAGGGATCGAAGATGATCCAAGTAATAAGCTTCAGGAGTGTGATAGATTTTGAGTGGTTCTTCAACCATTGGTTCAGTAGGTACAACTAATTTTTTTGGTATTTTGCATTTCCTACCCATAACTAAAGATAGAAAACAACTAAGAACAGCAAATAAAAATTACTTAGTGATAAAGCAAACAAGCACACACGAGAATATTCACCCCACGCTATGACTACCCGGCAACGGCGCCAGAAAAAGGTCTTGATAACCCACAAGTATAGGGGATCAATTGTAGCCTCTTTTGATAAGTAAGAGTGACGAATCCAATGAGGAGCTAAAGGCAGAACAAATATTCCCTCAAGTTCTATCGACCACCGATACAACTCTACGCACGCTTGATGTCCGCTTTACCTAGAGCAAGTATGAAACTATAAGTACTTTGTAGGTGTTGTTGGATAGATTTGCAAGATAATAAAGATTACGTAAATAAAAAGTACGGGCTGTTTAGATAAAGACACAACTAAGTTATTTTTAGTAAAGAGCTTTTTGTTACGAGAAAGTTATTTGTCCCTAGGCAATCAATAACTAGACCGGTAATCATTATTGCAATTTTATTTGAGGGAGAGACATAAGCTAACATACTTTCTCTACTTGTATCATATGCACTTATGATTGGAACTCTAGAAAGCATCCACAACTATTAAAGATCATTAAGGTAAAACCCAACCATAGCATTAAAGTATCAAGTCCTCTTTATCCCATACGCAAACAACCTACTTACTCGGGTTTGTGCTTCTGTCACTCACGCCACCCACCATAAGCAAATCATGAACATATTGCAAACCCTACAGCGGGAATCCCTCACGCTTGCGCGACACGGAGAGCACCATAGGACAGCACCAATAATAAAACATGCAACTCAAACCAATCACGATCATCAATTAACCCATAGGACAAAACGGATCTACTCAAACATCATAGGATAGCCATACATCATTGGGAAATAATATATAGCGTTGAGCACCATGTTTAAGTAGAGATTACAGCGGGTAAAAGAGGGGTTACACCGCTGCATAGAGGGGGGAAGAGTTGGTGATATGGCGGTGAAGTTGTTGGTGAAGAGTGCGGTGATGATGATGGCCCCCGGTGGCACTCCGGCGCCACCGGAAGCGAGGGGGGAGATCCCCCCTCCTTCTTGTTCTTCCTTGACCTCCTCCCTAGATGGGAGAAGGGTTTCCCCTCTGGTCCATGGTATCCATGGCGTGGGAGGGGCAAGAGCCCCTCCGAGATTGGATATGTCTCTCTGTCTCTCTCTATTTCTGCGTTCCCAGATTCTACCCTTTCACCGTTTCTTATATTCCTGGCGATCCGTAACTCTGATTGGGATGAAATTTTAACGCGATCTGTATCCAGATATTAGCTTTCTTGTGGCGAAATAAGGGCATCAACCACCTTACGGGGTGGCCACGAGGGTCAGGGGCGCGCCCAAGGGGGTGGGGAGCCCCTCCCTGCCTCGTGCCTCCCTCGGGCACCGTCTCGCGTGGATTTTTCTTCCCAAAAATTATATGTATTCCAAAAAAATCTCCGTCAGTTTTTATCCCGTTTGGACTCTGTTTGATATGGATATTCTGCGAAACAAAAAACATGCAACAAATAGGAACTGGCACTGGGCGCTGGATCAATATGTTAGTCCCAAAAATAGTATAAAAAGTTGCCAAAAGTATATGAAAGTTGTAGAATATTGGCATGGAACAATCAAAAATTATAGATACGACGGAGACTTATCAATCCCCGAGTGTGACTACTCCACCAAGAATAGGGGTATTTGCGATGGGCCTCAGATGGATAACGATAGGTGCTTCAACCTCATGTTGAAGGAGACCTTCGAACATTTTACGATATGTAATGACGACAAGTATTTTTTTTGTAATTCAGCATGACTTGTGCTTTTTCTTTAATGTATAATTTTCGTTTTTTACAATTCGATTAGTGCATCCCCTGCTATGCAAGACCATATGTCTTAGACAAGTTTGGTTTCGAAGATAGGGAGAGTATGGAGATGGAGAAAGCTCACCTAAAAACGAAACATGGTTTCGTTTTTGCGGTTAAGCTTTACAATGCAGTAAATCACACACATTTTGGTTGTTCAAATCGGAGAGGACTATGCAAGGCCTACGAATTTCAGAAGAATATGAAAATAATCTTCGATATAGGTCCTGAAGATAATATCAGCATTTGGGTGGATGTGGACATGATTCTAGTTCTACCTCTATGTAACTTTATCAAACAAATTTGTTAACTAATTTATATTGTTTATTTAAAAAATAGTTAATATTCATCCCTATTAAACATGTTTATTTATAATTTACAACTTATTTGTTTTCTCCAAGAAATACATGGAAGGTTGTAGAGAAGACCTACTACAGTTATTGCTCAGATATAACTTGGGGAAAAATTCTCTTGTCTTATTTAATAATGATGTTGAGACTTTTAAGATCAATTATAAAATTAGCCAAAATTATAGTGGATACGTGCCACTAGTCTACGAGTTTAGTGATGGTAACATCTGTGCAAATAGCATGGTAAGGTTTTGTACTATCGTGTCACTAGCCCATCTTTTGCATACATTTTTCTTAAGCAAACTACACTGCTAGCTATGTTATTGTTATGTTCTTCAACAAAAGCTCCCAAAGGTTGTTGTGCCTGACCTGATGTATACAGAAGGTAAGATGAGTATAATTAGCTTACGATCATGTCCCCTGGTGGCTTTCCAAAGTGAATACTTGATTTCTATAAAAGATGAAAGCCTCAAAATCAAATGATGGAGCAAAGTAATGAATGCACAAAGGCAACCAATTGGAGACAATATGAATGTGCGCAGGCCACAAATTTGAGACAGGTGGATCTCTATTCTCCATTTTCGAGATGGAGAAGTTTACCTGTTTTATTCTATTTTACGTTAGAGAGGAGTAGGTCCTAGCTAGTACTTGTCATGTGCTAGAATGGTGATGAGTTATTTACCTAGGATGATAACAATTAGCTAGTGTTGGTTAACTCGTCATGTGCTACTAGATCATAAAAGCGCGCGTTGCCGTGGCCGTCTATCTTGAGGACATTTTTACAAAAGAATGGTAGAAATATCTAAGATAACCTAGAAATTGTACTATTTGGAACCATCGCAATTTATCTATATCTCTAACCAATGTATTTATAAAGTACGAAGTAATATGCATCTAATTTAGGGTACATCAATAAGGTATACCGTAGTATGCCATGCCACATAACAAAGCTGGCAACAGGTTATTAGAATAAAGCCATCCAACTTAACATGACATACAATAGTAGTTGTATAATAAACTCTAAGGATGATCCTAAGTAACAAAGGAATAGTTAAACTGATTACAAGCATGCAGGTTGTCATCAATTGGTGATGTCTGTCTGATACAAGCTGTAGCAGGAAGAATACCAAACACACATGTAGAAAGGCTTGAAAAAAACAATGCTAATAGGCAAATTAAGGTTGCATCATGTTTCGCAACATCAATGACAGTGAGTATATAGAAATGAGCTGTAGTAGCTTACATGGTGCTCAATGCCCCAGCTTAGGAGAACAAATACCGAAAACTCGTGTTCTAAGGTCAACTAAATGAAACAAAGTGCATTCATTAGAACTTCAGCACGACCATTTATTAAATGGTCTACCTGTTAGACCAAACATCCTAAACCTATGGAATACATGTTTTGAAATATCGGGGTTCAATGTATTTCGTACTTTGTGCAAAGAGGGAAAGGACTACCAAAAGAAAATGAACACCACACACCATACTTATGAGCATGTATTCAGTTCTCTAGATTCAGTTGAATTGATGAAATAATACCATGCTATCAGAACTACTTGCAGCTACTAAGACAACACGTTATGAAAGAAAATGTCATTCTATATAAATCTGCCATGTCCATAGGTAAGGTAGGCAATCGGTCATTTACCTCTTCTAGTGGTAGTGTGTATGGACAAAAAAATAGGCGTTATCTTCGATCTGGATGCAACTCGATGTTGCACCTGGCCGCCTATCTGGGTGGCTACCACGCCATCTTCTCACCCTCCACGGTGTTCCTTGATCCTCGTCAATCAAGAAGGTCGCGGCTGGGGAGACAACAGTTGCCACCACTGCCACCACCCGCACTCTTGCTAGCCCCAGTTGATAAACAAGAGAAGCGATGGGAGGTCAATTGTGAGACAGCGGCGCCACCATGGCCTTCCCCTGCCGCCCCTCTGCCTGCTCGATTGGAACAAACGAAGAATGAGAGAAAAACACTGAACGGGCCTCGCGTACACAGTCGTAGGCCCGATTAACGTGTTTTAACAATTAAGCCCAACTAACTTCAGAGCGCTCAGGTCACCTTGCAGAGCAGCGGCCTATTTACCGTGAGGAGCAGGCCTGGTTACGCTAGATAATGGACAGATGAGTACAGTGGGACGACCAAAAAAGAATAAGAGATCTGGTGCATTTGGTAACGTAATCGGACGGTTAAGGAGTCCAAATCGCTCTGAGGGCTCCTAGCTAGCTCTGTTTTACTGTTTAGTAATATTGATGGCGAGTTATTATATGACTACGAATGATGAGTTGTTATATGACTATGATGATGAGGAGGAGGTTGTAGTACTTGTCATGTGCTAGAATGATGATGTATCTCGTCGGAATGGGCGTGTAATATATCATTGGAAAGCTCTTGACATCTACATTACAGATATATAGGATTTTTTTTGCAAAATCAAGATGGTTTAAGAGCAGTTTTCAAAAAATCATTTTTTTCAAAACTGAAAACGCAAATCGTATTTTGGACTCAATTTTCAAATGATTTGTCCGAATTGTGCAAATAAGATGGCATTAGAGAGCTGGTAAAATCCGCATCTTCCATATATCTATTGTTTTTTCAAATTCTATACAATTTAAAAGTAATCTGAAAAACGGTGAAATTCTGGGCGAAATATATTTTCACATTCTTTTTGCAAACAGTTTGTCGGATTGACGCAAATGATACGATGTTGGAAATCTATGGAAAATGCGTAACTTTTTCGTATTGAAATATTTTTCTAATTCCTTACTATTTAAAAACAAATTCGAATACTGTTAAATTTGATTTCAAACGTGAGTTTTTTTAGTTTGTCAAAATGAGGCAAATAATATACCGTCGGAAAGTTATCAAAAATGCGAAACTTAGTCGTGTTGAACGTTTTCTCAAATTCACAATCATTGATGAGTAATTTTGACTATGGTGAGACACGTCGTGCTATTTTTCCTTCATAAAAAGAGCACTGCTACACACACGATAAATTTATGCACGATCTGCGCACGACGACACATCTACACCCTTGGGTTGCCTCGTTTCGTAAATCTCTGTGGCCCAAATCATGTCATGTGTGGATCATGCATGCACGGATAGTGTACACAGCACTTCCGTCAGAAAAAACAGAGTACTTATACTGATCTATGTGTGTGTTTGTACTGATGTATTCTTCGAAGAGTAATTTGTGATTTCAAAAAATGAGTACTTGAACTGATGACCGTATGGTTTTTGTACTGAGCGTGTTTTAACATACTAGACTTTACTCTGATTTTTTCGGTATGATTTTCCTCGTAGTTTTCCAATAGTTTATGATATTATCGTGCCGGAATTTGCATGTTTATATCGTTGAACTGAATGACATTTTCTTTTCAAAAACAAAATGTTTCCTATGTTTTTTAACTCAACATTTTTTCAATGGTTTGATAATGTGGACTTATATAGGTCAATCTTTTTTGGGTTTTGCTTTTAACATTGCTTTCTCTGTCCGAACTGATGATGTCGTTAGCTCCGGACTTGAATGGCTAGTTGAATTGATTGGATTTAAAATAATAAAATGCTATTTTTCTTTTCTTTTCTGTGTTCTTGAAACTTGAATATTTTTACAACGAAGTTTTGGACTTGTCTCTTTTTGCAATTTGAACTTTTTCTTGTTGATATTTTCTTTATGTTTCATAATGTTCTCTTTTATTCTGGACCTCTCTTTTTCATGGTTCCGAGCTTTTCGCTTTCTTAAGTTTGAACTTTCTGGATTCCTTGTACCCAAACCTCCTCAATTCTTCTGTAATGTATCTCATTTCTTTCTTTTCTAATTTTTCTGGAAGGGTTTTTGTAACCATGAAATTATTTTATCTGTGAACTTATGGATTTTTTTGCCATGAACGTACCAACATTTATTCTGCCAAATACACGCACTTTTCTGCAAACATTTTTAAAACGCTTTAGCTCACGTAGGCATAACATCAAACAGGCAAGGGCAAAAAATAAAAATAGGAAGAAATCAGTTTTTAGCTATTTACTGTATAAGTATATCCTCCATCGTGTACTCGGTGTCAACTTGCATAACATGACACAAAGCAATAGTAACATCGTACCATTAGCATTAGATAGCAACTCAATACAACAGTAGAACACACAATATATCTTTTTCTACATATAATGCCATTATTTATTATACATAATTGTTGGCAAGTACATGTCAAGCAAAACAATTTTTCAACAGAAATGACTTCTTTTGAGTAGTGCATGTCAAAAAAAATATATTTTATTTTCATGATCCTCCGAATTTGGGCGAGGAGAACGTAACAACAGAAGTGAAGCAATGCCACCACCTAGTACCTGCATTTAGTACACTCCTATTTAAGTTCGTAGCTTAAGGCGACGAGGTTGGATGTTCAAACACATGCCTGAATTGAACTCAAATAAGAAACTGAACTCCAACTACAATAAGAATTGAACTGAATGAAATTTATAAATTGAACCAAACTGAAAGAAGAAATTGGACATCATATGTACAACAAGAAATAAACTTGAGCAGTATCAGCTAATAACAAAAAGATTGGTTTACTAAACCTAGAGATTATACATTGGTGAACTTTTTCTTCCTACAGAACCGTTAATCAAATACATGTACTATTCGCTAGGTTTTAGCAACATGATGAGTAGTAGCAGTACTACTCTAGGTGGCAAAGTAGTAGCGCCACAAAGGAAGGCCACCATCAACAGTGTGTACTATTGCGACACCTAAACTATGTGTTGGCCACGCTTGCTTTACATAGTACTACAAGATTTTTATAGAAAAAATGTACTATAAGATTTGTGAACATGAGGTCATAGAGAAGTTGTACTGAGAGTGTGGATTAGAGCGGCCAGACAAGGATGTAGCAACACACACACACACACCCCACTAGATAAGTTCTTCTCTCTCCATAACACATGTATACATACACACATCTCCATCTACAAGGAAGCATAGATGAGTTACTCCCTCTATAAACAAATATAAGATCATTTAGTTCACTAAAGTAGCAATCTAAACGCTCTTATATTTTTTTATGGAGGGAGTAATTGATAAGAAAAAAAGGTATGCTAGAACGTGAACCTGGAAAGGGAAAAACAAGAACAAGAGATAAATCTTGAAGGCAAGCGCTCCATGATGGCGTATACTTAAGTTATTTTATTTATTTTTTTGAATTGATGTTTTTTCTAACATTGAACTGATGTATCCTTTGGTAGTTGAACTAGGTTTTCTGTCAATGAAGGGAAAAAATGACATAAGCAAGCAGAACCATGTTTTTTAACCTCATTTAGTGCTTTTTTGGGAGGAACAGAATCCAACAAAACATGTGCAGGACATTTTTCAAAAGCATCTAAGTGCCACAAACCAAAACAACAATGTAAAGCTATCAAAATCCCATCTTATACCTGCGAACCACCATGAGATACAAAACCAACAGCAATCAAAACCACTGATCTTCATTTGTCTTTGTTGGACATGCACTGATCTTCATTTGTTTTTGTTTATTATGAAGTGATGTATTGAACTGTATAGGTTGATGCATGTATAAAATGCATATGAGTGTGTTTTGATGATACAATACATGTTGAACTGCTAGACTCGATCAAATTTGGAAAAATTCACAAGCAGAAAAAGTGATTTTTTGTAACTTTTTTCACACAAAGTATGTTCGCTGGCAACATTTGCATCACAAAGAAATTAAAGTAGTAGTAAACATCAACACAGACAGTGAGAGAGAGAGAGAGCTCGCGAGGGATAAGATTACAATCCTTGCATCACCGAGTTAAAGCACCTTGGTGGAAGAAAGTTGAAGCCAACAGCCATGTACTGCTGCTCGCGATGAACTCGACCTCCCTGATGCCACGGGGTTGGACTGAACACATCTCGACTATGTATGCAGAGACTACAATATACACACCCATTGCTCAGATTGCAATACATAGTTACATATTACATTTAGGTGATATCTCTGTACTTACAAAGTTATTGAAGGTGAACTATAGCAAATGTTTATAGTCCAAGTGTCCATATAAAGATTATCTCTGTACTTACAAATTGAGAACTTGAAGCACAAATTTTTGGAAGCTATACTGAAATGCTAGCACATATACTACTTTACAGTAAGTAGCTTTCGAACAAAACATAATTGAAAGTTGCAAGAATTTGAATAGGAGGTAGTTCAACTCAGATGCATGCATAAGGTCATTTAGAGCATCAGAACAAGTACGGCCAGCTGCAAGCATAAGGTCAACCAGAGCATCAGAATAAGTACAATTAGCTTCAAACAAATTTGAGAGATTGAGGTGAAGGAAATATGCCCTAGAGGCAATAATAAAGTTGTTATTTATATTTCCTTATATCATGATAAATGTTTATTATTCATGCTAGAATTGTATTAACCGGAAACTTAGTACATGTGTGAATACATAGACAAACAGAGTGTCCATAGTACGCCGCTACTTGACTAGCTCGTTAATCAAAGATGGTTAAGTTTCCTAGCCATGGACATGTGTTGTCATTTGATGAATGGGATCACATTATTAGGGAATGATGTGATGGACAAGACCCATCCGTTAGCTTAGCATTATGATCGTTTAGTTTATTGCTATTGCTTTCTTCATGACTTATACATGTTCCTACGACTATGAGATTATGAAACTCCCGAATACCGAAGGAACACTTAGTGTGCTATCAAATGTCACAACGTAACTGGGTGATTATAAAGATGCTCTACAGGTGTCTCTGATGGTGTTTGTTGAGTTGGCATAGATCGAGATTAGGATTTGTCACTCCGATTGTCGGAGAGGTATCTCCGGGCCCTCTCGGTAATGCACATCACTATAAGCCTTGCAAGCAATGTGACTAATGAGTTAGTTGCGGGATGTTGCATTACGGAACGAGTAAAGAGACTTTCTGGTAACGAGATTGAACTAGGTATGATGATACCAACGATCGAATCTCGGTCAAGTAAAATACCGATGACAAAGGGAACACCGTATGTTGTTATGCGGTTTGACCGATAAAGATCTTCGTAGAATATGTGGGAACCAATATGAGCACACAGGTTCCGCTATTGGTTATTGACCGGAGATGAGTTTCGGTCATGTCTACATAGTTCTTGAACCCGTAGGGTCCGCACGCTTAACGTTCGATGACGATCGGTATTATGAGTTTATGAGTTTTGATGTACTCAAGGTAGTTCGGACTCCCGGATGTGATCACGGACATGGCGAGGAGTCTCGAAATGTTATACATGAAGATTGATATATTGAAAGGTTACATTTGGACACCGGAATGGTTTCGGATGAGTTCGGGCATATACCGGAGTACCGGGGGGTTACCGGAACCCCCCGAGGGCTTAATGGGCCTACATGGGCTTTAGTTGAAGAGAGAGGAGGCGGCCAAGAGGTGGGGGCGCCCCCCCCCCCCAAGCCCAATCCGAATTGGGAGGGGGGCGGCCTCCCTTTCCTTCTTCTCCTCTTCCCCTTCCTTCCCCCTCCTATTTGGACTTGGAAAGGGGGGAAACCTACCCCTAGTAGGAGTAGGAATCCCCCCTTGGGGCGCACCATGAGGGTCGGTCGGCCCCCTCCTCCCCTCTTTTATATACGGGGAGGGGGCACCCCATAGACACACAAGTTGACAAATGTTTTAGCCGTGTGCGGTGCCCCCCTCCAGAGATACACACCTCGGTCATATTGTCGTAGTGCTTAGGCGAAGCCCTACGCCGGTAACTTCATCATCACCGTCAACACGTCGTCATGCTGACAAAACTCTCACTGGCCTCAACGGGATCAAGAGTACGAGGGACGTCACCGAGCTGAACGTCTGCAGATCGCGGAGGTGTCGTACGTTCGGTACTTGATCGGTTGGATCGCGAAGACGTTCGACTATATCAACTGTGTTTCGTAATGCTTCCGCTTTCGGTATACGTGGGTACGTAGACATACTCTCCCCTCTTGTTGCTATGCATCTCCTAGATAGATCTTGCGTGATGGTAGGAGTTTTTTTGAAATACTATGTTCCCCAACAGTGGCATATAAGCCAGGTCTATGCGTAGATGTTATATGCACGAGTAGAACACAAAGGAGTTGTGGGAGTGGGTATATACATATTGCTTGCCATCACTAATTGTTTCTTGATTCGGTGGTATTGGTTGGATGAAGCAGCCCGGACCGACATTACATGACCGTGTTCATGAGACTGGTTCTACTGACGCGCTTTGCACACAGGTGGCTGGCGGGTGTCAGTTTCTCCAACTTTAGTTGAACTGGATTAAATGAACAGGGTTCTTTCTGAAGATAAAAAATAAATCACTACACCGCGTTGTGGTTTTTGATGAGTAGGTAAGAATGGTTCTTGCTAACCCTATAGCAGCCATGTAAAACTTGCAACAACAAAGTAGAGGACGTCTAACTTGTTTTTGCAGGGCATGTTGTGATGTGATATGGTCAAGATGTGATTATATAAATAGTTGTGTGAGATGATCATGTTTTGTAACACAGTTATCGGCAATTGGCAGGAGCCATATGGTTGCCGCTTTATTGTATGAAATGCAATCGCCATGTAATTGCTTTACTTTATCACTAAGAGGTAGCGATAGTCGTAGAAGCAATAGTTGGCGAGACGACAATGATGCTACGATGGAGATCAAGGTGTTAAGCCGGTGACGATGGTGATCACGATGGTGCTTTGGAGATGGAGATCAAAGGCACAAGATGATGATGGCCATATCATATCACTTATATTGATTGCATGTGATGTTTATCCTTTATGCATCTTATTTTGCTTAGTACGACGATAGCATTATAAGATGATCTCTCACTAAATTTCAAGGTATAAGTGTTTTCCCTGAGTATGCACCGTTGCTATAGTTCGTCGTGCCAAGAAACCATGTGATGATCGGTGTGATAAGCTCTACGTTCACATACAACGGGTGCAAGCCAGTTTTGCACAAGCAGAATACTCATATTAAACTTGACGAGCCTAGCATATGCAGATATAGTCTCGGAACACTGAGACCGAAAGGTCGAGCATGAATCATATAGTAGATATGATCAACATAGTGATGTTTACCATTGAAAACTTCTCCATCTCACATGATGATCGGACATGGTTTAGTTGATACGGATCACGTGATCATTTAGATGACTAGAGGGATGTCTATCTAAGTGGGAGTTCTTAAGTAATATGATTAATTGAACTTAAATTTATCATGAACTTAGTCCTGATAGTATTTGCATATCTATGTTGTAGATCAATAGCTCGCATTATAGCTCCCTGTTTTATTTTTGATATGTTCCTAGAGAAAACTATGTTGAAAGATGTTAGTAGCAATGATGCGGACTAGCTCTGTGATATGAGGATTATCCTCATTGCTGCACAGAAGAATTATGTCCTTGATGCACCGCTAGGTTACGGACCTATTGCAGGAGCAGATGCAGACGTTATGAATGTTTGGCAAGCTTGGTATGATGACTACTTGATAGTTTAGTACGCCATGCTTTACGACTTAGAACCAGGACTTCAAAAACGTTTTGAACGCCACGGAGCATGTAAGATGTTCCAAGAGCTGAAATTGGTATTTCAGACTCATGCCCGAGTCGAGAGGTATGAGACCTCTGATAAGTACTTTGCCTACAAGATGGAGGAGAATAGCTCAACCAGTCATCATATGCTCAGAATGTCTGAGTACTGCAATCTCTTGAATCAAGTGGGAGTTAATCTTCCAGATAAGATAGTGATTGACAGAGTTCTGTAGTCACTATCACCAAGTTACTGGAACTTCGTGATGAACTATAATATGTAAGGGATGATGAAAACGATTCCCGAGCTCTTCGTGATGCTAAAATCAACGAAGCTAGAAATCAAGAAAATCATCAAATGTTGATGGTTGACAAGACCAATAGTTTCAAGTAAAAGGGCAAGGGAAATAAAGGGAACTTCAAGAAGAATGGCAAGCAAGTTGTCACTCCCATGAAGAATCCCAAAGCTAGACCCAAGCCTGAAACTGAGTTCTTCTACTCCAAAGGAAATGGTCACTAGAAGCGGAACTACCCCAAATACTTGGCGGATAAGAAGGATGCAAAGTGAACAAAAGTATATATGATATACACGTTATTAATGTGTACTTTACTAGTATTCATAGTAGCCCCTGGGTATTTGATAGAGGAGTTACAAAATGAACAAAGACTAGTTGAGGGCGAGGTGACGATGTGTGTTGGAAATGATTCCAAAGGTTGATAAGATCACCATCGCACACTCCCTTTACCTTCGGGATTAGTGTTGAACCTAAAATAAATGTTATTTTGTGCTTGTGTTGAGCATAAATATGATTGGATCATGTTTATTGCAATACGGTTATTCATTTAAGTCAAAGAATAATTGTTATTCTGTTTACATGAATAAAACCTATTGTGGTCATACACGCAAGGTGAATGGTTTATTGAATCTCAATAGTAGTGATACACATATTCATAATATTGAAGCCAAAAGATACAAAGTTAATAATGATAGTGCAACATATTTGTGGCACTGCCGTTTAGGTCTTCTTGGTGTAAAGCGCATGAAGAAATTCCATACTGATGGACTTTTGGAATCACTTGATTATGAATCACTTGATGCTTGCGAACCATGCCGCATAGGCAAGATGATGAAGACTTTGTTCTCCGGAACAATGGAACAAGCAATAGACTTATTAGAAATAATACATACTGATGTATGCGATCCAATGAGTGTTGAGGCTCGCAGCGGGTATCGTTATTTTCTGACCATCACAGATGATATGAGCAGATATGAGTATATCTACTTAAAGAAACAAAAGTCTGAAACATTTGAAAAGTTCAAAGAAATTCAGAGTGAAGTTAAGAATCATCATAACAAGAAAATAAATTTTCTACGATCTGATCGCGGAGGCAAATATTTGAGTTACAAGTTTGGCCTTCATTTAAAAACAATGTGGAATAAGTTTCACAACTCATGCCACCTGGAACACCACAAAGTAATGGTGTGTTCGAACGTCATAACCGTACTTTATTAGATATGGTGTGATCTATGATGTCTCTTACTGATTTACCACTATTGTTTTGGGGTTATGCATTAGAGACAGCTGCATTCACGTTAAATAGGGCACCGTCTAAAAATCCGTTGAGACGACACCGTATGAACTGTGGTTTAGCAAGAAACCTAAGCTGTTGTTTCTTAAAGTTTGGGGTTGTGATGCTTATGTGAAAAAGTTTCTACCTGATAAGCTCAAACCCAAATCAGAGAAGTGCGTCTTCATAGGATACCCAAAAGAAACTGTTGGGTACACCTTCTATCACAGATCCGAAGGCAAGATCCTTGTTGCTAAGAGTGGATCCTTTCTAGAGAAGGAGTTTCTCTCGAAAGAAGTGAGTGGGAGGAAATTAGAACTTCTTGAGGTAATTGTACCTTCTCTCAAATTGAAAGTAGCTCATCACTGAAATCAATTCTAGTGATGCCTACACCAATTAGTGAGGAAGTTAATGATGATGATCATGAAACTTCAGATCAAGTTACTACCGAACCTTGTAGTTCAACCAGAGTAGGTTCTGCACCAGAGTGGTACGGTAATCCTGTTCTAGATGTCATGTTACTAGACCATGACGAATCTACGAACTATGATGAAGCGATGATGAGCCCAGATTCCGCGAAATGACTTAAGGCCATGAAATCTAAGATGGGATCCATATATGAGAACAAAGTATGGACTTTGATTGACTTACCCGATGATCGGTGAGCCATTCGGAATAAATGGATCTTCAAGAGCAAAATGAACACTGATAGTAGTGTTACTATATACAAAGCTCAAATTGTCGCAAAAGGTTTTTGACAAGTTCAAGGTGTTGACTACAATGAGATTTTCTCACTCGTATCGATGCTTAAAAGTCTGTCCGAATCATGTTAGCAGTTGCCGCATTTTATGAAATCTGGCAAATGGATATCAAAACTACATTCCTTAATGGATTTATTAAAAAAGAGTTGTATATGATGCAACCATAAGGTTTTGTCAATCCTCAAGTGTTAACAAAGTGTGCAAACTCCAGCGATCCATCTATGGACTGGTGCAAGCATCTCGGAGTTGGAATATACGCTTTGATGAGTTGATCAAAGCATATTGTTTTATACAGACTTTTGGAGAAGTCTGTATTTAAAAGAAAGTGAGTGGGAGCTCTGTAGCATTTATGATATTATATGTGGATGACATATTGTTCATCAAAAATGATACTGAATTATTGGATGGCATAAAAGGATACTTAAATAAGAATTTTTCAATGAAAGACCTCGGTGAAGCTACTTACATATTGGGCATCAAGATCTATAGTGATAGATCAAGACGCTTGATAAATTTTTCAATAAGTACATACCTTGACAAGTTTTTGAAGTAGTTCAAAATGGAACAGTCAAAGAAGGAGTTCTTGCCTGTGTTGCAAGGTGTGAAGTTTAGTAAAGACTCAAAATCCGACCATAGCAGAAAATAGAAAGAGAATGAAAAGTCATTCCCTATGCCTCAGTCATAGGTTCTATAAATTATGATATGATGTGTACCAAACCTATTGTATACCTTAGCATGATTTTGGCAAGGGAGTACAATAGTGATCTAGGAGTAGATCACTAGACAGCGGTCAAAATTATCCTTAGAGTACTAAGGAAATATTTCTCGATTATGGAGGTGATAAAAGAGTTCGTCGTAAAGAGTTACGTCGATGGAAGCTTTTTACACCGATCTAGATGACTCTAAGTCTCGATCTAGATACATATTGAAAGTAGGAGCAATTAGGTAGAGTAGCTCCGTGTTGAGTATTGTAGACATAAGAATTTGCAAAATACATATGGGTCTGAATGTTGCAGACACGTAGATTAAACTTCTCTCACAAGCAAAACATGATCACTCTTTGGGTGTTAATCACATAGCGATGTGAACTAGATTATTGACTATAGTAAACCTTTTGGGTATTAGTCACATGAAGATGTGAACTAATCACATAAAGATGTGAACAATTGGTGTGAAATCACATGACGATGTGAACTAGATTATTTGACTCTAGTGCAAGTGGGAGACTGAAGGAAATATGCCCTAGATGCAATAATAAAATTGTTATTTATATTTCCTTATATCATGATAAATGTTTATTATTCATGCTAGAATTGTATTAACCGGAAACTTAGTACATGTGTGAATACATAGACAAATAAAGTGTCCCTAGTATGCCTCTACTTGACTAGCTCGTTAATTAAAGATAGTTAAGTTTCCTAGCCATGGACATATGTTGTCATTTCATGAACGGGATCACATCATTAAAGAATGATGCGATGGAAAAGACCCATCCGTTAGCTTAGCATTATGATCGTTTAGTTTATTGCTATTGCTTTCTTCAGACTTTTACATATTCCTATGTAACATCCCAAAATTCTAAATTTTGGAATGTTATATTAAATAAATAGATTTGATTGATTGTTTGGTTGTGGTGTAGTTGCTTGTGTGAAATTGAGTGAAATTCGAAACTTTTTGAAAGTTAAATGAGAGGGAATAAAATGACTTTCCCAAAACTTTCACTTTGCTTTCTGATATCCAAGAATTCAAATTTATTTCATCACAAAACTTAGAGAGAAGATGACATGACTTCTTCCATTTAAATAAATGAAAAGGGTTGTTGAAAAGATTTGAATTTCATTTGGAAATATTTTAAATTTAGAAACTTTAAGCAACTCAATGATTTTCATGAGAGAAGATAAAATGACTTCTTCAAAACATATGAAATATGAGTTGGGAGTTTCAAAGAAGCAAATTTAAAGTCCCTTTGAAATTATTTTCAATTTGGAGTTATTGGGGTTTTATTCAAAATATTTTTTCTCCGAAAATAAAATATATGAAAAATAGGGTAAAATGATTCCCTACAATATAAAATTGTAGAGAAATAAATTCAAAATCATTTTGGTATTTTTAAAATGATTTTTACTGGGTTTTATTAGAGCTATAGCACTTTTTGCTTTATTTAATTTTTTGTGGATTTTTTATGTTAGAAAAATGAACATGTTGTAGAAAATCTTTTTCTGAAACTTTTGATATAGAATATGCCTATATAAAATTTTATTTGTATTTTCTTTATTCAGTTTTTTTCCTTTATGTTTATATTTTAAAAAAACTGCACGTGCGCCTAAAACTAACTGTCGCCCATGTGCGCAGCATAGTTGCATCGAGCACCCCATCATTTTATTTTATTTTATTCTCTTCTACATGGGCTAGGCGCAGACATCATTTTTTTCACTTTGACCGATTTAAAAAAAAACAACTGCTGCGGCCCCGGCCGAACTTTTGGCCCATGATTTTTTTTCAAATTTCATCTGTGTACATATATGTTTAGTCCCACATTATCTAGCCTTTAACTCCTAAACCTTTTTCCACCTATAAATATAAATCCATAGAGTCAACAAAAATTATTCAATTCGGGTTAAATCAATATTTTGGTTTGACTAGATTCATTAAAGAAAAACATTTTTTTCCTCTCCGGTGGGACTTCTGGAAATTGTCTCCTTCCTCCGAAGTCGTCTTTTCTCTACCTTATAAAAATATCTTTCTTTGTTTTCTTTTTATACTTCCATAGTTTATTATTTCTAGACTAATACGGTAGAATAATTAGATTATCAATTAGTCTATGTATTTATACATTAGACCTAGAATTCTTTTAGCCATAGTTATTTTTCTTTCGTAAAACAGCTTGGCCCTGATTTTTCTTGTTTTCACCTATCCAGTGAACCTGTCACATCAACTTTTTGAATTTTTCAAATTTCGAAATTTGTTCAGATTCATATTCAAACTTCTTTTGATCATAACTTGAGTTCCGTAACTCCGATTTAGTTGATTCTTTTTGCAAATCGAAGCTCTTGACCTAAATTTTTTGATAAGACCAAATCCATCCAATTTTGGTACTGTTCGAAATTGTTTTCTATTGCAAGAGTTAATTGCTTGTTTTCGAAGTTTTTCGAAGTCTTTTCTTTGATTCTTTTGCATGAGTGCTTATGTATGCAATTGCTTGCTCACGATAGATTGACCGGAGTGTGATGAGTAGAACTATCAGGAGTTATGAGTGCGAATCATCTTCATCAACTGTACAAGACAAGTTCACACTTTGATCATACTTTTCATACCCAGTTTTATGCATTAGTTTTACCCTCAAACATTGCATGAGTAGGATTGATAACATGTGGGTATTGGGAAGTAGTTGATGAGGTAGGAACCTATTGTCTTTCATTTTAAACCCATGGCATTACTACGTTATGCTTACACTGCTATGCTATGCTCGTAGACGTGGTTTGGTTTTGAGAGAATTCATGGAAGTTGTGAGATTTATTGCTAACTAAGGTTTAACTTAAGGTGGCTACTTTAATACACATCTGGGTGGATTGGTTGGGGCACCCTGGAGCACCCAGTGGTTTGCCCGGGCACCTGGAGAACCCAGTGCTTGCCCAAGGGGATCCCGGAGTACCCGTGTGATCACCCTATGGAATGCCACCCAGGCTCAAAGGGATCATAAGAGTATTCACGCTAGAAACTTCCGTGCGCAGCCACAAGCCATTATGGGCTCTGGCATAGTTGAGTAAGTTGTGGGAAACCTTCCCATGATGGGCTAGAGGATGTAGGGGATTGTAGGTGTACCGGCCTATCTATCGGTTAAGGGAACCTCTTTGGAAAGACTGTGTCTCGATCATCTGTTTCTCAAACATCATGTAGTGCGAGAAATACAATGGAGGAGATCGAGTCTTGTGGGGAAAAGTGTGCAAACCTCTGCAGAGTGTACAAACTAGTCATGATTAGCCGTGTCCCCGGTTATGGACAACTTGAGTATCTTGTACTTAAATTATTGATTTGTTCTCATCACTCTACTTAATTAATTTGATGGGTTGATGATTATTAATTTGAGATTGAGTTGGAGGAACCTTCTCAATGTTTTCAACAAACTTTGTAGTTAAATAAAATATATTCCTTTGTTGTAGGAAAAAATTAGCTTTATGCAAAATTAAACTTTGAGACTCCACCAGCCAAATATGCATGTAGTGATAGCCATTATTCAGCATTGCTCTACAGTGTGAAATTGCCAGTACATTCAATGTACTGACCTACATGGCTGCAATGTCTCATGTTGCAGGATTCTTTCGACAAGTAAGTGATACGTTAGGATTACAATTTCCACACTCAACTTTGCCGTTGGTGTTGATGGGAATCCACAACCTTGTTGTTACTTCCGCTATATGGATTGATGTAATAGTATTTATGTTACTTTATACATGTGATTTACCTCTGTTATAAATCCTTGAGTACTGTGAGAGTCAGCATACCGATCCAGGGATGACACTTAAGAATAGAGACTTGATCCATTCGGGTCGGGTCGCTACAAGATGGTATTAGAGCACATGTTGAATGTAGGATGTGACCCTAGAAACTGGCAAGCCGATAGGAATTTTTTTCTCTAAATCTTTATTTTCAAAAAGATCTTTTACTCTCATCTTTTCTAAGCTTTTCCAAGTATTCTTCCTCTCATCTCAAATTGTCAGACTATACTTTTCCCCCTTTTTGACCACACGAAGATTCGACTGATGAGACCACTCCAAGAAGTACAAGATATCGGACAACTAAGACCACTTCAGAATGAAGAGGATTTACCATGCATTATAACAATGGAAACTACAATGGATGAAGACTCCGAAGACTAGGAGAATTTGAAGGCTCTGAAGAATTTCTAGATTGGTATGACCTAGGAAGGCTACCCTTACGGAACTTATAATACTATTGAAGTTGTCAATACCCAAGATCAGGGTGTGTCGGAGAAAGACCAGAACATGGAGAGTTAAAAACTCAAAGTTTTTGTCAGGAAAACCCTAAGGCAGGAGATACCAACTATGGAATGACAAGGGAAGAAACACAACTATCCATGATGTTATCGCCCGCTTATGCTATTGTCACCATGCTGAGTTGAGCTTGCATTTCTTCGGAAGGATTGGATGACAAAAGGGCTAATGGAGCACCTATCAGCAAAAGATGAAGTTTTATCCTTAGCCGGTGTATCATCAGGATCTGGAGTATTACATCAAGAAGTTTAGGGTGGACCTTTAGGAAGCCGTATTTGACAAGGAAGTATTCTGTGAAGAACTCAGGACCCAGAAGCTGAAAGTACCCAAGCTGGAGGAGCAAAACCTCGAGATACCGGAGATTCGATATGAACTCAAGGGCAGTAGGACCGTGGTTCATACCAAGGATGTTGAAACCCAGAAGTTTGGAACGCAACTCCAGAAATATTAAAGGACGCCACGAGAGACTTTGCGTCAACAGAGATGATCTGGCAAAAGAACTTGAAGAGGACAAGCATGGTCGAAAGTAGCCATCGGAGACATGAACAAGACTTGAAGAGTTTGGTGACTTTGAAGATTTTTTGACCTTTAGAAGACCAAACCCCTGTTATACACTTACGTTAGATGCGACGATTGTAAGTTGTCAATTGTTTGTTGTTTTTTTCCGACAGCCACAAATAAAATCTGTCTTTTCAAAACTATTGTTTGTATTGTGTGTATCCCTCTCTATCTCTCTCTCATGCCAAAAACCCATGGACCCAATAGAGGATGAATGGAGATGAACTCACATTTCCGAGAACGATAAGTCAATTGGAGACGGACCTATGGATTTAGAACAGGGAAGATCACATGAAGAATAACCCTATAGCCAGAAAGGATAGGACCCAACATGCTCTTCAGTGCTTTGAAATAGGTGCTGCTACTTGGTGGAGGATGTACCAAACCATCAATGGATGGCAAGGAGTAACCACTTGGGAAGAATTTAAGTTGACTCTGCTAAAGTCTCGTCTTCTGTCTTCGTTTAGCGGATGGAAGCATCGCCACCGCGAGCGGCTCTGCCGTCGCTCTCTACTTCAAGGCAAGGGGGTCCCCATGCCCCCCTCCGCAGTAGGGGTGCTCCACCGTCTTGCGTTCCAGCTCCCGACGCCGCTGTGCGGCCTTCTTCCTCTTCTTCTTGTCTTGTTGCTGTTGGATCCACCATGGGGGAGGAGGACCCCAATCCCCCTCGCGCCCATGCTGCTCCATCTGAGCGCCTCGCGCCTCCCGAGCCATGCGCGCCTCCCTCTCCCCTCTATCATCGACACGACCACGCATCGTCCTCTTCGCCTTCTCGCGCAGCTCCCGCTCCCTCTCGCGCTCCGCCTCCAGATCCCCCGCCTCCATCGGCCTCTTCTCCGCCCGCCGATCCCCCATCACCGCCGCTGTGTAGGATCTGAGAAGGGGGGAGATTGGAGGAGCTAGCTTGACGCGTCGAGCCAAGTGAGCCCAGCGCCGCACTTCTCGCTTTGCTGCGGGAAACCCTAACCAAGGTTCCCGACTGCCCTTCGTGACCCATATATAGCCAGGCGCAGGTCTGATGGGAGGGCTGAATGGGCCGGGCCTCGTGCCACCCTCGACGGGCCAAGCCGTGTCACCCTCCAAAACCCCCACCGAAATGGGCGACCCCGTGCGACCTGGGTCCAAGGCCTCCAAAGTGGGCCCCGCCCCACACAGGCCCCGTCCGGCCCGCGGCCCAGAGCCAGGAACGCTAGGCCCCGGATCCAGAGGCGCCCCTTCCCCGAGCCCCTCCGCCGCCGTCTCTTCCGTCGTCGCCGCCGCTCGATGAGGAGAGGATTGGGCCAAGCACGGCCACTCCTGGTCACCCTCCGCCACCGGCGACACCCCCGCGCCTGCAAGCAGACCGACCGTGTTGAACCGGATAGCACTAGCTGCCGCCACCACAGCATTCCCACTGGGCGGCGATGCTGGTCTCCACACCCGCACTGCCAACGCCTGATGGCCCCTACCCTCGGCGCAAACTTTCGACTCCGGCACGGCGCACCCGACCGCGTCGTCGCAGTAAAAGCCACAAAGTCACCAATCGTTGGCCCCGCCGGCGTCGGCCTTCGGTCCTCCGCTTCCACCTCCTCCACTTCACTCTCCGCCTCCAACTCCGACCCCACGAGCACCCAAAAGCGGCTACCCCCGCGGCCACGGCACCTCGCCCACCGGCGCCGCCAGGGCAGGAGCGGGAGGGCCACGCCCCGGTGAGCTCCCGGCGCCCCGTCGAACAAGCAGCCAGCTGTCCGCCGGCGCCGAGCTCTCCGCCACGAGCACGTCGCCCGCCTGTTCGCCCGACCCAGACGCCAACGACTCGCTCATTTCAAAAACCTCGTCTTAGTCAATGCTATATCCGCGGGATCTTACATGAAGATCCTGTCGTAATACTTTATAATAGGATAGGACTAGAGGTTTAAACTCCTGGAAACCTATTCTATCTCTTCTTCTGTTTCTTCCTCTCGTTACCGACCTTCTCTGTAACTCTCGGTCAAACTCTTGATCGATCTACTTGTAATCCACGGCATCACTTGTATAAATAAAACTGCGGCCTGAGAAAAGGGTTCTATGCTTCCCAAGTTATTTTATATGGTAATCAGAGCACCTTCTTCCCAGAGATCGAAAGAGGATCGCATCTAGTTCAACCCTATCGTAAACTTCCGGACCCCATCGACACTTTCACCATGACCTCCGCCTCCACCCAATCCAGCATCATGAGTACCCTCACCACATCCGTTTCATCAACCTCCACCTTCGCCCCTTCCTCCTCCAGCTCGTCCTATCCCATGTCCATCGGACCCTCAACCCAGGAGAAGCTCACGAGGCAGAACTACCTCATGTGGAAGGCTATTGTGCTGCCCAAATCAAGGGCGTGCAGATGGGCCACCACCTTGATCTGGAGAGCCAAGCGCCGCCGGAGGCACTCACCATCACCAATGATGGGAAAGAGGAGCAGATTGCGAACTATGCTCGCGTCCTCTGGTATGCACAACAGCAGCAAGTCCAAGGTTTTCTGATGGGTTCCTTGTCTCGCGGGATCCTTGCGCAGGTGGTCACCCTTCAGATGCCGGCAGAGGTATGGGCAGCGATCCATGCCATGTTTGCTGCCCAAAATCAAGCTCAAGCCATAAACACAAGGATTGAGCTCACCAATTTGAAAAAAAGGAAACTTGACGATGTCAGAGTACCTCGCCAAGATCAAATCGCTGACAGATGAGATAGCGTGCACTGAAGTGGCAATGCAAAGCGAGGAAATTGTTTCACAGGTTCTGGCCGGCCTCGACCTCGACTACAACTCGGTCGTGTCGGCCCTTGCTGCGCGGGTGGAGCATGTCACCGTCCAAGAGTTGTACACACAACTGTTAATTTTTGATGCGTGTCTCAATCTTCTTCACGGAACCAACATACGACAGTCTTCCGCCAACGCCGCCTCGCGAGGTCGCGGGTCTGCTCGTGGGCGTGGCCGCGGGAACAGCAGCGGCGGGCGTGGCCGTGGCAATGGCCAAGGGGTGTGTCCAAACGGACGCGGCTACAACATCACTTCTTCCTCCTCTCGTTCTGGAGGGGGCGGCTATAGCAACAACCACGTCCCCTCTGGATCCTCCTCTCAAGGACGTGTTCGATGTCAACTCTGCAAAAAGGCAGGCCATGAGGTCATGGATTGTTGGCACCGTTATGATGAGGACTATGTACCCGATGCTCGTCTTGTTGCAGCTACGATTCGGGAGCAAGGAGGAGACGGTACCATCTGGTACGCTGACTCAGGTGCCACTGATCACGTCACCAACGAACTTGAAAAACTTGCCACGAGGGAGAATTACTACGGCAATGATCAGATTCACACTGCAAGCGGTGGAGGTATGGATATTAGTCATATTGGTCAAGCATCTATTAATTCCCCTAATCTTAAACGTGATCTCGTTCTAAAGGATGTTATTCATGTTCCACAAGCCAACAAAGAACCTTGCATCTATATCTCATTTAACTGCTAATAATAATGTCTTCTTTGAAACTCATCCCACGTATTTTTCCATAAAGGATCGGACAACGAGGGAGCATTGGAGGCTTATACCTGATCACATCCGGAGCATTTAGTCGAAAGCATCGTCATCAAGTTTACTTTGTTGTCAAGGCCTCCTTGGCGAGATGGCATCAAAGATTAGGACATCCTTCTTCGGTCATAGTTAAGCAAGTTATAAATAAAGACAATCTTCCATTGTCATCTAGTTCAAACATTGAATCTGTGTGTGATGCTTGTCAATGTGCAAAGAGTCACCAACTCCCTTATCCTAAGTCAAATAGTGTGTCTGATGCTCCGTTGGAACTTATTTTTTGTGATGTATGGGGTCATGCAAGAGATTCTTTTGGTAGGAAAAAATATTATGTCAGTTTTATTGATGACTTTAGCAAGTTCACTTGGATATATTTTCTTAAGTTTAAATCAGAAGTTCTTTCTATCTTCCAAGAATTCCAAAAATTCGGTGAACATCAATTTGACAGAAAAATTCTTGCAGTCTAGAGTGACTGGGGAGGGGAGTATGAGAAACTCAACTCTTTCTTTCACAATATTGGTATTGCTCATCATGTCTCTTGTCCTCATGCCCACCAACAAAATGGTTCAGCTGAGCGTAAACATGGCCATATTGTTTAAGTAGGCCTATCTCTTCTAGCTCATGCATCAATGCCTCTAAAATATTGGGATGAAGCCTTTATTGCTGCAACTTATCTTATCAATCATCTCCTTACCAAAGTTATTGGCAATATTAGTCCCTCGGAAAAATTGTTTCATCATAAACCTGATTACAATTCCCTAAGAATCTTTGGTTGTGCTTGTTACCCCAATCTTCGTCCATATAATCGTCATAAGCTCGAGTTTCGTTCCACTCAATGTGTTTTTCTTGGCTATAGTAATCTTCATAAGGGGTACAAGTGTCTTGAGATTTCTACTGGTCGCATATATATTTCTCGAGATGTTGTTTTTGATGAAACAGTATTCCCTTTTGCAAAACTTCATCCAAATGCCGGAGCTTTACTTCGTGCAGAAATTGCACTTCTTCCTGATTATATCCCTAGTTCAGATCACGGGAGCGAGTTAAATAGTGCTGATCATTTGACTAGTTCCAAAGAAAATTTTAATTTTGATGATAAGTGTGTAGTTTCTAGACGTCATTTTATGCAAGGGAATACAGACGAAACCTGCGCGGGATCCCAGGCTGATCCGAGCGACAACTTCGGTGCTGGATCCGATGGAGTTTTCGCTGTGGCAGACGAGGCAGTCGCGCGATCCGGGGCGGATCCCAGCGCGCTGCATGCACCAGGCGTAGCGGTGGCCGACAGCCCCAGCCGTACGGGGCCCGCCAGCCCAATCAGCGTGAGCCCGTGCCAATCATCGGGCGCTCCAACCGCGCGAGATGGGCCAGCAGCCGACCGAGCTATGAGTGTGGGGCCTGATGCAGGTGTCACATCGCCCACGGGGCGTTCTCTCGATGGACCAAAGGGTTCGAGGCAGATCTCAGGTGCATCGGATCAGGAGCCGGCTGATGTGCGAGATACGGCAGGATCTTCTGTGGCCACAGATTCTGCTGCGGAACTAGTTACATCAGGATCTTCTGCACCTACAACTACACGGGTTTGTGAACCAGTTCCTGCGCAAGAACTTCCACGTCGCCATACTTGATCCAAATCTGGTATTCTGAAGGCAAAGGAGTATACAGATGGCACTATAAGGTATGATAAAATTAAACGTGCTTTTCTGACTAGTATGGGAGAACCAGCACATTTGCATGATGCCCTTGCTAGTAAAGATTGGAAAGAAGCTATGGATAATGAATACGGGGCACTCATAAAAAATAACACATGGCATTTAGTACCACCGGAAAAAGGAAGAAATGTCATAGATTGCAAATGGGTGTATAAGATTAAAAGAAAGTCTGGTGGAAGTATAGACAGATTCAAAGCCAGATTAGTTCCAAAAGGTTTTAAACAAAGGTTTGGTATTGATTATGAAGATACCTTTAGTCCGGTTGTTAAGGCAACTACTATTCGACTTGCACTGTCTATTGTTGTTTCGAGAGGGTGGAGCCTAAGGCAGCTAGATGTTCAGAACACGTTTCTTCATGGTGTTCTGGAAGAAGAGGTTTTTATGCCGCAACCACCAGGTTATGAGAATATTAGCACACCTCATTATATTTGCAAGTTAGACAAAGCTTTATATGGTCTAAAATAGGCCCCAAGAGGCTGGTACCCAAGGTTGAGCACTCAGTTACAACAACTTGGGTTTACACCATCAAAAGCGGATACCTCATTATTTCTCTACAACAAGGGCAATGTCACTATATTTGTTCTTGTATATGTTGATGATATAATTGTTGCTAGTTCAAGTCCAAATGCTACCACTTGTTTGCTTAAGGATTTAAAGATGGAGTTTGCTCTTAAGGATTTGGGTGATCTACATTACTTTCTTGGTATAGAAGTTAAACAGGTGAAAGATGGTATACTTCTATCACAGGAAAAATATGTCAATGTCATTCTCAAGAAGTTGGATTGGAAAATTGCAAGCCTGTAAGTACACCTATTTCAAATTCAGAAGAACTCACCATTGATAGTGGAGAGGCTCTTGGACCTGAGGATGCAACGAACTATAGAAGTGTTGTAGGTGCATTGCAATATTTAACTCTTACACGTCCTGACATCTCTTATTCAGTGAATAACGTATGCCAGTATTTACATGCACCCACTACTGTTCATTGGACTGCAGTTAAAAGGATTGTGAGGTATCTCAGATTTTCAGGAGAACTTGGTCTAAGAATTGTCAAGTCTCCCTCTATGCTTGTGTCTGCCTACTCTGATGCAGATTAGGCAGGGTGTGCTGATGATAGAAGGTCCATAGGTGGATTTGCTGTGTTTCTGGGAACAAATCTTATATCATGGAGTGTAAGAAAACAGGCTTCAGTCTCAAGGTCTAGCACTGAGGTTGAGTATAAAGCTCTAGCAAACGCTACAGCCGAAGTGATGTGGATACAAACATTGCTTTATGAACTTGGAGTTAAAACTCCGCGAGCTGCTAGATTATGGTGTGATAATCTTGGTGCAACCTATCTTTCAACTAATCTTGTTTTTTTTATGCATGCACAAAGCATATCGAAGTTGATTTCCATTTTGTCAGAGAAAGAGTAACACGTAAGTTACTTGACATAAATTTTATTCCTACTGGTGATCAATTGGCTGATGGCTTCACAAAACCACTTACTATGAGAAGGCTCGAGGAGTTCAAGCACAATCTCAACCTTGGTGTTCCTTAGGTTCAGATTGAGGGGGAGTGTTGAAATACTTTGTAATAGGATAGGACTAGAGGTTTAAACTCCTGGAAAACTATTCTATCTCTTCTTCTGTTTCTTCCTCTCGTTACCGACCTTCTCTGTAACTCTCGATCAAACTCTTGATCGATCTACTTGTAAGCCATAGCATCACTTGTATAAATAAAACTGCGGCCCGAGAAAAGGGTTCTATGCTTCCCAAGTTATTTTACAGATCCATGCAAAATTCTCTTTTTAGTTTTTTTTTCTTACATGTTATGTCTCTTGACTTAGCCTTGGTTAAGTCTTAGTCGATTAAGACCTAACCACACCCACAACCGCTCATATGCAAAACAGGCAGTCATAGCTACTCAACAAAGCGAGCGAAGTAGTGGCGAAAACCCCTCCCGCCGTGCCTTGTTGTGTTGTGTGTGTTCTTTCTTTGATGTTTGGCTTGTTGTGATGTGCCCACAGCTGAACCTGGGTTGCGTGTCGGACTTGGGTGCGGTGGCTTTGTGTGCGTGTTTTGTGTGTTGTTGGAACCTTGTTACTTGTGTTCGATGGTTGCTTTATTTATAAAGCGGGACGGAAGCCTTTTTCGGTAAAACCCCCTCCCGCTGGCAAACCCCTTAAATTTTTAGCTTCCCGTCGGCACTTGAGCATCATGAGCGGTTGCACAAATCATCATGTTCACAACAGTGGATCTAAGCAGCTCTGCTCCTCTTTTCAGAGTATCAACATTCTTAGCCTTCTAAATCCCTTCCGAAGACAACAAAGAAGAGCAAGAATCGAATACGATCTCAAAAGGAGTTCTTAGGATATTTCCTTCAAATTAAGTTTGCTCTGTTATGAAAATTTCAAATGCATAAAATAATTGAGCAAGACCAACAGTACACAAACATTCACAATTAGGTACGAAACAGTAGCACCGAGAGGCATTGCCAAATATTATCTGGACATTGATCAGTGCAAGCACACACCCAACAGTACGCCAAGAAATATGACATAATCGTTACTTACCGTTTCGCACCAAGCAGATTTTTTTTTTGAGAATTATTTTCGCACCAAGCAGATGTGATTGTAGACATAGATCTTCGATCTGATGGGCTTGAACCATCGCTATTCACGATCTGATTTTTTTATCAGGCTTTATGTATTAACTATTGGAAAGCGTCGAGGTATTTGTGAAAATAGATATAAAGGCCAATTGCATGTTTGCCCTTAACTAAGTCCCACTAATAACATTTGTCCCTAATTTTCGATCAAGCTCACTTTTGCCCCTCTTCAGTTAAGTGTCTCTACGGAAATACCCTTTTACGTCGTTTCCTTCCCGTTAAAGGGCTTTGATCATTTTCTTTTGTCTAAAATGCCACTGGGCAGTGGCGACTGGCATTTAGGTAAAAATCAAAGAAAAACTAGGTGATCCTCTCTCTTACAGGTGGGAACCATTCATAAACAAAGCAAAGTGAAAGAACTCTCTCCCAACTCTCTTACAAATGGGATCCATATGCGAAAAAGAAAACAAAAAAAAATTCTTGGGTGGGTTAGGGGTGATGGGTGCCCAAGTGTGGTGGAGCGCAGATAGCTACCGAGCAATGGGTAGACCGGTCACATGGCCTGGTGGTCGCAGCCACATGCACGGAGCTTGTGGCAGCGCGCAGGATCGAGATGAGAGTCTCCGGGGCGGTCAAAACTAGCGGCGGCGGCTGCTAGAGTAAGCCGACAACGCACGGTTGCTCGGGGACGCGCACCTTCATTAGTGTATTTTAGCACTCATTCTATTCTTGTTTAAATCGAATCATCCCAAGTTTTCTGAATAATCACTTCGATTTGATTACTAATGACTAATAAAAATGAAAGATGGCAAATCCCTTTGTTTATTTGTTCCTTGCATGAATGAGCCATTTTAGGAGAAAAAACAAGTCATCTAGAGAAAATACGGAGCTAGGCGATCAAGACCGAACAATTGGAGGTGCGCGGCAGCCTCCGAAAAAGAAGACAACACCTGTTACTAGCGCTTGCGCTCGTACCGCATGACACAGGATCCCTGATCTCAGCAGCATCCAACTTCGTAAAGGCTCTGAGGCCTAATTTCCCATCGCACCTTTACAAAAACCCTATTCTGCACTCAACAATCACAAAAGACGGAGTTTCGGAAGTTTGATGTCCCACTTGCACTGCTCGCCAAGAAGCGGGATGTTAATGACTTAGGCGACCCAAAGCTCTTGAACCAAAGGGTGGTCTCATGTGTTCCAAGTTTTTCTATGCGCAGAGGGTAAGAGGGGCGATCCCCTGTAAACATAAGCCAAAACTGATATACTAGAGTAAGGAACTGAAATGTCGGTACAAATTTATTTCCCACTAATGTATCAATTATGCGACTTTTGCCACGCATGGCAAAAAAAAACATCATGCACATGAGACATAAGACTTTTCTTGGCTTGACTACGAAAAATGAAAAATAAAGCGCACGTAAGACCGACAACAGAGGAGGAGCATATGTGTATGTGTCCTCTTCTTATGCTCTTAGTGTTGTGTCAAAGACCTAACCTTATATGTTGGTCTAACTCACCCATCACTATTGGCATTGGACTAAGCTTCCACACCTCCTATCATGCATGAATGTGCCAAATGGGCCTCTTCGTATTTATCCTTGGAATTACTAAGAAAATAAATGGGTTTTCCCCATTGATTTGAACCATTTGTATGGGATTTGTCTTGCCATAGGGTACCCACATGTGAGTAGGGATCACATGAACACGATTTACCTAGGTTAAAATGCATGAACCCAGCGAATTGGGACGCAACTCTACGACTATGGTAGACGAACTAGGTGAGATGCACTAGATAGTCACGGGTTTAATTGTCCAAGTTGTGGCATGTCTATCAGTTGGCCCTCGGGTGGGGCCTTGGTCTACTTTATACAAACGGGGTATGGGGAAAGCCTCCTCATCTCGGAGTAGGACTCAAGGCCATGCATGAGCAGGATTCCCGAGTAAAATGGGTGGTACCCATGGCCCCTTTGCTAAGTAACCCACGTGGCGTCTAGCTTAGGGAGCCTGAAGGTATGCCAAAATCAGGCTAGCGCGTCTGTGTGGGCCCCATGGCCTGTGCACCCCTAGGCACATATGAATGTATATAGCATATATAGTACATTAGTACGATGGTACGACTAAACATTGTCACGTGATGCTTCTTACCACTACTATCATGAGGTGGTTGTCTATAAACAAGTATAGTTTGAAAGAAACATTCGGCACTAGAGAACAAATCTAGTGTGTTTTCATTGAAACAGGTCAATCCAACCTAGCTTGTTTTCATTGAAACTATGGTTCAACTTGTTATTGGAACAGTTCCTCAAAAAAAGAAAATTGTTATTGGAACAAGAGACTGTACATTAGAAAGAACATTGCGGGCATACATATAGAAAATAAATCCTCATATATATATATATATATATATATATATATATATATATATATATATATATATATATATATACATCATATGTAATAAATACTGTACTGTTAAACTTACAAATAAACAATACAAACATAATAACTCCAACATACATATAAATACGCAAAAAATTCTAGTGCTTCTTGAAGATCCTGACGTCCTTCCAGCGAGACTCCATGCAGCTGGAGTCGTGGTTCTGCGCGTACACACCGAACTTGAAGTAGTGAGTGTCGCCCCCGCGGCCGTGGACATGCAGCTTCTGCTCGCCGTCGATGTACACGGTGAGCGTTGACACCTCGACATCGTGGACCACGTTCAGCCGGAACCATCTGTCATAGATGGCGTCCTCCACCAGCTGCCGGTCGTAGTACCGCAGCGCACCATCGTAGACGTGCAGCATGAGCGTGGTGGCCGTCTCGCCGGCGCCGAAGACTTGCATGATAGACACCCCCGTTGTGCCGGAGGGGACGTACCCGTACCCCTCGAACTGCCAGACGCCGGAGGTGTAGTCGTACCCCTGCAAGCAGAAGAAGATCATTAAGATCACTAGACCTTAATTACACCCAAACGAAGTACAACTAATGATGTGGTAGCTAGTTAACTTACTGCCATCCTGATCTCAGTTCTTGGGCTGGTATGGCTCTGCCGGGCATGAGGCTTGTCGGAGGCGAGCACCCAGAGCTTCCGCACGGTGCCATCGAAGCTGTAGCGTGCGCCGCTCGCCTCGTCGTAGGGGCGCTGCAGCACAAAGTTGCTGTCGTCGAGCCTCACCGACGTGAATCCATAGGTCGGGTCGGCGGCTTTCGGTGCCCGTGCGCCCCTGGCCGCACCGCATGACCAAGACGCGAAGAAGACAAGCAGAAAGACACTAATCCAAGAGAGAGCGCGAGGAGCCATTGATACTACTTTATACTAAGTGTGTGGCTTCTGATTTTATTTGAGTTGTACTCTCTCTCGATGCACAGACTTGGGCGGATGAGATGGTGGGTGTAATCAAGTTCGCTGTGGTTTATATAGGCTCTGGCGATTTATCACCATATACCTTCAAAATTGTAGAATTGACAGCTTAATTAAATAGTTATCTTGATTTTACACGCAGAGGATACTTCGGATACATGCAGCTTCACTTGTTCAACGTGATTAGCATAATATATTCCTTTTTACTAGTGCATACGAGGTGACATTGGCTGACTAGGTATGGTGAACAGGCGGCAATTAACATTGACGGCACGCTGTTATTTTCGTGTTACCGATTGGTAATTCAAACGGAGAAAGCGATTGATTGACCCCCTACGCGGTGATAAATATACTGCGTGACCCTGACGACGGCAATGAGCTAAAAAAATGGAAATTGTTTCTCTGTTCAAGTGAGCATATACTAGAATTTTTATTCTTAGCACGTATTTCTTACTGTTTTTTTCTTACCACAATACAGACGCAGACGTTTATACACTCATCCTTATTAATGTACACATGTACATCCTATCCCTATGAGCACCTTCGAGAGACTGAGCCGACGCATCTTCTTTAGATTAACGAAGTCATCACAGACACCTCGTAGATAACGAGAATGTCTCCTTCCACTACACGCACATCATCGAAAGAACTTAAATAAATTCAAAAAAATGCGAGCAACGGGGTTAAGTTTAGGATTTGAAGTATGATGGGCTAGGAATACTAATCCTCATAACCGTCCAACCATATGTTGGTTTGCTATTTGTAACTGACTTGCATACACATACACATCTAATAGTATCATGAGGGCAAATTTATCGGTGCCCACACATACACATCTAATCTATCTATCTATCTATCTATCTATCTATCTATCTATCTATCTATCTATACCTATACTAATTCTAGACTTCCAAGAAATTCCCTTACGGGTGGAAATCTGTTTCTTCATCAATAATCTCGAGCACGCCCCGCCTCTTCCTGGTACGTTCGTGCAATCTAGGGTTTCCAGTGCCTCGCCCTCTGGACTCCCCGCTGAGCCACGCTCGCTGTCTCTCATCCGTTTTCCTCGCCATATGGCTGGTACGGTGGTTTCATCATCTCGGTTTTTAAGCATAAATTTCTCTGATTCATTCAGTACTCATGTCCTTCGAGTTTCTGACCGCAGGCAGAGAAACAAAGGATCTCGTGCCAACAATTAAATCTTTGCCGATTTTTACCAAGGATTCTATGCCAGCCATTAAATCTTGGCCGATTTTATCCGCATCCTGTCCGCCATGGATGAAGCAGTTAAGGCCTTAGGGGGGATAGCTGTGGTGCGCCCATAGTCACCAACGCACCTCTGACCAGTCAATCTTACCTCAGGTTCGTTTAATATTATTTCTTAATACCACGTGTTTCCTTTGGGTAGTACATATTTAGGTTCATGAGGTGGAAGAACATATGCGTACAATCAATTGAGTTCATATCTTGGATGGTTAGATTCATGACATGTGCTTAGCTAGGTTGATCATCTTTCAACTGCTGGTTGATCATTGCTAAGCGGCTGCTCACGGCGGATGCCTTCTCGGTCTTAGATGATGTCTTGCCTTTAATCGTTCCTTCCAATAAGTCAGATAGATCCATCCAGCAAGCCGCCTTATCAGTACTATGGCCGATGCCTATGCAGTGGGATAATGTGTCACACTCCAGCCTATTAGAAAATACAGAGTTCAGTTACTTTACTTTAGTTAAAGTAAGACTTCGGTAATAATGTATGCAACAAATCATGTGTAGTGTAATTGGTTTTAATTTTTTTCCCAGTCCTATCAACACATATGTACATACCAACAGTTCCACAGGACAATCATGTTGGCTGCAAGCCTAGGTAGGGCCATATAGTTTATCTATGTTTCTGCTGTCTGTATATTAGTATTGTGTTTCCCACTTTTCCTCTTTGAGTGTCAATAAACCTTCAGATCGTTCCCAAGTTTTGTATTAAAGCTAACAAAAATTCTTACAAATGCAAGGCCGCGGGATATTCAATTACAGATTTCTGTTAAACTGTTGTTATATAAGGTGAGTTACTCCAATCATGTTTATATGTCTTTTTTGTGTACTAATGTTCATATAGTAAGGTTCCTTCTACAGAAGTCACTAAGGCACTATGAGAAGGCAACATCTAAATGTTGGTATTGATCTAGAGGCCCAATGGGCCAAAACGAAAATAAAAGACCAGAAATAAAGTTACGTTAAAGAGAGAAACAGGGAGGCCACGAACCAACGTTCGTACCCCTCGATCTCAACTTACGCGCCCTGATCAGGGGCACCCTAACCAACTATGGTTTTGGTCCCCTGTCGCCAGCGCACATAAAAAGATGGGGGAGCAGCCGGCACCTACACTAGACTAGTTCTCGTACGGTTTACTCCTGCTCCCCACATCCCTAAACCCTAACCGATCTGGGGGAGCGCTGCACGACGGGCAGATCATCTCCAAGCTCTGCCCATGTTCCAGGGCAGTGCTGGTGCCGCCCGGAGGGACGCCGCTACCTACAGCGAGCATCTTCACCGAGTCTGCATCAAGCCTGCATCGAGCAGGCACGGGACTTCGCACCGTCGACACCAATGGCTGCTTCCATTGGTGGTAAGAACCTAATCCATCTCTCTGATCTGTGCTATTAGGTGATCTAATGCCTGGCTTACGATCTGTTAAGTAGATCCTACGGGATTATAAATCTATCAATGGTATCAGAGCATGGTTAAGCCTAGATTAGATCCCTAAGATGATCTGTTTAAGTTTGATGATCATGATTACGACCTAATGATTAAGGTTAGCCCTCTGTTAAGTCAAGTCCTAGGGTTAAGAGGTTTCTGTTTAAATGACTAATCTGCTACTGGATCAGTGCTAGTTCCTTTATGATTATCAACAAGTTATGTTAGTTTACCTGTATCACGCTTCCGCTTCAAGTGAGGTTAATTAGCACTGGTTTTGTTTCATGTTAAGAATATAGAAGGAGGGGAATCAGATGAATCACTCGTTTTCCCCCTAATTATGAGAAACCCTAGCCCTAGAATTTTTTCCCCATTCCGAAATCCCAAAATCAGAGTTAAAATGTTGAAATTAAGAGAAAAAGGTGACGGGCTCACCCAGATGACGCCGGCTTTCGGGGTCCGCACGGCCGCCGCCGTACGCGCACGCCATGGCCGGGACGCCACCGCCCTTCGTGGTGGCGCGTGGAATGAAGCAGCAGCCGCCGCTGCTGTGCTCACGCACGCGCGCGTCGCCTGGCCTCCGAGCCTTGCACGCCGTCGTCGCCGCCGAAAGCTTGCGCCAGCGACCGCTGGCGAAATGCCCCGCAGTCGCCGCCTGCTCGCGCCACCGAACGCCGTACTCGCGACGCCCGCAGCCACGCTCGCCGGAGGAGCGTGCCGGACTCGGTCCACAACACACTGCTCTGTCGAACGCAGCCACCGCGCCGCCATGGCCGTCGTTGTGTGTCGCCGTTACGACGATTGCAGGAACGAAATAGGGAATTGGCCCCTAGGGTTTGACCCTCGCTCGTTTTGCTCCGTGCGGGATGATCGCGGCCATCGGCACGATCGGACGGCCGAGAGTGACGGGTGGCTCAGGGCAGGCCTTCGGGCATTATACGGGCCGCCTTCGCGGCTGGGCTTCGGCCCGAGTTGTCTTAGCCCGCAGAAAAGGCGTTTTTTTTGTTTACTGGGCTAGTATTTAAAGAGATGCCGTGGGTTTTGGGCTAAAATTAAAGTTTCTGTGCGTTTTCTATTTATTCAGTGTGTTTCCGTATTATGATTATTCTCAAAATGTTCTTGCACTGTTATAAATAGAAAATTGCCAGAAAAATGATTCTGAAAATTATGGTTTAGTTTTCTGAATGAAATGGAACCAACGAGAAATTTTACTTAGAAAACTTTTATGAATTAATGTTTGTGTCATTTTATGGCACATTTATGTTCATCCCATGGTAATATCAATAAATGGAGAATTATTAATGTTGGAAAATTGATATTACACATGAGATTAATGTGATCATTTTTGTAATACATACCAACGTTGTTTTACATTTTTGAATCACTCTGTTAATTCCTTATTATTTTCTGCCCAACGGTGATATAATTTGGAGTTAATTTTTGCATGAAAATTGATCAAACCAACGTAGGTTAATTTTTGTGCAATTTAATTTAATTATGATGTTCTTTTCCTTTACTTATGATATTTCGAAACATGACAGCTTCCGGTTCTCGTGGCCTCGAGATCAAGCCACTTACTGGGAATAACTTCCAATCGTGGAAGGACTCGCTACTTTTGCACCTCGGATGGCATGAGGTTGACCTCGCACTGAGGGAAAGTAAACCAGTGGAACCTGCAAAGGGTGCCACTGGGTATGCTGAGCTTAAGAAAGATTATGATACTAAAGTTGAGAAGTGGGAGAGGTCAAACAGAATGGCGCTCCTAATTATGAACTTCTCCATCTCGACTGAGATTAAAGGGGCTATTCCTGCCAATGAAAGTGCCGCGGAATATTTGAAATCGGTGGAAGAACAATTTAAGGGCTCCGAGAAAGTGTATGCAGATGAGCTTTTGCACAAGCTGCTTGCAAAATATGACGGGCATGGAAATGTGAGGGAGCACATCTTCAGTATGAGCAATGCCGCGGCAAAGCTTAAAACCATGAAGTGTGATTTGAACGAAGAGCTTCTGGTGCTCCTAGTTTTTAGGTCACTACCCTCACAATTCAATCCATTCAAGATAAACTATAACTCTCTTGAAACCAAATGGAAACTATCTGAACTCATTGCACATTGCATTCAGGAGGAAGAGAGAATGAAGAGTGAGCAGAAAGATCAAGCTCTCCATGTTAACTCTGCAAAGAGGAAGCATGAGAACCATGCTCATAACAATAATGTGCCCAACAAAAAGCAGTATTCCAAAAAGAATCCTCCAAAGCCTAAGCAATGCAACGAGGCAAGTTGTTCACGTCCCGCACCTTCAGCGGCTACTTCAGTTAATCTTACAAATGCCGTTGGAGAAAGACTTTGCAATTTTTGCAAGCAGCCAAATCATTTCAAGGCGGACTTTCCAGGTTTTCTTAAGTGGCTGAATAAAAAGGGTAAGGATGAGATCACTCTTGTAGATGAATCTCTATATGTTGATTTTTCTGAATCTACATGGTGGATTGACTCAGGTGCGACTGTTCATGTAGCGAATTCTTTGCAGGGATTCCATATAAGCCACACCCTAAAGGGAACAAGAAGACTTAATGTCGTGAATGGGAAGGAGGCTGAAGTTGAAGCCGTGGGCTCCCTCACCTTGAAGTTGCACACTGGTTTCCTACTTCAGCTCAAGGATGTTCTTTATGTGCCTACTTTGAGTAGGAATTTGATTTCAGTTTCATGTTTAGATGATTTTGGATTTCATTGTACCTTCGGGGAGAAACAATGTTTTTTAAAGTATTGTAATAAGGATGTTGGTCTCACCGTCCGACGAGGCAAACTTTATATGTTAAATCTTTCCGGTTATCCTATGTGTGTGAATCTCTGCGAGATGAATATGAATGAATGCAATCATAAAAAGAATGGGAGAAGTATCAATCCTTCTTCAAAACTGTGGCATCGTCGCTTGGGCCACATTTCGAGGGGGAGAATGGAATGATTGATTAAAGAAGAAATACTTCATCCGCTAGATTTCTCTGATGCGGGCAATTGTATTGACTGTATTAAGGGAAAATATGTGAAAACAATTAAGAAAGGAGCAGTAAGAGCCACATCGGTCTTTGAACTTATTCATTACCTTCACAGACGATTTCTCTCGCTATGGCTACATTTACCCCATACGTGATTGATCCGAAGCTTTGGACAAATTTAAGATTTATAAAGCCGAGGTTGAAAATCAACTCAACCTAAAGATCAAAGTAGTACGGTCTGATCGCGGGGGAGAATATTATGGCAGGCATGCTCCTTATGGGCAAATTCCAGGACCGTTCGCAAAATATCTTGCTGAAAATGGAATAATTGCCCAATATTCAATGCTTGGTGAACCTTAGCAAAATGGCGTAACTAAGCGTCGCAATCGCACTCTTATGGATATGGTACGTAGCATGCTTAGTCATGCGAACTTACCAGTAAGCCTTTGGATGGAGGCATTGAAAACAGCTGCACACATCCTAAATCTTGCTCCAACTAAGTCAGCACCGAGCACACCTTACGAGATGTGGGTGGGAAAGAAACCGAGCTTGAATTACTTGCGAGTGTGGGGCTGCCCGGCTGAAGCTAAAGTATTCAATCCACATATTAAGAAATTGGACCCAAAGACAGTCAGTTGTTTTTTCATTGGGTACCCTCATAGAGGAAAAGGATATCGCTTTTCACGAGACACCTACTGGTGATCCCGAACCTGAAGTGGATCCTCAATCTGATGAGGAGCCTCAGCATAATGAAGATCCTCAGCATGATGAGGATCCTCAGCCAAATGATGATCGTCAACCCAATGGTAATCGTCAACCTTCTCGGACAAGAGAAAATGCACATACTAATGAGCCTATGAGAAGATCACAACGGGAAAAGAAAAAGGCCATCTCTAGCGATTATGTCACTTTCATTTGTGAGGATGAAAATGACATAGGGAAGGCACAAGATCCGACCTCATATAAAGAAGCCACTAAAAGTGAAGACTCGTCCAAATGGTTGGTAGCCATGGAAGACGAATTGAAATCTATGAGCTCGAATGATGTTTGGGACTTAGTAGAAGTTCCTGATGGAGCCAAAAGGGTAGGGTGCAAGTGGGTCTACAAAACCAAATATGATTCCAAAGGGAACGTCGAAAGGTTCAAAGCGAGACTTGTAGCAAAAGGTTTTACACAGAGAGAAGGAATCGATTATAAGGAGACCTTCTCGCCTGTGTCATCCAAAGATTCTTTCAGAATTGTCATGGCACTTGTAGCTCATTATGATTTGGAGCTGCATCAAATGGATGTCAAGACGGCATTTCTGAATGGTGACTTAAAAGAAGAAGTTTACATGACTCAACCTGAAGGTTTTGTCGTGGAAGGAAAAGAACACATGGCATGTCATTTTAAGAAATCCATATATGGCCTGAGGCAAGCTTCAAGGCAGTGGTACCTCAAGTTCGACGAGATTATTAGAACTTTTGGTTTTAAAGAGAATGAAGTGGATAACTGCATATATGTTAAATTTAAAGGCAGTAGGTTCACATTTTTAGTCCTATATGTGGATGATATTCTATTGGCTTGCAGCGATAAAGATATGTTGCATGAGACCAAGAGATTTCTGTCCTCAAAATTTGACATGAAGGATCTCGGTGAAGCCTCGTATGTCCTTGGCATCGAGATTCATCGAGATAGGTCCAAAGGAACATTAGGACTATCGCAAAAGGCATACTTTGAGAGAGTACTAAAGAAATTCAATATGCATAAGTGCTCTTCCTCACCTGCCCCCATAGTTCAGGGCGATAAGTTTGGGACTTTCCAATGTCCGAGGAACCAAAATGAAACTGATCACATGAAGTCGGTTCCTTATGCTTCAGCTGTCGGAAGCATCACGTATGCTCAAGTATGTACATGCCCTGACTTAGCTTTTGTAACCGGGATGCTTGGCAGATTTCAATCTAATCCAGGACCGGACCACTGGAAGGCCGCAAAGAAAGTCTTGCGTTATATGCAAGGTACTAAAAATTTCATGCTTACATATAGAAAGTCCGATAACCTTGAAGTTATTGGTTATTCAGATTTTGATCTTGCCGGGTGTGTGGTAGTATGAAATCCACGTCAGGTTATATATTCACACTCGCTGGAGGAGCCATATCGTGGAAAAGCTCCAAGCAAAAGATAGTTGCCTCATCTACGATGATGGTAGAATATCTAGCATGTTTTGAGGCCACCGGGCAGGCTGTATTCGTAAAGAATTTCATTCCCAGACTTAAAGTGGTTGACAGCATTTCCAAACCACTGACATTGTACTGCGATAATGAACCCGCAGTTTTCTATGCGAATAACAACAAGTCAAGTGCTGCTGCCAGGCACATTGACCTAAAGTACCATGTTGTTCAACATAGAATCCAGGATCAAACTATTAATGTTAAGCATATCAGTACGACACGTATGCTTGCGGATCCGCTTACTAAAGGCTTACCACCCAATATATTTCGTGGGCATGTAGCCGGCATGGGATTATTGGAAGCCTCTTGATTCTGGAATTATGGGACCGCTAATATAAACCACTCCCAATAAGAAAAATGTTTCCTTTTCAAAATAGGATGTGTGCTATGAATATTGAGGTTCAATGGCTTTTCATCGGCTATTGTAACACCTTACTCTGGTATATTATTCCTATGGAGAATGGACAAAAGTCATTGAGCCTAACGATCAAGGGGGAGAATGTTGGTATTGATCTAGAGGCCCAATGGGCCAAAACGAAAATAAAAGACCAGAAATAAAGTTACGTTAAAGAGAGAAACAGGGAGGCCACGAACCAACGTTCGTACCCCTCGATCTCAACTTACGCGCCCTGATTGGGGGCACCCTAACCAACTATGGTTTTGGTCCCCTGTCGCCAGCGCACATAAAAAGATGGGGGAGCAGCCGGCACCTACGCTAGACTAGTTCTCGTACGGTTTACTCCTACTCCCCATATCCCTAAACCCTAACCGATTTGGGGGAGCGCTGCACGACGGGAAGATCATCTCCAAGCTCTGCCCCTGTTCCAGGGCAGTGCCGGTGGCGCCCGGAGGGACGTCGCTACCTGCAGCGAGCATCTTCATCGAGCCTGCATCAAGCCTACATCGAGCAGGCACGGGACTTCGCACCGTCGACACCAATGGCTGCTTCCATTGGTGGTAAGAACCTAATCCATCTCTCTGATCTGTGCTATTAGGTGATCTAATGCCTGGCTTATGATCTGTTAAGTAGATCCTACGGGATTATAAATCTAACACTAAATAGTTGATTGAGCAATTCCCGAAACTGTATTAATCCTTATTTAGTAATATTATCAGCAGTTTGCCGAAGCAACACTTAGTTTTCACTGATTCTCATGTTTTGGGAGCATAGAAGCTGTAAGGCTCTAATTAACTTTACTGTCCTATTCAAATTCAGCACTCCAATTTTTGAATTTTTGTCCACTGCCATAGCCAGTGATCATAACAATATATACGTACAGTTTATGCAGATTCAAGAAAAACTGAGGGCGAGTCTCTCCATCATTTTGAATGAATGCTCCTACAATATACTGCCTGGCAGAAACCTTGCTGGGATTCAAGCTCCAATACAAATTCGCATGTTACCTTGATGTGCTATATAATGTAGTCCCTGTAGTACTCATGACTAAAAAATTAATTAGCACTCCGTTGCCCTGTATGTAACTCTTGCTTGGACCAGCATCTCATGAGGAAGGGGGAGAGGGGACACCAAAGATAGGTGTAGGTACATACTATAGTTGCCTAATTGAATCTGTGCTGCACACCGAAATATGCACTTGCCGAAACAGTAAGTACGTAGTTTTTAATTATTTTATCTGGCTTTTCCTCTATTGACGCTCACACGTGTTGTCTCTTCAAATCTCCAGATAGCCCGGCCTTGCCAGTTCAGGATGGAGGCAGTAGCTAACACCACCACCTCTCCACCCAGCACTATAATGTCCCAGTCTCGCCCTCTTCTGCTTTATTCTTCAGGAGTATATGTCCGTCTTCTTCGTCTTGATGATGTCCGCATGCTAGATCACCCCCCACCTTGAACGGTACTTCTGAAAAAGATGGATATGTCAACCTTTTGCAAGTATGGAATATTTTTTATATTAAGTATATCTATTTATTACAGATTTGTCATGCTACCCATAAGTAAGATTTGTTTTCTCTTCATAAAGTATATGATTCTATTTCACTTTCTTTTTACGTGAATGCCTAACCAAATACAAAAGAAAATATGGTTTAATATGTGGTGCTTGCGTGCTTTCCATCGGACAGGCTAAGAAACTTTATATTATATCTTCTACATTAAATGTCCCTCTCAGGTAGAGTTTTTTACTAGGCATAATTCTTTTCCCTGAACCTAAATGACTCGTCCAAATTTCCGACATTACAAGATTTGTTAGGTAAACTCGTAAAGTACTTTCATAGTATTTCTAATGATTTCAACATTTTGTCCTACATATCGATCTCCATGATAGTGAAGGTGGAGGTGAACAATTTATCTTCAACATAATTTCTAGACTGGATTACCTTTTAAATTCTAAATATATTATTTGTCTCTGCCAGTTTGCTTAATGCAAGACGCAATTTTCTTAGTATAAAGCCTTAGATTTTAGACTATGATTTATAATATGTCAATTTTAATACCTCATTTTCTCTTCAGTTATGTATTTTCTCCCTTTGTTGGTATTTCATATCCAATAATGAGATGTTTACATAATTTATTTTGTATAACAGAGAAGTTTAAATTAACGTTCCGCATTCGAGCAGCCTTAAAAATATTGGGGCTGCAATGACCAGATTCATACTAGGTTGTGTCTTTCTGTGTTAGAAATATTATATCAGTCATCTAATGCATTTTGGGGAAGATTGTATGTGAACCCTACTTTGCCAGGATTATAGTATGTGTTTTGAAAGTTAAGGTATGTTCAAGGATGGCACTATGATAGTTTTATCTCCTATTATATTTACCTGTAGTTAGACGCAATAACATTTCCTTATAAAAGATTGATATCTCCTTGGATTTTACATTGCTATCATATTATGCAAAAGGGTAAGTATAGAATGAGATGAGCATGGAAACTCAGTATAACTACACCAATGCAGTTTTAATATTTACCTTATTAATGAACATACAGATTAATAATTAACTAGGATAGCTGTACATTTCCTTCCCTTTTTTGGCCATCTTTTCTCTTCGTTTGGTTGTTTATTCGGTCTTCTGCTCCTCGGGCGTTTCTTTTTATGTACTTTCGCATCTTCCTAATGATTTTTTCTAATATAAAAAGAACATCACTTAAAGATATATAAACTGAAACTGTGTGCATCTATTTAATTACTCTCAAGGGTTGTACGTGGGAACATAGGCGCGCGCCACACATCGGCTAGCTCATGCGTCTATCCGATTGGCCGGTTCAGGAGCTGTTGGATCATGTGCGTGGCCTCATTCCGACCAGGGCCGCGTCCACACGAGTGTTTCCTAGAGGAATATTTTTATGCAAAAATTTCAATGAAATATGCACTATTGCATATAAAATATCTAGCCCGTGCATCTGCACGGATAGACGACTAGTAATATCTAATCCTTGCGTTTTACATTTGGATATATGCGCTCTCCGTCATGTATTCAACTCATATTACGCGAAAAATATATCATATGAACATAGGGCTCATTTTTTGTATGTATGAACATAAGGCTCTTGGATCTATGTCTCATGTGTCGAGGACAAAGATCTCGCTGCCTCTCAACAGCATGGTATTTGTACGGGATTAGTAAGGTTAGGGTATGCTTCATGATGGCGTCATGGCCTAGGGGTGCCTCACCTTACCGAGAACCGAATACTGCAGAATAGCCTAGCAGTGACGGGTGCAAAAGTCTCATGAGTGGCGGGCTTGACTGTGCAAGACATTCACCACTGATCTCGCGCCACTGCTAACAGAGCAGTAGTGGTGGGCATAGCGCCTGCCACTGATAGTACATCAGTAGTGGTGGACAGTAACAGTGGCTGTCTTTCCATCGCATCCACCACAACGTGGTCTCCTAGGAGTGGCCGGCTCTTTTAGGTGCCCGCCACTAGAATGCTCCCAAGTGTAAAAAGAAAGAGGCCGCCGTGACAATGTTTTTTGCTGCCACGGCAGAAGCACATTATGTTATATTGCTGCATATTTTATTATATTGATAGTTGCACATGCATGTATGCATCACATTACAATGCACATAGAAACATCATAAGTACTCCGTCCTTTCTTAAGTATAAAACATTTTGGTATTTCAAACTGAACTACCAAAACATCTTACATTTAGAAACAGAGAGAGTACATACACGTAGCCTTCTCACTCTGTAATGTTGCATGTTACATGCATATAAGATCACATGATAACAGCAACACCACAATGATGATGAATTGGATGAAGATTATGAGGTTCTTTAGTCCACTCATCCCGATATGACTTATAGTCTTGCATACTTCATGGTTGATCCTCTTTTAGCATGAACTTGGAGTAATCAGTCTATGCCTGTTCTCTGCTCTTCAATCCTCTATAGCAACTATTTTGGTAACCGTTCATTGTTCATAGCATGTCTGCCATGAACTGTAGACTCCTCGATACCTTCCTGGGTACACCATACATACCACTTCACCTACGAAGATAAAAGAACAAGCTAATAACAAGTCTATTTCATAGTTACCAATTACATATAGTCCATATCAATAAGTCATATAGCAATCTTCATAGCAGGATAGAAAATTAGCATGCATTAATAATACAGATCACATAAAGGAAGTGCACAAGTAGTTCGCAAGCAAAAGATCCACTCCAGGACATGACATCTTTCTGCCTCCTCATGCATCTCTAGTCCGTGCTTGTCAATCTCCTGGGAAAGTGGCCGCCACAATCTGGGCTAGATCATCACATAATCGGCAACTTCTCAAGCGCTCTCGGCTGATGGTTCGATATTTTGCCACTATTATATAGGGTGTTTCCATGTGGTTTTCAAAAGGTTCTTGTAAATTCTATTTTCTAACATTAATTTTTTGAGAAAGAAGAAAACTTATTTTCCTATTATTGTGCAGAAATATGTACTTTTGGAAGAAACTAATCAAGATCCCACAAATGAAGTCATCTGGACCAATTTTCCTTTGGGGAGAAATTTCATCAAAGGCACCAGAGAAAAAGATAGTGCATGGTACGAGCACGCCTGCCTGTAACGGTGGTTGTACCACACGGAGCCCGAAGGCATGCCAATCAAGCTAGCGTGCATGTGTGGACCCCATGGGCTTGCGCAGCCCTAGGCATATATGAATGTATAAAGTGTATATAGTACATGAATATGGTAGTACGATTGAACATTGTCACATGATGCCTCTTATCACCACTATGATGAGGTGGTTGTCTATAAAGTATAGTCTATGAAAGAAACATTCCGCACTAGAGAACCAATCTAGAGTGTTTTCACTCAAACAGATTCAATCCAACCTAGCTTATTTTCATTAAAAGCATTTTTTCAAAAGGGAGGATTAACCCCGGCCTCTGCATCAAAATGATGCATGCATCCATCTTTATTAAATTATTATTCAACAAAGACTGACAAAGCAGATACATGGATCAACCCAAAGCCACCTTCCTGGCGACCTCAATCGTACACCACAAGTCTGACGGAGTGCATTGGTGCTATCCGGTGGCCTCTCCAGGCTACCGCACGACTAGCCGATAGCACCAACCGGTCTAGTAGACCCTCAGTGCACCGCATGCGCACACTCTAGAGTCCGCCGCCGCCATCTTCTACCATTCCATCTTCACGGGGGATCAATGCATAGGCCTTGCTAGGCCCAACTGCCGTCAACACTACCACGAGAAAGACAGCACCACCATCCTGCGCTCGTCCATCAACACACGTCCACCCCCATTGTTGATGTTCCAGATGCCACGCCGCTCCACCTTCGTGAACACCACCATTGCAACTGGTCATGTCGTGGAATTAACACGTCAGACGTCCTAAGGTGAGGACTTAGTCGCGAGGCCAACGCATCTATGTGGTAGCTTGAGAGGGGTTGAGCGGAATCGAGAGACGCAACACAAGACAGGGATTTAGACAGCTTCGGGCCCCGGGAAACATCATCCGGTAAAAACCCTACATGCTGTTTGAGGCTAGGTCTCATTACATCACGAGGGAGTCGCCGTAAACCGGCTCTCCTCTTTTTGTCTAGCCCTAAGATTGTCTCTTCTTACTTGTAGCTTGTCCTTTCTAACTTGTCCCCCTTTGGGGAGCCCTGCCCCTCCTTATATATGTTGAAGGGGCGGGTTACATGTGGAGTCCTATTAGGATAAGGACTAATCTATCTCTAATACAAACCGGATACAAGTCCGGGTCTTCCTTGTAAAGTAAATATTCCTTACGCCTTTTCTCTTAAACCGGCCCACCATAGTATGAACCGGCCTTCTGGGCCATGGGCCTCGTCATCCATCTGACCCGCCCGCCGGGTTACTAATGAACCGCCAAGACCGGGCGGGTAGCCGGTGAACCGCCAAGCTCCGGGCGGGTTACCAATGAGTCATCCAGTCCGGCCGGTTTATACTTCCGGCCGGTTTATGCCACGGGGTATATCCCCGACATTAGCCCTCAGTTTAATTTGGATTAATCCATGTTAAACTGATCTGCAACATAAACTTAAGAGCAAATTTGACAGGTTATGCTCCGGGTTAAAAATTCTTGTAAATCGGCACCTGATCATCCTTGTCATTTCCTTCTTCTAGAAAATCTGAGTCAATAGACTAGTTTCATAATTGATTTGCTTGTAGAATAAAGAATCCATTTGAATTGGCCTTCAATGCTCTGACTTGACAAAAATATTAGCCTCTGAAATATTCAACTGATATCCAGCCGGCTTGAAGATGTAAAATTTGCCGGTTTATGATTACCACCATTGTCGGGTTATAAAACTGATAATTCTGAGTCATGATTGTTGCAGACACCGGTTCATGATTGTTGCCAACGTTGGTTCATGATTATTAATGACGCCGGGTTGCAGCCACAGGGTCATAATGATTGGTGACACCGGGTCAACCTAGTTTGCTCAATCAGAGAATTTGAAAATATTTCTTCGATAATAATATAATACCTGTAGCCCCCAAGTCTTTGAGCAGAACAAAGTGGTGGCTTAAGAGTTTGCTTCGGTATAAATACTACCACTTTCAAAGAAATCCATGTTGTTCATCCCAGTGACTAGTAAAAACTGAATACTCCATACTATGTAGCCCCCAAGTGCCGGGTTGTCATGCTTGCAGCAACCTGGGACTTGTAATTGTCTTATACTCATAAAAACTTCAACCAGTGTAGCCCCCTAGGACCGGGTCATTATGCAATAATGAGCAGGGACTTTGTAGGTATAATCATGTAGATTGGAACAATGATGTGTAGCCCCCAAGGGCCGGCTTAGTAAGATAATATTGAGCTGGGACTTGATATATACTTCAATGAAAATAACATCATATGATGTAACCCCCATCATGGGACTTGAGTCCATGTCCATAAGGTTAAGAGCCTTGTGCTTTACCAACTGAGTAGCGGACCCTTCAATATAATGAATAAAAAGCTTTGTACCTTCAACTGTTGACAGGAGCAATTGGTAGCCCCCAAGGGCCGGCTCATTATAATGTGATGAGTCGGGTCTTCAATAAGATGAACAAAAAATGACTTTGCATTAGCCCCCAAGTTTCATGGTGCATGCTTGCAGCGACATGAGACTTGCATAATTGATGTAATCTCAACTTAAATAATATAGCCCCCAAGTGTCGGGTTGTAAGCCTGCAGCAACTCAGGACTATTCCTTCAATTGTAGAATAAAAATCATATCCATTGATAATATGATAGCCATTGCGCTAAAGCGACTTTGAAAACCTTAATCATAATGCTGGTTATTGATAACCATAATAAAAATGCAGCCATGTTGGCTATTTGAATAATATACCCAATGATTTATAAGCGCATAATTCCAATGGCGCAGTCCAAATATATGTTGGCGACTTACAGTCCAAAGCCAGGCCGGTTTAATAAACACCGGATAATTTCTCATCATATACTGGCGGCTTATCGTTTTAAAGCCAGGCTGGTTTAATAAACACCGGATAATTTATCATCATGCTTTATTCAACCTGTTTCTGCATATAACAAGTTTAAAGTGTCCTGGCGGTTTACCGCCGGACGGGTCATAGTGCCCAACATATAACCTGGGTTTATAACCAAGGTTGCACTTAAGAATAATCAAATATGAAATATATATCATACCTGTGATATTGAATCACATCATTGGTTTACCAACTTTTTGTAGTAAGGGTGATAACCCCAATCTTGAGTAATGATAACTCCTTTCATACTGTGTCGGTTTATGATAAAACCATACCGGGTTGTGATAAACACCGGTTTAACCATATATAATACTGGCGACTCGTAGTCAAACCAGACCGGGCTGATAGTCTCCGGATTATAACTTGATCCTGTATTGACAACTTGTAATTGAAAGTCAAGCCGGGTTGATAAACACTGGTTTACTCCATAATAGGATGGTAACAGAAAATCAAACCGGGCAGATGGCCTCCGGATTAAGATTTGACCGTGTTCCGTCAATTTGTAATTGACAGTTGAACCGGATTAAAACATTGCCGGTTTAAAAAACGCAACAAAAATCAAATAACAGTTATGAAAAAATATGGAAGCAAAGGCAATGATAAGACCATTTGCAAAAAGAGGCTTTACTGAGCCGATCAGATGGTGTTACCATGGTCGGACACGACCAAGCTCCCAATAAGGTGTAGCCATGGTTCAAGTCAGCCAGGTCCCCAAATGATTCGTGGCATATATGCCAGATCAAGAGGCGTGGCAATGGTTCGGGTTCGACCAAGCCCCCAAGTGATTTTGTGGCCTTAGGCCGACCAAGAGGCGTGACTGGTTCAGACTTGACCATGTCCCCAAGTGATCTGGTGGCTGTCGCCTATCAAAAGGTGTCGCGTTGGTTCGGACACGACCAAGGCCCCCAGTGATGTTATGGCACTAGGCCGATCAAGAGGCGTGGCTATGGTTCGGATACGACCAAGCCCCTAAGTGACCAATAATATGATAAGCCAATAAGGCATGATACCCATGTTTGGACCGCGCATCATGGCAGCAAGTCTTCTTCGGCACCCTTTAACTTTTTGCAAGAGATAAATCCTTCTTGAACCGGATATTGAGATCTTCAAAGCTTTGTAGGAGACATCTTTCCCTTGAACCGGATTTCAAACCGGAATCCTTATTTTTAGCCGGAAATTTTCTGACGGCCTTTAAACTCGAACTTGCGAGAAGTTAATTTCCTTTTGAACCGGACATTGTTAAACCGGATTTGAGTGCTTCAGAGCTTTGTAGGAGAACAGATTTTTCTTGAACCGGACTGTAAACCGGAGTCATTTCTGATGACCCGGAACTTCTTCGAGCTGGGATTGTATAACTGTCATATACTTCCTAAGCCGGAAATTTTCTGACGGTCTTTAAAATTTCATCAATATAACAGTAGCCTCCGGGACCGGGTTATCCTTCCCTCCATCGTCCTGGGGTTCTTAAATTTTCTGAAACTGTCAAGATTCGCTGAGCCATGTCATCGTAGCCCCCGAGTCTCAAAGGTGACTCGAGGAGTTGGCTTGAGACTCTCCATATTTGACCGTGATATAAACCGGCATAACTTGTATATCATTGGCGTTGATAACACGATGTGAATCCATAGAAGGTTGAGGTGACTGCGGCGGGTTGTAAATGATCCCATATAAGCCGTGTCAGCAACTCGGCCAATGGTTCCTTCCAACTGGCGATTTGAAGTTAATCAAAACTGTAGTAGCGGCGATTTGTGCGCCCAATAACCAGCTCATGCAGACAGGTGCGGCCCGGTATGTTGATGTAGACCAGGCCGTGAGAGACGGACGGAAAATACGACCGCAGCATCAGAGGCCGCACAGACAGATGAGTCAATCGCGGCGTTGTAAACCGGTTCGGACGGGCGAGTTGATGTAAACCGGGCCGTAAGGGCGGCGTCTTGCACGCGTCCATTCACCGTGTAATGTGGAACGGACGAACACCGGGCAGGACGTTGCCAGCGCGTGCTTCGTACCCATGGTATAAACCACATTTATAATGATTAATTTTCCTGCATACAATATTGCAGACCAAGGCAAAGATAAACTGCTCTTTGATAAAAATAATATGCACTAATAAAATATCTATTAGATGGATATCACCTGATGTGTTAGGTCAGAAATTATCCGCCATGGAGTTGATGATCACCACAGTGATGCTAAAATTAATCACGGCCGAGTCGGCCAGACGAGCAGACAGATGATCCGGCTGCGGTGTTGTAAACCGGTGCGGACGAGCAAGTTGTTCTCCGTGTTGTAAACCGGCGTGGACGCGTGAACCGGCCGCGAGGGCGGACGGGCGATTCGTCCGTGGCATTGTAAGGTGGTGCGGACGGGCGAGTCGGCCGGCGCGTTGATGTAAACCGGACCGTGATATGCGTGTCCATGAACCTACGCGGTACAGCTGAACGTGCATCCGTGGTATAATGGCATAAACAATTGTCCTGTGTAAAAATGTTACAGGGCAGAATAATTGTTTTTTGACAAAAAACAATAAGTGTTAATAAGATAAACTTAGATGGATATCACCTGATGTTTTGTGAACGGCAGATGACCTATACGTAAACACTGATTAGCTTCTATCTAATCTGATGTGGCTGTTGCCTCGCGTAGCCTTCTCTTAACTTTCTTTTTCCTTCCTTTTGATTTCCATCTGGGAAGGAGAGTAACAGTACTTGGTTTTAATGACAGCAACTCCGTGGTCACGTCTATCCATTTCCGGGTCGCGGCCTTCTCTTAACCCTTTTTTTTTCAAACTATGCAAGCGGCAGCAGTAGTACTTTCAACTACTCCCTCCGTTCCAGTAATTACGCGGCAGCAAGCGACTTGGTAGTTTGAGGCACAACAGCGGCTGAGGGAGGGTTGGAGTCGAGGGCGACTCGGAACAGGCCGGCTCGGGGCGAGTCGGTGAGGTGGGGACCGCGGCGGCAGCTTTGAAGCAAAGCGGCCGTGACCGGCTCACAGTGGAGACACCCTACGGCAGCGAGGCCGTGCAACGAGGGCGGCTTGGGGCGGAGCCTGCAGAGATCGGCAAAGCAGAGACGGGACGGTGCGTCAGACCGGCGAGGCGAAAACCGAGTCCATGTCCCACATCCTTCCCCGGTTGTCTCCGTACTAACACTACTACTGGACCCCGTAGAAAGTTCTCTGAGTCCAAATCAATGTTGGGGCTTGCCTTTTATACTTAATCCTTCCTTGGAGTTCGTGCGCGTGTAATGGTTGTACTAGTTTTTTTTTTGAACACGGTTGTACTAGTTGAGAGATCCTTCACGTGAAACAATTTGGAAATCCATCAGGCTTTGGGTTTCGGATTGATTATCAGAAACTTTAATTCATGCAGATCAATCTGGCGATCTCACTCGGCCGCAAGCAGCTGTCCCAATCGCAATTTGTACTGGCAGATGACATAGGACGCCTGTCAGCTGTCTCTGATCGCTTTGGGTTTGGACGATAGTACGTGGAGCAGTGACCATTGCTGATGGATTTTTGACGCATAGCAGGTAGAAATTCCTCCAAACTTTGAAGTAAACAGTACAAGTACGTGCAGCTGCGTGCAGCTGCCGGTTGACCCGGCCTGAGACCCGGCCATTGTTTAATCATATTGAACTAGGCTTTCCTTAGACCGGCACTGCTTTGAAGAGAATTGCAAGTTCGACGTGGAGTACAAAAATTGATCAATACTTCCCCGGTTGAATTGTATCGGGCTTGCGGCTTTTTCCTTTGCTCCCCACGAGGTAAATCTGAAACCGGTTTACAGGAGATCTTAGAGAAGCACCGATTGCAGACCGTCCAAGAACGCGTGTGTAGATGCCGACTGGATCTGCTTTGCGGTGCCGTGTGAAACATCGTCACGAAACTTCGGAGCTTGATCTTTACACAAGGCTGACACCGATGTTGATAGAAAAGCAAATCCACCCATGGCTGACGATGGCCGACTAGATTAGACTAGGAAGAACGACCATGGCAGCGACTTTTGCACCGGCTCTTCTTCCGCCGGAAAATTGCGAGCTTCTCGAACCCTAGAAAAGATCCCTCCAAGAACTCAACACCAGCATGCGCAGGCCCCACGGTGGGCGCCAACTGTCGTGGAATTAACACGTCAGACGTCCTAAGATGAGGACTTAGTCGCGAGGCCAACGCATCTATGTGGTAGCTTGAGAGGGGTTGAGCGGAATCGAGAGACGCAACACAAGACAGGGATTTAGACAGCTTCGGGCCCCGGGAAACATCATCCGGTAAAAACCCTATATGCTGTTTGAGGCTAGGTCTCATTATCATCACGAGGGAGTCGCCGTAAACCGGCTCTCCTCTTTTTGTCTAGCCCTAAGATTGTCTCTTCTTGCTTGTAGCTTGTCCTTTCTAACTTGTCCCCCTTTGGGGAGCCCTGCCCCTCCTTATATATGTTGAAGGGGCGGGTTACATGTGGAGTCCTATTAGGATAAGGACTAATCTATCTCTAATACAAACCGGATACAAGTCCGGGTCTTCCTTGTAAAGTAAATATTCCTTACGCCTTTTCTCTTAAACCGGCCCACCATAGTATGAACCGGCCTTCTGGGCCATGGGCCTCGTCATCCATCTGACCCGCCCGCCGGGTTACTAATGAACCGCCAAGACCGGGCGGGTAGCCGGTGAACCGCCAAGCTCCGGGCGGGTTACCAATGAGTCATCCAGTCCGGCCGGTTTATACTTCCGGCCGGTTTATGCCACGGGGTATATCCCCGACAGGTCCCATCCCCTCCGCATGCAGTTTCTCTAACCATGAACCCAAACGCCCTAGGCGACGCCTCTAACAAGGGTAAGACACACGTAGTGCCGCCGCCACCCAATCTGAGGAGATTTTGGGTCATCACCCGGGCATGTGGGATCTGGGTGGAGGGGAGGGCACTTGCCGATGCCTGCAAGGAGGAGGGCAGCGACCTCGGTCATTGCCACCATCGAGATGAGTGAGCCATCCAAAGTTTCCTCCTGTCTGAAGCCACCTCTACCAGCCCCCAACAACGCACTGAGGCCGATGATCGAGACCGCAATCCACCAAGTGTAGTGGGAGAGAGGTTATAGTTGGGAGGAGACCCACAGGTGACTCACCACCCACGCGGTCAAGAAGCCATCCACCCACCACCCGCGAGTGCCGCCAGCCGAGGGCGCTGCCGCCACTCCTACCAGGGCAGCCACCCTAGATCCAGAGTTCTCCACAAGGGCCAAAGCAACGAGATCCGCCATCGTGCGACCACACCATCACCCAAGCCATCGCCGGGAGTCAGTCGAGCACCGCCCCTAGTGCATGTCGTGGTGAAGCCTCCATGCGCCAGGAGGTTTTGCGTGACCCACTGACGCAGGGATGGGAGGAGAGCCTCTGCACCACTATCTCCCGCCTGGGCTTACTCGGTGGCGTCCTCCGGCAACGATAGAGGAAAGGGAGAGCGGAGACGGTGGCACCGGCAGCCGCGGGGATTGGATCCACCCGAGTCACCTGACGTAGGGGGCGCGAGGGCTGTTTTCCTTCATAGCGTGGCTTCATTAAATAAATGGCTCGGTTTGTTACTGGAACAAGAGGATGGAGGAAAGTAATTCTCCCATGCATGGCAGTCAGCCGTTGGATAGAGTGAAGGAAATATTCCCTAGAGGAAATATAAAGTTGTTATTTATATTTCCTTAATTATATCATGATAAATGTTTATTATTCATGCTAGAATTGTATTAACCGGAGACTTGATACATGTGTGAATACATAGACAAAACAAAGTGTCCCTAGTATGCCTCTACTTGACTAGCTCGTTAATCAAACATGGTTAAGTTTCCACACCATAGACATGTATTGTCATTTGATGAACGTGATCACATCATTAGGAGGATGATGTGATGGACAAGACCCATCCGTTAGCTTAGCATAATGATCGTTAAGTTTTATTGCTATTGCTTTCTTCATGACTTATACCTGTTCCTTTGACTATGAGATTATGCAACTCCCGAATACCGGAGGAACAGCTTGTGTGCTATCAAACGTCACAACGTAACTGGGTGATTATAAAGATGCTCTACAGGTGTCTCCGAAGGTGTTTGTTGGGTTGGCATAGATCAAGATTAGAATTTGTCACTCCGAGTAGCGGAGAGGTATCTCCGGGTCCTCTCGGTAATGCACATCACTATAAGCCTTGCAAGCAATGTGACTAATGAGTTAGTTGCGGGATGATGCATTACGGAATGAGTAAAGAGACTTGCCGGTAATGAGATTGAACTAGGTATGATGATACCGACGATCGAATCTCGGGCAAGTAACATACCGATGACAAAGGGAATAATGTATGTTGTTATTGCTGTTTGACCGATAAAGATCTTCATAGAATATGTAGGAACCAATATGAGCATCTAGGTTCCGCTATTGGTTATTGACTGGAGATGTGTCTCGGTCATGTCTACATAGTTCTCGAACCCGTAGGGTCCGCACGCTTAACGTTCAATGACGATTTGTGTTATGAGTTATGCGTTTTGGTGACCGAAGATTGTTTAGAGTCCCGGATGAGATCACGGACACGACGAGGAGTCTCGAAATGTTTCAGAGGTAAAGATTGATATATTGGACGATGATATTCGGACACCGGAATGGTTTCGGAATGGTTCGGGTATATTTCGGAGTATTGAGGGGTTACTAGAACCCCCCGGGGAAGTATTGGACCTACATGGGCCTTAGGGCAGAGAGAGGGGAGCCCGCAAAGTGTGGTGTGCGCCCCCTCCAAGGGAGTCCTAATTGGACAAGGAGGAGGGGGCGCGGCCCCCTTTCCCTCTCCCTCTCCCTCTCCTTCCTTTTACCCCTCTGATGAGAAAGGAAAAGGGGCGGCGAATCCTACTAGGAGTGGAGGCCTAGTAGGACCCCCCTTGGCGCGCCCCCTTGGTGGCCGGCCTCCTGCTCCCATCTTTTATATACGGGGACAGGGGGCACCCCATAGCACAACAGTTATTCTCTTAGCCGTGAGCGGTGCCCCCCTCCATAGTTTACTCCTCCGGTCATAGCGTCGTAGTGCTTAGGCGAAGCCCTGCCCGGAGCACATCACCATTACCGTCACCACGCCGTCGTGCTGACGAAACTCTCCCTTGACCCTCTACTGTATCAAGAGTTCAACGGAAGTCATCGAGCTGAACATGTGCTGAACTCGAAGGTGCCGTACGTTCGGTACTTGATCAGTTGGATCGCGAAGACATTCAACTACATAAACCGCGCTAGCCTAACGCTTCCGCTTTCGTTCTACGAGGGTACATGGACACAGTCTCCCCCTCTCGTTGCTATGCATATCCTAGATAGATCATGCGTGAGCATAGGAATTTTTTGAAATCGTATGCTACGTCCCCCAATAGTGGCATCAGAGCCAGGTCTATGCGTAGATGATATGCACGAGTAGAACACAAAGAGTTGTGGGCGATAATAGTCATACTGCTTACCACCAACCTTACATGACCACGTTCATGAGACCGATTCCACCGACAGACATGCAACTTCTTTTGCATAAAGGTGGCTGGCGGGTTTCTCTTTTTCCAACTTTAGTTGAATCGAATTTGACTATGACCGGTCCTTGTTGAATGTTAAAACAACACACTTGACGAAAAATCATTGTGGTTTTGATGTTTAGGTAAGAATGGTTCTTGCTAGAAGCCCGTAGAAGCCACGTAAAACTTGCAACAACAAAGTAGAGGACGTCTAACTTGTTTTTGCAGGGCATGTTGTGATGTGATATGGTCAAGACATGTTGTGATATAAGTTATTGTATGAGATGATCATGTTTTGTATAAGTTATCGGCAACTGGCAGGAGCCTTATGGTTGTCGCTTTATTGTATGAAATGCAATCGCCATGTAATTGCTTTACTTTATCACTATGTGGTAGCGATAGATGTAGAAGCAATAGTTAGCGAGAAGAAAATGACGCTACGATGGAGATCAAGGTGTCAAGCCGGTGACGATAGAGATCATGGTGCTTTGGAGATGGAGATCAAAGGCACAAGATGATGATGACCATATCATGTCACATATTTTGATTGCATGTGATGTTTATCTTTTATGCATCTTATTTTTCTTAGTACGACCGTAGCATTATAACATGATCCCTCACTAAATTTCAAGGTATAAGTGTTCTCCCTGAGTATGCACCGTTGCTACAGTTCGTCGTGCTGAGACACCACGTGATGATTGGGTGTGATAAGCTCTACGTTCACATGCAATGGGTGTAAGACAGTTTTGCACGTGCAGAATACTCAGGTTAAACTTGACGAGCCTAGCATATACAGATATGGCCTCGGAACACTGAGACCGAAAGGTCGAACGTGAATCATATAATAGATATGATCAACATAGAGATGTTCACCATTGAAAACTACTCCATCTCACGTGATGATCGGACATGGTTTAGTTGATATGGATCACGTGATCATTTAGATGACTAGAGAGATGTCTATCTAAGTAGGAGTTCTTTAGTAATATGATTAATTGAACTTAAATTTATCATGAACTTAGTCCTGATAGTTTTTGCATATCTATGTTGTTGTAGATCAATGGCCCGTCCTACCATTCCCTTGAATTTTAATGCGTTCCTAGAGAAAGGTAAGTTGAAAGATGATGGTAGCAACTACACGGACTAGGTCCGTAACCTGAGGATTATCCTCATTGTTGCACAGAATAATTACGTCCTGGAAGCACCGCTAGGTGCAAAGCCTGTTGCAGGAGCAACTCCGGATGTTATGAATGTCTGGAAAGCTAAAGCTGATGACTACTCGATAGTTCAGTGTGTCATGCTTTACGGCTTAGAATCGGGACTTCAAAGACGTTTTGAACATCATGGGGCATATGAGATGTTCCAAGAATTGAAGCTAATATTTCAAGCAAATGCCCGAGTTGAGAGATATGAAGTCTCCAACAAGTTCTTTAGCTGCAAGATGGAGGAGAACGGTTTTGTCAGTGAACACATACTCAGAATGTCTGGGTACCATCACCACTTGAATCAGCTGGGAGTTCATCTTCCGGATGATAGTGTTATTGACAGAGTTCTTCAATCACTGCCACCAAGCTATAAAGGCTTCGTGATGAACTATAATATGCAAGGGATGGAAAAGACAATTCATAAGCTCTTCGCAATGCTTAAGGCTACGGAGGTAGAAATCAAGAAGGAGTATCAAGTGTTGATGGTTAACAAGACCACTAGTTTCAAGAAAAAGGGCAAAGGGAAGAAAGGGAACTTCAAGAAGAATAGCAAGCAAGTTGCTGCTCTCGGGAAGAAGCCCAAGTCTAGACCTAAGCTTGAAATTGAGTGCTTCTACTGCAAAGGTACTGGTCATTGGAAGCGGAACTACCCCAAGTATTTGGCGGATAATAAGGATGGCAAAGTGAAAGGTATATTTGATATACATGTTATTGATGTGCACCATACTAATGCTCGTAGTAGCGCCTGGGTATTTGATACTGGTTCTGTTGCTCATATTTGTAACTCGAAACAGGGGCTACAGATTAAACAAAGATTGGCTAAGGACGAGGTGACGATGCGCGTTGGAAATGGTTCCAAGGTTGATGTGAGTGCCTCGGCACGCTACCTCTAGATCTACCTTCGGGATTAGTTTTAGACCCGAATAATTGTTATTTGGTGCCAGCGCTGAGCATGAACATTATATCTAGATCTTGTTTGATGCGAGACGGTTATTCATTTAAATCAGAGAATAATGGTTGTTCTATTTATATGAGTAATATCTTTTATGGTCATGCACCCTTGATGAGTGGTCTATTTTTATTGAATCTCGATCGAAGTGATACGCATATTCATAATATTGAAGCCAAAAGATACAAAGTTAATAATGGTAGTGCAACTTATTTGTGGCACTGCCGTTTAGGTCATATTGGTGTAAAGCGCATGAAGAAACTCCATGCAGATTGGCTTTTGGAATCACGTGATTATGAATCACTTGATGCTTGAGAACCATGCCTCATGGGCAAGATGACTAAAACTCCGTTCTCCGGAACAATGGAGCGAGCCACTGACTTATTGGAAATAATACATAATGATGTATGCGGTCCAATGAGTGTTGGGGCTCGCGGTGGGTATCGTTATTTTCTGACCTTCATAGATGATTTGAGCCCATATGGGTATATCTACTTAATGAAACATAAGTGTGAAACATTTGAAAAGTTCAAAGAATTTCAGGGTGAAGTGGGAAATCATCGTAACAAGAAAATAAAGTTTCTATGATCTAATCATGGAGGTGAATATTTGTGTTACGAGTTTGGTCTTCATTTGAAACAATGTGGAATAGTTTCGCAACTCACGCCACCTGGAACTCCACAACATAATGGTGTGTCCGAACGTCGTAACCATACTTTATTAGATATGGTGCGATCTATGATGTCTCTTACCGATTTACCACTATTGTTTTGGGGTTATGCTGTAGAGACGGCTGGATTCACGTTAAATAGGGCACCATCTAAATCCGTTGAGACGACACCATATGAACTGTGGTTTGGCAAGAAACCTAAGTTGTCATTTCTTAAAGTTTAGGGTTGCGAAACTGATACGTCTCCAACGTATCTACTTTTCCAAACACTTTTGCCCTTGTTTTGGACTCTAACTTGCATGATTTGAATGGAACTAACCCGGACTAACGCTGTTTTCACAGAATTGCCATGGTGTTATTTTTGTGCAGAAATAAAAGTTCTCGGAATGACCTGAAAATCCATGGAGACACGTTTTGGAATTAATAAAAAATACTGGCGAAAGAATCAGCATCAGGGGGCCCACAGCCTATCCACGAGGGTGCACGGCGCCCCCCTAGGGCGCGCCCCCTGCCTCGTGGGCCCCCTGGGACTCCACCGACCTCAACCCCAACTCCATATATTCACATTCGGAGAGAAAAAATTCAGAGAGAAGGATTGATCGTGCTTTACGATATGGAGCCGCCGCCAAGCCCTAATCTTCCATGGGAGGGCTGACCTGGAGTCCGTTCGGGGCTCCGAAGAGGGGAATCTGTCGCCATCGTCATCATCAACCATCCTCCATCACTAATTTCATGATGCTCACCGCCGTGTGTGAGTAATCTCATCTTAGACTTGCTGGACAGTGATGGGTTGGATGAGATTTACCATGTAATCGAGTTAGTTTTGTTAGGGTTTGATCCCTAGTATCCATTATGTTCTAAGATTAGCTATGACTTTGCTATTCTTAATGCTTGTCTACTAGGGCCTGAGTGCCATGATTTCAGATCTGAACCTATTATGTTTTCATGAATAATTTGAGTTATTGATCCTATCTTGCAAGTCAATAGTCACCTACTATGTGTTATGATCCGCCAACCCCGAAGTGACAATAATCAGGACCACTCCTGGTGATGACCGTACTTTGAGGAGTTCATGTATTCACTAAGTGTTAATTCTTTGGTCCGGTACTCTATTAAAAGGAGGCCTTAATATCCCTTAGTTTCCAATAGGACCCTACTGCCACGGGCAGGTAGGACAAAAGATGTCATGCAAGTTCTTTCCCATAAGCATGTATGACTATATTCGGAATACATGCCTAAATTACATTGATGAACTGGAGCTAGTTCTGTGTCACCCTATGTTATAACTGTTGCATGAGGAATCACATCCGACATAATTATCCATCATTGATCCATTGCCTATGATCTTTTCACATATTGATCTTTGCTTAGTTACTTTTCCACTGCCACGGTTACGATTGCTACAAAACTGCTACTATTACTTTTGCCACCGTTACCGTTACTTCCATACTACTTTGCTACTAAATACTTTGCTGCAGATATTAAGTCTTTCAGGTGTGGTTGAATTGACAACTCAAATTCTAATACTTGAGAACATTCTTTGGCTCCCCTTGTGTCGAATCAATAAATTTGCGTTGAATACTCTACCCTCGAAAACTGTTGCGATCCCCTATACTTGTGGGTTATCAAGACTATTTTCTGGCACCGGTGCCGGTGAGCATAGCTCAATTCTTTGAGTCACTTGGGATTTATATCTGCTGATCACTATGAGGAACTTGTCGGGACCCCGATTCCAAGTCACATCGTTCTAGCCGGTAACACCTCATATCACTTTGCGGCCTCACGCACGGTATTCCCACGGGTGTCGCCTTACCATGGCCCGGGACCGTTTGCGCCTTTTGACTCATGTATATGATAGTGTCGCTAGAATCCATATGACAGAGAACCCGGGCCGACATGACTAGTCGTGAACCCAAAGTGGCACTAACTTACGGGGACAGGCATACATGAATCAACATCGAGCATGTCGGTCAGCAGCGTGTGAATCCGGGCTATAGCACTAGGCTAACAGGACTCCGGTGAACCGGGCTGTAGCAGGCTAGGCAGGACTCCGGATGTCACCGCGTGACATTTCCTTGAAGGGACAGACACATGAACAAAGTGAATCACATGCCGGCCAGTCAAGTGTTCCGGAGCAGTAGTGCTGGGCTAGCAGGACTTCGGCGATCCGGGCTGTAGCGGACTACTATGGCTCATGGAATCACAAGACTACATTTCCCCATAAAAGAGGCTACCAAGGATAAACAACTAGGTTGTCGGATCCCACACATACCAAGCATTTCAATCATACACACAACATGCTCAATATGTGCAGTACAACATGGCATCACAACAAGACTCTTCGACTCGGAGTATTTATTCATTAGGCTCCGAGGAGCGAGATATTACAAACATGGGTCGCATGACCCAACATTCAGAGCATACAAGCAACAATCACATGCAGAAGCTTCACATGTCTGAGTACAGACATCTACAAATGAAAAAGGCTGAGAAGCCTGACTATCTACAAGATCCTGCCGAGGGCACAAGATCGTAGCTGAGGTAACAAGCTAAACATCGAAGTCCACGTGGAACTACTATCGAGACTGAAGTCTCTCTACAAAAACATAAAATAAGCAAACGTGAGTACAAATGTACCCAGCAAGACTTACATCAGAACTAACTACATATGCATCGGTATCAACAAATGGGGCGGTGGAGTTTAACTACAGCAAGCCAGCTTTGACTCAGTGGCTAACCTGAACTACGACTGCAAGTAACTCTTTTGAGGTGGCGCACACGAGTCCACAAATTCACCATAGCAATACACCACTATGGATCCGCTCCCGCCTCCCTGTGAGAACGCCATCCATAGCACTCACGCTTATCTTGCGAGTTTTAGAGTATCCACTTTCACTTGTCTATGAACTATGCAAGGGGTCCAAGTTTCCATATCCGAGGAATCCGGCTATTCAAATAGATAATGATAACCCTGCAGGGGTGTACTTCTTCACACACGCTCTCGCCACTTACCACCATGTACACGTCGTGTATCTCGGCAACCTTCAAGCGGAAGCCTGGTGAAGGAGTCGGCCACGACCTGACTAACCACACAAGTCTCTCATCCAGGTTTATCGCCTATTCGGGTTCCATCCGCAAGGAGATCCGGCCGGGGTGTCGCTTACGACCCCAAACGATGTGTACAGGGTTCCCAAGCCCACCATCCGGGTGCCACTTGGTACACCGGGCCACTGTGCCTAGTCTGTCCCAAGCCCACCTGTACCGGGTACCACTTGGTAGACTACTAACACTACCTACAAACACCAGAAACTAGTTGCAACTCCTGGACAGAGATCGAGTTGATTAATAAGTCGAGAGAGCTTGGAGCGCCCGGAGCCCAACGTGTGGTAGTAACTGTTCATGGATCACAAACACAGAACTCAGTTCCTGAGGACGGCTGCAATGAGACAACCCACCATGTACTCCTACATGGCCTCTCGCCGCTACCTTTACCAAATCATGTTCACATACTTAGGTCACACACAGTAGGACATGTTCATCACCATTCCAATTCATCCCCGATGAATCAGACCTGACTCAACTCTAAGCAGTAGCAGGCATGACAAACAAGCATGAATGAGTAGGCACATCAGGGCTCAAACAACTCCTACTCATGCTAGTGGGTTTCATCTATTTACTGTGGCAATGAAAGGCATGCAGAGGAAACGGGTTCAGCTACCGCAGCATGTAACAGCTGAATCGTTGTTGTCCTAATGCAGTAAAAGAGAGCAGGAGCGAGAGAGTGGGATTGTATCGGAATGAACAAGGGGGTTTTGCTTGCCTGGCACTTCTGAAGATGATATATCTCTTCATCGGTGTCATCGAACTCATCGCCGAAACATTCACCTACCGAGGGGGAACAACCACCGGCAAACAAGAGGGAACACAATCAATGCAATGCAACAATATGATGCATGATCATGACATGTCAATAAGATGTGATTTGGCCTAATGCAAGTAGCAACACAATTAAGTGTAGTTGGTTTGAACCCAAGATTCAAATTCAAACTCCACATAAGGCATTTCAAATGCCATTTATTGATTCGTCCAATTTCAGCAGCTATAAGTTGTTCTAACATGCATGAAAATGGTACAGATGGATAGATTGGATTTTTCTGATCATTTTACAGATATAATTTATCTTATTTGGAGTTATAGATAATTTTCTATGAATTTTAGAAGTTTTAGCTATTTTCTGAAAATAAATAAATCATTTAGATTTATTTTAAATCCAGAAAAGCTTCATGATGTCAGCATCGCGTCATCCTTGCGTCAGCTGGTCAAAGGCCCGGTCTAGGGTCAAACCTGACGCGCGGGTCCCGCACGTCAGTGGCACAGTTTTAGTTAACTAACTAATTAGAGGTTAAATTAGCAACTAACCTAGCTTTGACCAGGGACTGGGCCCACATGTCAATGACTCCAGGGAGTCAAAGGGTGCTCAAACCCGGTCAAAACGACCGGCGGTTAGCTGCCGGCGACGGCAGTCGCGGCGGAGGGGCTCGGAAATCGCCCACGGGGCGCCATTTTGAGCGTGGTTTGCTGCTGCAGCTTGCTAGCGCTCACGCGCATCTAGTGGTGGCTGCGTTTGGGCGAAGGGTGGCCGGAATTGAGCCCGGCGACGAGCTCAGGCGGCGGCTACGGTCATCGGCGAAGGAGCGGCTACGGCGTGCAAACGAGGAGAAGGAAAGGGGGTTCGGACCGTGGCCTCACAGTGAGCATGATGGGCGGGTCGGCGAGCTTGGGGAAGCACCGGAGCGAGTGGAGCGGCGAGGGAGATCTCCGGCATCCGGTGATGAAGATGATGAAGATGGCAGTGAAACGGAGCACTCCGGCTCGTTTCCTTCGGCGTGGATACGAGGTGCGCGACGAAGGAGCTTCTGGACATGGCGATGCGGCGAGAGGGGAACTATGGCTACGCGTACGCGCGACGGCGGCCGGTTGCTGCTCTCGGACGGAGCTCGGGGAGGAGCTAGAGAGGGGGAGTGGGGCCAGAGAAGCAGGAGGAGGGCAGAGGGGCTCCAGGGCATCTCCAAGCGCGGGATCAGGCAGAAGGATGGGCCTCCAGCGCGAAGCAGGAGGTGGCCGTAGCTGCGCGTGCGGGCAACACGCCTCTGCCAATAGGCAGAGGTAGACGACGGGGTGAGGGGTTTGCGGTGGTGGGCTGGGCCAGAACGGAAGCTGGGCCGGCTCTGCTGCAGGTGAGTGCCAGGTAAGTTTCCCTGCTCTGTTTTCCTTTATTATTTCATTTTGCCACTGTTTTAAACTTCAAACAAATTGAAAACAGTGACAACATTCCTCTGAATATTTTATATTGCACAATGGAATTATCCAAAGGCACATAAATTATTTCAGAGTTATCTGAAATTATATTCCATATATTAAGAATATAAAACCAAATCCAAATACAATATTGATTTAAATTCAATGACCAAAAATAATTCCTTAAAAATGTTCATTATTTTTGGTTTGGAACGAAGCCCTTGCCAAAAATACCAAATATCAATAAGGATCATTTTGGTTTCATTGAATTTAAATTTTAGTTGAACCTAGTTGATTCAAGTGGTGCTAGGGTTTGAACATCCCCATTTCAAGATTTCAATTAAAGTTAGACATGATGCATGGATGCTTGTGCAACTATTTGCAACAAATTCTAGGGCTGTGATAGAACTTGAAAGATGAAAGAACGAAGATTTTTCCCTCAACTACGAGGGGAGGTAAGGAACTTCCATCTAGCTCTGCACTTGATTCACCTTCTCTTATGAGTAAATTTGTGACACCTACACCTGTTATTGATTCTAATATGTCGCATGCACTACAAAAAAATACACTTCCACGATGATACGTGTTTGTCATAGTAGGTCCCGTTTTCTGTCATGCATGTACATCCATGACAATTTTATGACAGAATCAAGATAGTCATACATGTGCTGTCGTAGAAGTGTTCCATGACATTACCAAAATTATCATCATGGAAGTGTCCACTTCCATGACGATAAATCGCGCGTCACAGAAGTGCTTTCGTCAAGGGTGACCGACACATGGCATCCACCGTAACGGAACGCCGTTAAGCTATCGGGTCCGGTTTTGGATCCAATAACCTGTTAACAGCCCCGTGCAATGGGGATTTTCCATGTGTAAAATCATCATTGGCTGGAGGAAACACGTGTTGGCTCACCATTGGGACAGATGGCATCCACTCATTGGACCCAAAGCGCCTATGATATGTCGACACATGGCACGGCACAACAGAGGCCCATTCCTGTGAAAAGGCTGGCCCGTTTGACTTGGTCAAAAGGTGGCGGGCCGGCCCACGGCAAGCCTGTTAACGGCTTGTTCGCATATAGCCCATTTACAGCCTGCTAATCGAGGGGCCCGTTTATGGCCTATCCGAATTAGGCCCAGTAGCATCATCTGGGCCATCCAATATATTCCAGCCTGTTTTAACTTCCGGCCCATGTATGGCCCATGACGTCTTTCGGCCCATATGAGGCCCTTAGTAACCCTCGGCCCATTAATGGACCGTGCCAAAACTAGCCCATAATGAACAGTTTATCACTTTACACCCATTAATGGCCCATTATTCCATTGGGCCGTTTCCAGCCCATGTTATCTTTCGGCCTTCTCAGGGCCCATTTATTCTTGGGCTCATTTCCAGCATTCGTTTACTTTCGGTCGTTACTGTCATTTTCTGCTTATGGGCCAAATTCAGCCCGTGGTTAGAGTCGGCCCGTTTGTGGCCCATTAATACGTTGGGCCGTTTTCATAGCATCATCAAATACAGCCGATTAATGACGACCCATTATGGTCGGCCCATGAATGGATGATTTCAACTCTAGCCCACTTATGGTCATAATGTGGTATGTTATTGGCCCATGTTTGGCCAACCGATCATACGGCCCGTAGAAGGCCCATTGTGTCTACGACCCATATAAGGCCCATTGTTTCTACGCCCCGTAGAAGGCCCATTGTTTCTACGGCCCTTAGAAGGCCCATTGTTTCTACGACCCGTAGGAGGCCCTGAAGGAAATATGCCGTAGAGGCAATAATAAAGTTATTATTTATTTCCTTATTTCATGATAAATGTTTATTATTCATGCTAGAATTGTATTAACCGAAAACATAATACATGTGTGAATACATAGACAAACATAGTGTCACTAGTATGCCTCTACTTGACTAGCTCATTGATCAAAGATGGTTAAGTTTCCTAGCCATAGACATGAGTTGTTATTTGATCAATGGGATCACATCATTAGGAGAATGATGTGATTGACTTGACCCATTTCGTTAGCTTAGCACTTGATCGTTTAAGTTTACTGCTATTGCTTTCTTCATGACTTATACATGTTCCTATGACTATGAGATTATGCAACTCCCGAATACCGGAGGAACACTTTTTGTGCTACCAAACGTCACAACGTAACTGGGTGATTATAAAGGTGCTCTACAGGTGTCTCCGATGGTGTTCGTGGAGTGGGCATAGATCAAGAATAGGATTTGTCACTCCGATTATCAGAGAGATATCTCTGGGCCCTGTCGGTAATGCACATCACCATAGGCCTTGCAAGCAATGTGGCTTATGAGTTAGTTGCGGGATATTGCATTATGGCATGAGTAAAGAGACGTGCCGGTAACGAGATTGAACTAGGTATTGAGATACCGACGATCGAATCTCGGGCAAGTAACATACCGATGACAAAGGGAACAACTTATGTTGTTATGCGGTTTGACCGATAAATACATTCATAGAATATGTAGGAACGAATATGAGCATCCAGGTTCCGCTATTGGTTATTGACCAGAGACGTGTCTCGGTCATGTCTACATAGTTCTCGAACCTGTAGGGTCCGCACGCTTAAAGTTCTGTGACGATTGGTATTATGAGTTTTTGTGTTTTGATGTACCGAAGGTAGTTCAGAGTCCCGGATATGATCACGTACATGACGAGGAGTCTCTAAATGGTTGAGATGTAAAGATCGATATATTGGATGACTATGTTCGGACACCAGAAAGGTTTCAGGAGGTTTCAAATATTTACTAGAGTACCGGGGGGGGCGGTCAAGGGCAGCCGCGCGCCCCCTCCCCCTCTAGTCCGAATTGGACAAGGAGGGGTGGAGGCACCCCCCTTTCCTTCTCTCTTCCCTCCTTTCCTTCTCCTCTCCTACTCCAACTAGGAAAAGAGGGAGTCATACTCCCGGTGGGAGTAGGACTCCCCCCTTGGCGCGCCCTCCTCCTTGGTCGGCCGCCTTCCCCCTAGCTCCTTTATATATGGGGGCAGGGGGCACCCCATAGATACAACAATTGATCTGTTGATATCTTAGCCGTGTGCGGTGCTCCCCTCCACCATAATCCACCTCGGTTATATCATAGCGGTGCTTAGGCGAAGCCCTGCGTCGGTAGCTTCTTGAACATCATCACCACGCTGTCGTGCTGACGAAACTCTACCCCGAGCTCTACTGTATCGTGACTTCACGGGACGTTACTGAGCTGAACGTGTGCTGAACGCGGAGGTGCCGTACGTCGGTACTGAGGATCAGTCGATCGTGAAGACGTACAACTACATCAACCGCGTTGTCATAACGCTTCCACTTAACGGTCTATGAGGGTATGTGGACGACACTCTCCCCTATCGTTGCTATGCATCACCATGATCTTGCGTATGCGTAGGAAATTTTTGAAATTACTACGTTCACCAACAGAGTAGAACACAAGTGAGTTGTGGGCGATACAAGTCATACTGCTTATCAGCATGTCATACTTTGGTTCGGCGGTATTGTTGGATGAAGCGTCCCGGACCGACATTACGCGTACGCTTACACGAGACTGGTTCTACAGACGTGCTTTGCACACAGGTGGCTGGCGGGTGTCAGTTTCTCCATCTTTAGTTGAAACGAGTGTGGCTACGCCCGGTCCTTGAGAAGGTTAAAACAACACTAACTTGACGAACTATCGTTGTGGTTTTGATGCGTAGGTAAGAACGGTTCTTGCTCAGCCTGTAGCAGCCACGTAAAACTTGCAACAACAAAGTAGAGGACGTCTAACTTGTTTTTGCAGGGCATGTTGTGATGTGATATGGTCAAGACATGATGCTATATTTATTGTATGAGATGATCATGTTTTGTAACAAAGATATCGGCAACTGGCAGGAGCCATATGGTTGTCGCTTTATTGTATGCAATGCAATCGCCCTGTAATTGCTTTACTTTATCACTAAGCGGTGGCGATAGTCGTAGAAGCAATAGTTGGTGAGATGACAACGATGCTACGATGGAGATCAAGGTGTCGCGCCGGTGACGATGGTGATCATGACGGTGCTTTGGAGATGGAGATCAAAGGCACAAGATGATGATGGCCATATCATATCACCTATATTGATTGCATGTGATGTTTATCCTTTATGTATCTTATTCTTCTTTATTTGATGGTAGCGTTGTAAGATAATCTCTCACTAAATTTCAAGGTAAAAGTGTTCTCCCTGAGTATGCACCGTTGCCAAAGTTCGTCGTGCCGAGACACCACGTGATGATCGGGTGTGATAAGCTCAATGTTCATCTACAACGGGTGTAAGACAGTTTTATAGATGCAAAATACTTGGGTTAAACTTGACAAGCCTAGCATATGCAGATATGGCCTCGGAACACTGAGACCGAAAGGTCGATCGTGAATCATATAGTAGATATGATCAACATAGTGATGTTCACCATTGAAAACTACTCCATTTCACATGATGATCGGTTATGGTTTAGTTGATATGGATCACGTGATCACTTAGATGATTAGAGGCATGTTTATCTAAGTGGGAGTTCTTAAGTAATATGATTAATTGAACTTAAATTTGTCATGAACTTAGTACCTGATAGTATTTTTTCTTGTCTATGTTATTGTAGATAGATGGCCCGTGTTGTTGTTCCGTTGAATTTTAATGTGTTCCTTGAGAAAGCAAAGTTGAAAGATGATGGTAGCAATTACACGGCATGGGTCCGTAACTTGAGGATTATCCTCATTGCTCCACAGAAGAATTACGTCCTGGAAGCACCGCTGGGTGCCAAACCCGCTGCAGGAGCAACGCCAGATGTTATGAATGTCTGGCAGAGCAAAGCTGATGACTACTCAATAGTTCAGTGTGCCATGCTTTACGGCTTAGAACCAGGACTTCAACGTCGTTTTGAACATCATGGAGCATATGAGATGTTCCAGGAGTTGAAGTTAATATTTCAAGCAAATGCCCGGATTGAGAGATATGAAGTCTCATAAGTTCTACAACTGCAAGATGGAGGAGAATAGTTCTGTCAGTGAACATATACTCAGAATGTCTGGGTACCATAATCACTTGACTCAACTGGGAGTTAATCTTCCGGTTGATAGTGTCATTGACAGAGTTCTTCTATCACTACCACCAAGCTACAAGAGCTTTGTGATGAACTATAATATGCAAGGGATGATAAGACGATTCCTGAGCTCTTCACAATGTTAAAAGCTGCGGAGGTAGAAATCAAGAAGGAGCATCAAGTGTTGATGGTCAACAAGACCACCAATTTCAAGAAAAAGGGTAAAGGGAAGAAGAAAGGGAACTTGAAGAAGAACGGCAAACAAGTTGCTGCTCAAGAGAAGAAACCCAAGTCTGGACCTAAGCCTGAGACTGAGTGCTTCTACTGCAAAGGGACTGGTCACTAGAAGCGGAACTCCCCCAAGTATTTGCCGGATAAGAAGGATGGCAAGGTGAACAAAGGTATATGTGATATACATGTTATTGATGTGTACCTTACTAGAGCTCGCAGTAGCACCTGAGTATTTGATACTGGTTCTGTTGCTAATATTTGCAACTCGAAACAGGGACTACAGATTAAGCGAAGACTGGCTAAGGACGAGGTGACGATGCGCGTGGGAAATGGTTCCAATGTCGATGTGATCGCCGTCGGCACGCTACCTCTACATCTACCTTCGGGATTAGTTTTAGACCTGAATAATTGTTATTTGGTGCCAGCGTTAATCATGAACATTATATCTAGATCTTGTTTGATGCGAGATGGTATTCATTTAAATATGAGAATAATGGTTGTTCTATTTATATGAGTAATATCTTTTATGGTCATGCACCGTTGAAGTGTGGTCTATTTGAGTTGAATCTCAATAGTAGTGATACACATATTCATAATGTTGAAGCCAAAAGATGTAGAGTTGATAATGATAGTGCAACTTATTTGTGGCACTGCCGTTTGGGTCATATTGGTGTAAAGCACATGAAGAAACTCCATACTGATGGACTTCTGGAATCACTTGGTACTTGCGAACCATGCCTCATGGGCAAGATGACTAAAACGCCGTTCTCCGGAACAATGGAGCGAGCAACATATTTTTTGGAAATCGTACATACTGATGTATGTGGTCCGATGAATGTTGAGCCTCGCGGCGGATATCGTTATTTCTCACCTTCACAGATGATTTGAGCAGATATGAGTATATCTACTTAATGAAACATAAGTCTGAAACATTTGAAAAGTTCAAAGAATTTCAGAGTGAAGTGGAGAATCATCGTAACAAGAGAATAAAGTTTCTACGATCTGATCGTGGAGGAGAATATTTGAGTTACGAGTTTGGTCTACATTTGAAACAATGTGGAATAGTTTTGCAACTCACGCCACCCGGAACACCAAAGCGTAATTGTGTGTCCGAACATCGTAATCGTACTTTACTAGATATGGTGCGATCTATGATGTCTCTTACTGATTTACCACTATCGTTTTGGGGTTATGCTTTAGAGACAGCTGCATTCACATTAAATAGGGCACCATCGAAATCCATTGAGACGACGCCTTATGAACTGTGGTTTGGCAAGAAACCAAAGTTGTCGTTTCTTAGATTTTGGGGCTGCGATGCTTATGGGAAAAAGCTTCAACCTGATAAGCTCGAACCCAAATCGGAGAAATGTGTCTTCATAGGATACCCAAAGGAAACTGTTGGGTACACCTTCTATCACAGATCCGAAGGCAAGACATTTGTTGCTAAGAATGGATCCTTTCTGGAGAAGGAGTTTCTCTCGAAAGAAGTGAGTGGGAGGAAAGTAGAACTTGATGAGGTAACTGTACCTGCTCCCTTATTGGAAAGTAGTTCATCACAGAAACCGGTTCCTGTGACACCTACACCAATTAGTGAGGAAGCTAATGATAATGATCATGAAACTTCAGATCAAGTTACTACCGAACCTCCTAGGTCAACCAGAGCAAGATCCGCACCAGAGTGGTGTGGTAATCCTATTCTGTAGGTCATGTTGCTTGACCATGACGGACCTACGAACTATGAGGAAGTGATGATGAGCCTAGATTCCGCAAATGGCTTGAGGCCATGAAATCTGAGATGGGATCCATGTATGAGAACAAAGTGTGGACTTTGGTTGACTTGCCCGATGATCGGCAAGCCATCGAGAATAAATGGATCTTCAAGAAGAAGACTGATGCTGACGGTAACGTTACTGTCGACAAAGCTCGACTTGTTGCAAAAGGTTTTCTACAAGTTCAAGGAATTGACTACGATGATACCTTCTCACCCGTAACGATGCTTAAGTCCGTTCGAATCATGTTAGCAATTGCCGCATTTTATGATTATGAAATTTGGCAAATGGCTGTAAAGACTGCATTCCTGAATGGTTTTCTGGAAGAAGAGTATATGATGCAACCTGAAGGTTTTATCGATCCAAAGGGTACTAACAAAGTGTGCAAGCTCCAGCGATCCATTTATGGACTGGTGCAAGCCTCTCGGAGTTGGAATAAATGTTTTGATAGTGTGATCAAAGCATATGGTTTTATACAGACTTTTGGAGAAGCCTGTATTTACAAGAAAGTGAGTGGGAGCTCTGTAGCATTTCTAATATTATATGTGGATGACATATTGTTGATTGGAAATGATATAGAATTTCTGGATAGCATAAAAGGATACTTGAATAAGAGTTTTTCAATGAAAGACCTCGGTGAAGTTGCTTATATATTGGGTATCAAGATCTATAGAGATAGATCAAGACACTTAATTGGACTTTCACAAAGCACATACCTTGATAAAGTTTTGAAGAAGTTCAAAATGGATCAAGCTAAGAAAGGGTTCTTGCCTATGTTACAAGGTGTGAAATTGAGTAAGACTCAATGCCCGACCACTTCAGAAGATAGAGAGAAAATGAAAAGTGTTCCCTATGCTGCAGCCATAGGCTCTATCATGTATGCAATGCTGTGTAGCAGACCTGATGTGTGCCTTGCTATTAGTTTAGTAGGGAGGTACCAAAGTAATCCAGGAGTGGATCACTGGACAGCGGTCAAGAACATCCTAAAATACCTGAAAAGGACTAAGGATATGTTTCTCGTTTATGGAGGTGACAAAGAGCTCATCGTAAATGGTTACGTTGATGCAAGCTTTGACACTGATCCGGACGATTCTAAATCGCAATCCGGATATGTGTTTATATTAAATGGTGGAGCTATCAATTGGAGCAATTCTAAACAAAACGTCGTGGCGGGATCTACGTATGAAGCGGAGTACATAGCTGCTTCGGAAGCAACAAACGAAGGAGTCTGGATGAAGGAGTTCATATCTGATCTAGGTGTCATACCTAGTGCATCGGGTCCAATGAAAATCTTTTGTGACAATACTGGTGCAATTGCCTTGGCAAAGGAATCTAGATTTCACAAGAGAACCAAGCACATCAAGAGACGCTTCAATTCCATCCGGGACCAAGTCCAGGTGGGATACATAGAGATATGCAACATACATACGGATCTGAATGTTGCAGACCCACTGACTAAGCCTCTTCCACGAGCAAAACATGATCAGTACCATGACTCCATGGGTGTTAGAATCATTATTGTGTAATCTAGATTATTGACTCTAGTGCAAGTGGGGACTGAAGGAAATATGCCCTAGAGGCAATAATAAAGTTATTATTTATTTCCTTATTTCAAGATAAATGTTTATTATTCATGCTAGAATTGTATTAATCGGAAACATAATACATGTGTGAATACATAGGCAAACATAGTGTCACTAGTATGCCTCTACTAGACTAGGTCATTGATCAAAGATGGTTAAGTTTCCTAGCCATAGACATGAGTTGTTATTTGATCAATGGGATCACATCATTAGGAGAATGATGTGATTAACTTGACCCATTTCGTTAGCTTAGCACTTGATCATTTAAGTTTACTGCTATTGCTTTCTTCATGACTTATACATGTTCCTATGACTGAGATTATGCAACTCCCGAATACCGGAGGAACACTTTTTGTGTTACCAAACGTCACAACGTAACTAGGTGATTATAAAGGTGCTCTACAGGTGTCTCCGATGGTGTTCGTGGAGCGGGCATAGATCAAGAATAGGATTTTTCACTCCGATTGTCGGAGAGATATCTCTGGGCCCTGTCGGTAATGCACATCACCATAGGCCTTGCAAGCAATGTGGCTTATGAGTTAGTTGCGGGATATTGCATTACGGCACGAGTAAAGAGACGTGTCGGTAACGAGATTGAACTAGGTATTGAGATACCGACGATCGAATCTCGGGCAAGTAACATACCGATGACAAAGGGAACAACGTATGTTGTTATGCGGTTTGACCAATAAAGATCTTTGTAGAATATGTAGGAACAAATATGAGCATCTAGGTTCTGCTATTGGTTATTGATCGGAGACGTGTCTCGGTCATGTCTACATGGTTCTTGAACCCGTAGGGTCCGCACGCTTAAAGTTCTGTGACGATCGATATTATGAGTTTTTGTGTTTTGATGTACCGAAGGTAGTTCGGAGTCCCGGATATGATCACATACATGACGAGGAGTCTTGAAATGGTTGAGACGTAAAGATCGATATATTGGATGACTATGTTCGGATACTAGAAATGTTTCGGGAAGTTTCAGACATTTACCGGAGTACCGGGGGGTTACCAGAACACCCTCGGGAGTATATTGGGCCTAATGGGCCTTAGAGGGAGAAGAGGAGGGGCGGCCAAGGGCATCCGCGCCCCCTCCTCCTCTTGTCCGAATTGAACAAGGAGGGGGCGACGCCCCCCTTTCCTTCTCTCTTCTCTCATCTCTCCTTTCCTTCTCCTCTCCTACTCCAACTAGGAAAAGAGGGAGTCCAACTCCCGGTGGAGGAGTCCAACTCCCGGTGGGAGTAGGACTCCCCCCTTGGCGCGCTCTCCTCCTTGGCCGGCCGCCTCCCCCCTAGCTCCTTTATATACGGGGGCAGGGGCACCCCATAGACACAACAATTGATCTATTGATCTCTTACCCGTGTGCGGTGCCCCCCTACACCATAATCCACCTCTGTTATATCGTAGCGGTGCTTAGGCGAAGCCCTGCGTTGGTAGCTTCATCAACATCGTCACCATGCCGTCGTGCTGACTGTAACACCCCGGGAATCATGCTACAGTAAACTCCTGTTAATGGTGCCACATCATCATAATTAAATGTTGCTAGTCATCACTTTGTCCCAAACTGACCTCAAATTCAAACTAAAAGACAAGTCAAAATATTGTTTCTCCAAACTATCATACTAAAATGTTCGTATTTTAGTGCAAATCTTCGTGATCTTTCTCATATTAAAACCAACATCTTTTTACTCACCAATAATTCCCTAATAAATGATGAAGTGGCCCACTAGCACTTATGTGGAGCATTTAAATTCAAATATAAATTGGATGGATTTGAAAAAACCACCAAAACCTTGTGGGCAACTCCATAGTATCGCCAAGTATTCTAGTGAAAAGTCTCCCATTCAACAAAAATCATTTGGTACAGTATAAAATTACAAACCAATAACTAAAGTAGAAAACTTAGAGATAACAATTAAAGGAAAAACCAGAACTATGTGCTTAAACGGACCAATGAACAGTGCAACCCAGCCCACCTCTAGTCTCCTTCAACCTCTTGTTCATCCCCATGGCGCTGGAGGCAGAGCGCTCATTCAAGTCGCCGATGCACACACGTCGTCCATCCCGCGGTTCCCCCCTTGGTTAAGACGTCGCCAGCGCACCCTCCCGAAACCCTAGTATCTGGTCTTCCCCTCGCACATTCCTTCTCCAGATGCACTACGTCGAAGCTGCTGCCGTCGTAGCCGCCTCATCATTTCCGTGGCCGTCGTCGTCCCCTTTGGTCGAGCTTGCGCCAGGAGCTCCACCTGCCTCCCCTGCTTCCCCTACGCGGACCAACTCGAGCTCGGAGCACCCACCTCGACCGAATCGACCACCTTCTTCAACCTCTGTCGCTGGTCATGGCCGTCGGGTTCTCCACCACCGAACCGCCCCGGCCTCCCAGAACATGCCCACGAGCTTTGCGGTGAGGCCCCCGACCGATTCCCCTGCTTTTCCCTTTTGATCTGTAACCGTAGCCTTCGTCGTAGTCGCCACCGTAGCCTGCTAATGCCTAGCCGCTGTTTTCTACTCATGCCTTGATGTTGCTGCTTTTTGCTGTTGTTGCCGCTGCTCCATTCTTGTTGCTTGCCCGCGCTGCTCGCCTCCTGCTACTGCTAGCCACTGCTTCTTGCTGCTTCTACTGTCGGTGCTACTGCCTAGCGCTGCCGCCACTCGCCTCCTGCTGCGCCGTCGCGCTCCGCGCACTCGGCCGCCCCGCTCGCGCCGTCCACTGCTCACCCCGCCCGCGGCTCGCCTCGTCGACGCATGCGCGCCGCCGCTCCTGCCTCTCGCCACACACTAGTTGCACCTCGCCTCCGCCCGGCGCCGCCCGCTTGTCGGCCGCCCATGCCCGCCTCCTGGCATCGGGGCCGCCGTCGCTCCCCCTGGTGCGTGCGTGCCCAGGCACTGGAGCCGACCCTGTTAGATTAGGAATAGGATAGGGTTGGTCCCTAAATTAGTTTAGGTGTATATGACATGTAGGTCCCACCTTATTTTAACTTAAACAAAATCAGTTTAGAAATTATTAGGACAATGACATGTGGGACCCACATGCACTATTCACTCTGTTGACCAGTCTATGTTGACTCGGTCGACTCGGCCATCTGACCCCACATGTCAGCCTCGGTGGTGCACTGTGGATGCACTCCACCGGGTGCATCTAGTGTTTTCCACTATGATTTTTGAATTAAAACTAAATCCAGAGATTTCAGCATATTGTTTAAACTTCAGGAATTGATAGAAAATAAACCGTAACTCGGATGAAAATGTCTTCTACATGAAAGTTGCTCAGAACGACGAGACGAATTCGGATGCGCGGTCCGTTTACCCGTCAGATGCCTCTAACTATCTTAACATGGAACATTCCCCTCCGGTCATCTGTCTGACACAGGTCCAGAATCGGGAAATCATTCCCGGTTGACTTCCCCCTTCACCTATATCGTGTAGCCATACGTTAGGTCACACACGGCACATCATATTGCCATGTTATGTTTTACGATGCTATGTTTGCTTTATATTTATTGTTTCTTCCCCCTCTTCTCTCCGGTAGATCCCGAGGCCGATACTACCCCTGTGATCGACTACGTCTCCGACGACCCTTCTTCCTTTACAACATAGCTTCCAGGCAAGCAAACCACCCTCGAGCATTCCGATATCGCCCATTTCTTTCCCTCTCATGCTTGCATTAGAACTGCTACTGCTTTCTGTATGATCCTACTCTGATGCATAGCATGTTTTTGTTACCTACTTTCATACCTTACCTGCTTATTATAAACTGCTTAGTATAGGTTGGTTAGAGATCCATTAGTGACCCCCACCTTGTCCGAGTTGCCCCGCTTTATGTTTGATAACTCGATCAACGTGATCGACGTACAGGCGCCGACATCACACATCACCCCCCTAGTTGTATGACTCTGTAGAGTTACTATCGATTGCCGAGGGTGAGACCTCATACATCACTCCTGATGAAATCTCTGTAGTGTAGCTATTTGGTTGTGGTCATCGAGGGTGATTTCCTCCTTAACCACTTCCAATACAGCTTTGTCGTGCAACCCCTCAAGTGTGAACCTCGAGGGTGGATCCTCTTACGTTCACCTTGATGATTACATCAAGTGGAATTCACCGGGGGTGATTCCTTGGGTTTTCCCCTTGATGTTTGGACACACGGTTACTATGACTTTACAACTGTTACTTGGAAAGGCGGGTCGACCCTGAGGGGTACCCGCGAGTGATGTGGAGACGGGTTGACCTAGAGGGTACCCGAGAGTTGAACACGAGGCATGGCCGGGCATTCTTAGCCCTTGTCGCAAGTACTCGAGACGGGGTGACGGGGTCACATCTTTCGTGAGTCTCTGCTCGTGACCGCATTAACAACACACTAACGGTTTGGATATTTAATCCGAGGGGCCTCTGGCCTGATAGCACTAACCATCACGTGGGCATAGTATGGGCGTTCTGCGTCGTATGCATCAGCCGAAACTTAATAGACGTTAGTGACTGAGTGGCGCGCGCCGGGTTGGACTACGTAAGCTCCTGCCTTGTTTCAAGAGGTAGCTAGGTCTTCTCACCGGCCGCGTACGCAATGTGCAGGAGTTCCCGAGGAGATGGCCCATGACCCGTGGGGGCATAGGCTTAGTCCGACGTGTTGACCTCTCTATTAGGCCTAGGTCGGGTTGCGGCATATTGTTTGGCCGAGGCTGGGCATGACCCAGGAAAGTGTGTCTGGCCGGAGTTAATCGAGCGTGGTGGGTAAGTTGGTGCACCCCTGCAGGGAAGAAACCATCTATCGATAGCCTGTCCTACGGTAACGGACGCTTGGAGTTGTATCCCGATTGATACAACTAGAACTGGATACTTGAGGTGATAACTAGATAGTACGGCTCTGGGATTGCTTTCTCGCAGGGAGTCGAGAAAGTATCTCTGGCCGAGGTTGATAACACTATTAGTACTACTTTACATTATATTGATCTGTACTCTTCTATATGCTGCAAGATGCTTGAAGATGCTAGTCTTCGATAGGCTAGGCTTTCCCCTTCTCTTCTGGCATTCTACAGTTTAGTCCACGTATACAACCCATTCGTTTGATACAGATGCATTCTTAGTTTAGATCTGATGTAAGTCTTGCGAGTACTTTGGATAAGTACTCTTGGTTGCTTTGCTACCTCTTTTTCCCCCATACCCAATTGTTGCGACCAGATGACGGATCCCAGGAGCTAGACGACACCACTGATGATTACTACTACCCCGAGGGTGCCTACTACTACATGAAAGCCATTGATGACCTGGAGTAGTTAGGAGGCTCCCACGCAGGAGGCCTTGCCTTTTCGATCATAGATGCTTTTGTGCTAGCCTTCTTAAGACGAACTTTTCTAACTTATGTCTGTACTTAGATATTGTTGCTTCCGCTGACTCTTGTGTATTCGAGCTTATGTATTCGAGCCTTCGAGGCCCCTGGCTTGTAATATAAAGCTTGTATTATTTTAATTTGTGTCTAGAGTTGTGTTGTGATATCTTCCCGTGAGTCCTTGTTCTTGGTCATACACATTTGTGTGTATGATTAGTGTACGATTGAATCGAGGGCGTCACAAGTTGGTATCAGAGCCGACTGCCTGTAGGATCCCCTTTCCAACTCCTTGGCCGAAGTTGAGTCTAGTCGTCCAAACTTGTTTACTAACTTGGCTGTGTGGCTTATGGGCCCACATCGCCATTGGGTGGTATTAAGGTCTTTTATTCCTCGTCTATACTCTGGGACTCTGATCTCTCGTCTATTCGGGTTAAACATTTTATTAGTCTGACATTAGGCCCTCGTACCCACTTTCTTCCGGAGAGCCTCTTCAGTCCAGATTATTGCTTGCTGCTTCAGAAGATTTCAAAGATACTCTCAGATGTTTCCCTGAAACCCTTGTGCCCTTTGCCATTGCAATTCCATATCACCGATAAATCCCTCTGGATAATTACATACACCTGTCGTTCATATTGTCATCCCCAGTTGATCTTGTTATTACAAGATGCCTTGTAATACTTTCAGGTATTTTGAGAATCCATTGTGCCTGCTGCGTTGCAGTTCCTTTTCAGCATGAATACATGTACGAATAATTCCTCACAATTATCGGGGATTTGTTCATCCCCAATTGTTCAGGTATTTCACAAAAGTCTTCGAATTACCATTCGATCTTCCGAAAATCCTCAGCAGCCTATTGTTGTTGAAATTCTTGTTTGCTTGCATTATGGTTAATTCCATATTTCTAGTAATCTTCGTTGACATCCTCTGTCACTATCATTTCGAGTCCCTTGATCCAATATGTCGCGAATGCTCCTAATCCTCAATCAGATCCTAGCATTCATCCTTCCAGCTCAGACGTCACTCCAAACATGAGCTTGTTCTTTTCAAATCAAACCTTGATTGATTGTCGATCTGTATCGATTCAACTCAATTATCTTTTGATCAGAGCCTCTGCTTTAGATCTTCTGATTTGAAAATCGTAATTCCTTTGTATTCAAGCTCTGAAGTTATCCAGTTATATCTATAACCCGATGCCTTTGCATTCTTTCTTCTTCTGGGTGAGTATCAATACTCACATCAGATCTTTTATGGACCACCACATCCTTTGTTGGATCATTATCCGATAGTGCCCCTCGTATTTAATCACCTTGTGAGTTCTTCTCGGATACATAATGCCATTGTTAAATTGTATCCTCTCCTTTGGTCAACCATGCTCTACCTTTGAACTTGTGTTAGTTACTCTTTAAAGTTTGTGGTATATGTTCCTAAGATGCCCCGATGGGTTGAACCTATGCCTATTCTAATCTGTGTGAACCCAGAAACTTCTGCGGGTCATACTCTACTGGTGTTATGCCAGATCAAATTTCAACACTACAACTTCATCGAAAGTGAGAAGTGAATGAAATGTTTTGCATTGGAGAAGTGGGAGTCGACCTTGAACTTTGTGTTCATGCCCATGGACATGATGTAGATCCTATCATGGAAGCTTCTTGATTAATAACTATTTCCTTGATAAAATATCATCTGATATCTATGAAGTGATCTTTTACAATTGTGGTTCCAGCCATATTTTCTCCCTGATACCTTTTCTCAAACAAGTTAGAGCACTTGTCTTCTGCAGATCATTGCATATCTGCAACCTCTATTTTTATCTTCCCTCGAGTATTACCCTTCGGTATCTCGAGAATAACAAGGAACTTTGTTGCTTCCTATGAGTCTTCATCTAGTATTACTTCTCACCGACTTCAGATTCCCCCCCAGGATCTGAGTTATTAGTCACTCGAGAACACCGATAAGTGAATCGATTTTGCACTTCGATTCAATAACTCTAAGTAATTTTTGTTTGCTTACGAGTGTAATTGTCCTTCAAGTCATTCCTAGTATTATCGGCTATATCATTATCTGCAACATGGTCCTTCCTCCCGGAGCACAATTTTCGGCGATGAGCTAAACTTACGTTGATCTTCCTCGTCATATCATTTTGCCCTGAACAACAAGCTTGATTTCGAGTTTGTGTCGTATCCGTGGTTCCAATAGCTTTTCGCTTTGTCCTTCCTGTTGCTTGATGTCGTCGCTCCTCGACGGCATCTTCGTAGAGCCTCTCGACAAATGTGTCGTGATCAGCATCAACATTTTGACTTCTATTGAGATGACAGTTGAATTCATGGTGAGAAATACGATCCTTGACCTTTGATGATTTGAGTTATCATCGACAACCCCCTTGTCTTCATTCCAACACATGTTTGATCATGTCTTGGTTATACCTTAGACTGCTTACTCTTCCTGCAATTGTTCCTTGAGTATTTCTTGTGATCTTAAACTCCAACCCCTACTTGGAACACCATGTTAATGCTACCTCGAAGCATGACTGAGGTATTCCGACTATCAACAAGAACATTGGAAGCACATTGTCGAATGTTTCTTGATCTATTATCCAAACACCGTTGTATGGGTAATATCATGATTCTTCCCTCGCCCCCTTTATCTAAATGATTTTGAACCTGTTTTCATATCATGTATATCTTGCTCCGCTTCCCCTTGGGAAGATATACTCCCAATTCTTGTGTGTAAACACATTTCCTTTTCATTGGTCTGTTTAACCTGATAAGTTCATTTTCCTTTCCATTAGATTGTTTAACCTTCTTGTGATCTATATGATATAAATAGAAATAATTCTCTGCTTAAGTAAACACCTAGGTGTACAACTCTGTCAGCAAGACCTTGTTACTATAGTTGATGACATTTCAGTAACCACCAATGGACGAGAACTTTGCCTATTGGTCCGCCTCGTTTCAACGAGCAGGAAAATGGTTCTCTTCATCCCTCGCCCTTATTACCGACGTTGTTGCCAACATAACTGACATGCTATGTTCTGACCTGCCTGGCTATCATGACCGTGCAAGCGGTCACCACTATTTCTACCTTTGACCCACATGGTGGGCCCATAACCCACAGTTCCACATTATCGAAACCTGACTCTCGTGTACACCCTTGTTGCCAAAGTTATTCCTCACACTGGCTTCATATGTAATTCACGAGCCACCTTCAGAGATGATCTACTTGGGTATCAAACACAATATTTATTTCATTGCTCTGAACCCCTTTTGCCTTCTGTTTACGCATCAAACGATTTCCTACCTGTTCGAAATTACTCATGGTACCTTCTTACTTTGCTCTCGATATTTTCTTAAGTTTCTATTCGAGAGTTACTTTTCGCCACCTTCCCTGATGTTATCTACTAGATTAGCGACCTTGTAGAGGCCCGTTATTCCAAAGTTAACCCTTGTCCCTTCATAAGTATGGTGAAGATTCAGAAGGAAGAACGACAACATCATCATGATACATTAACGTAGAGAAATGAAGACATCAACGAAAGGGATCAACCTCTTTGAGACGAGAATTCAAGACCGAGAAGATTTGTTAGAATTTCGTAACAACTCTTTCCCCCATACTCCACCTCTTAAATCTCGGGATGAGATTTCTTGTAGTGGAGGAGATTTGTAACACCCCGGGAATCATGCTACAGTAAACTCCTATTAATGGTGCCATGTCATCATAATTAAATTTTGCAAATCATCACTTTGTCCCAAACGGACCTCAAATTCAAACTAAAAGACAAGTCAAAATATTGTTTCTCCAAACTATAATACTAAAATGTTCGCATTTTAGTATAAATCTCCCTGATCTTTCTCATGTTAAAACCAGCATCATTTTACTCACCAATAATTCCCTAATAAATGATGAAGTGTCCCACTAGCACTTATGTGGAGCATTTAAATTCAAACATAAATTGGATGGATTTGAAACAACCACCAAAACCTTGTGGGCAACTCCATAGTATCGCCAAGTATTTTAGTGACAAGTCTCCCATTCAACAAAAATCATTTGGTACAGTATAAAATTACAAACAAATAACTAAAGCAGAAAACAAAGATAAGAATTAAAGGAAAAACCGGAACTGTGTGCTTAAACGGTCCAATGAATAGTGCAGCCCAGCCCACCTCTAGTCTCCTTCAACCTCCTGTTCATCCCCATCGTGCTGGAGGCAGAGCGCTCGTTCAAGTCGTCGATGCACACACGTCGTCCATCCCGTGGTTGCCCCTTGGTTAAGACGTCACCATCGCACCCTCCTGAAACCCTAGTATCTGTTCTTCCCCTCGCACATTCCCTCTCCATATGCACTGCATCGAAGTTCCTGCCGTCATAGCCACCTCATCATTTCAGCGGCCGTCGTCGTCCCCTTCGGTCGATCTTGCGCCAGGAGCTCCACCTGCCTCCCCTGCTTCCCCTATGCAGACCAACTCGAGCTCGGAGCGCCCACCTCGACCGAATCGACCGCCTTCTTCAGCCTCTGCTGCCGGTCATCGCCGTCGGGTCCTCCACCAGCGAACCGCCCCGGCCTCCCCGAACATGCCCACGAGCTTCACGGTGAGGGCCTCGACCGATTACCCTGCTTTTCCCTTTTGATCTGTAACCGTAGCCTGCTGATGCCTAGCCGCTGTTTTCTACTAATGCTTTCCTGTTGCTGCTTTTTGCTGTTGTTGCCGCTGCTCCATTGTTGTTGCTTGCCCATGCCGCTCACCTCCTGCTACTGCTAGCCGCTGCTGCTTGCTGCTTCTACCGTCGGCGCTGCTGGCTAGCGCTGCCGCCACTCGCCTCCTGCTGCGCCGTCGCGCTCCGCGTGCTCGGCCGCCCCACCCTCGCCGTCAGCTGCTCACCCTGCCGCTCCCGCCTCTCACCGCGCACTAGCTGCGCCTCGCCTCTGCCCGACATCGGTGCCGTCCGCTTGTCGGCCGCCATGCCCGCCTCCTGGCATCGGGGCCGCCGTCGCTCCCCCTGGTGCGTGCGTGCCCAGGGACTGGAGCCGACCCTGTTAGATTAGGAATAGGATAGGGTTTGTGCTTAATTAGTTTAGGTTTATATGACATGTAGGTCCCACCTTATTTTAACTTAAACAGAATCAGTTTAGAAATTATTAGGACACTGACATGTGGGACCCGCACACACTATTCACTCTGTTGACCAGTCTTTGTTGACTCGGTCAACTCGGCCATCTGACCCACATGTCAGCCTCGGTGGTGCATTGTGGGTGCACTACACCGGGTGCATCTAGTGTTTTCCACTGTGATTTTTGAATTAAAACTAAATCGAGAGATTTCAACATATTATTTAAACTTCAGAAATTAATAGAAAATAAATCGTAACTCGGATGAAAATGTTTTCTACATGAAAGTTGCTCAGAACGACGAGACGAATCCAAATATGTGGTCCATTTACCTATCAGATGCCTCTAACTAGCTGAACATGGAACATTCCCCTCTGGTCATATGTCTGACACAGGTCCGGAACCGAGAAATCATTCCCGGTTGACTTCCCCCTTCACCTATATCGTGTAGCCATACGTTAGGTCACACACGGCACAATATATTGCCATGTTATGCTTTGTGATGCTATGTTTGCTTTATATTTATTGTTTCTTCCCCCTCTTCTCTCCGGTAGACTCCGAGACCGATGATGCCCCTGTGATCGACTACGTCTCCGACGACCCTTCTTCCTTTACAATAGAGCTTCCAGGGAAGCAAACCCCCCTCGAGCATTCCGATATCGCCCATTTCTTTCCCTCTCATGCTTGCATTAGAACTGCAACTTCTTTTTGTATGATCCTACTCTGATGCATAGCTTGTTTTTGTTACCTGCTTTCATACCTTATCTGCTTATTCTAAACTGCTTAGTATAGGTTGGTTAGAGATCCATCAGTGACCCCCACCTTGTCTCAGTTGCCCCGCTTTATGTTCGATGACTCGATCAACGTGATCGGCATCCAGGCCCCGACACCGCACATCACCCCCTAGTTGTACGACTCTGTAGAGTTACTATCAAGTGTCGAGGGTGACACCTCATACATCACTCCTGATGAAATCTTTGTAGTGTAGCTATTTGGTCGTGGTTATCGAGGGTGATTTCCTCCTTAACCACTTCCGATACAGATGTTGTGCAAACCCTCAAGTGTGAACCTCGAGGGTGGATCCTCTTACGCTCACCTTGATGATTACATCATGTGGAATTCATCGGGGGTGATTCCTCGGGTTTTCCCCTTGATGTTTGAACACACGGTTACTATGACTTTACAACTATTACTTGGAAAGGTGGGTCGACCCTGAGGGGTACCTATCGTGGAGTTGACACGGCAGATGTCCTAGAGCAAGGACTTAGTCGTAGGGCCATCTCACTAGGAAGCTTAAAGGGGTTAATCGGGACAAAGGACACGAGAGAGTTTTTATACTAGTTGGGCCCCTTACGATGAAGGTAAAAGCCTACGTCTAGTTGGGTTTGGTATTGCCGAGGTTTCGATCTCCAAGGGGCTCAACTCGCCGGCTTGGTCCTCGATCTGGTTGTTTCTTGCCCTAAGCCGCCGCCGGGTCGTCCCCTTATATACACGGGTTGACGCCTGGCGGCCTACAGAGTCCCGGTCGGCTCATAACACGTGTCCGGCTCGGTGACTTCTTTTACATGCCTTTCTCTACAAGCCTTTCTTTACATAAGTCGGTTTACAATGTTGGGCCTTAAGCCGACTTTGGGCTTATGCCTTTTACAATTCTTAATACACTATCACCTTGAATATTACTGGGCTTCTTTCCGTAACCCGCCATTGGGGTTGACCCGGTCCCTCCTAGGCGGGTCATACCTGGTAGCTATATCCCCAATAGTACCCGCGAGTGATGTGGAGACGGGTTGACCCGGAGGGCACCCGAGAGTTGAACACGAGGCGTGGACGGGCATTCTTAGCCCTTGTTGCAAGTACTCGAGACGGGGCGACGGGGTCACATCTTTCGTGAGTCTCTACTCATGACCGCACTACCAACACACTAACGGTTTGGATATTTGATCCGAGGGGCCACTGGCCTGATAGCACTAACCATCACGTGGGCATAGTATGGGCGTTCTGCATCGTATGCATCAGCCGAAGCTTAATAGACGTCAACGACTGAGTGGCGCGCGCCGGGTTTGGACTGTGTAAGCTCCTGCCTTGTTTAAGGAGGTAGCTATGTTTGCTCACCGGCCGCGTACGCAACGTGCACTAGTTCCCGGGGAGATGGTCCATGACTCATGGGGGCACAGGCTTAGCCCGACATGCTGACCTCTCTATTAAGCCTAGGTCGGGTTGCGGCGTATCGTTTGGCCGAGGCCAGGCACGACCCAGGAAAGTGTGTCCGGACGGAGTTAATCGAGCATGGTGGGTAAGTTGGTGCACCCCTGCAGGGAAGAAAACATCTATCGATAGCCTGTCCTACGATAACGGACGCTCAGAGTTGTATCCCGATCAATACAACTAGAACTGGATACTTGAGGTGATAACTGGATAGTATGGCTCCGGGATTGCTTTCTCGCAGGGAGTCGAGAAAGTATCTCTGGCCGAGGTTGATAACACTACTACTACTTTACATTATGTTGATCTGTACTCTTCTATATGCTGCAAGATGCTTGAAGATGCTAGTCTTCGATAGGCTAGGCTTTCCCCTTCTCTTCTGGCATTCTGTAGTTTAGTCCACAGATACAACCCATTCATTTGATACAGATGCATTCTTAGTTTAGATCTGATGTAAGTCTTGCGAGTACTTTGGATGAGTACTCCCGGTTGCTTTGCTACCTCTTTTTCCCCCATACCCGATTGTTGCGACGAGATGACGGATCCCAGGAGCCAGACGACACCACTGATGATTATTACTACCCCGAGGGTGCCTACTACTACATGACAGCCGTTGATGACCTGGAGTAGTTAGGAGGCTCCCAGGCAGGAGGCCTTGCCTTTTTGATACTAGATGCTTTTGTGCTAGCCTTCTTAAGGCAAACTTGTTTAACTTATGTCTGTACTTAGATATTGTTGCTTCCGCTGACTCTTGTGTATTCGAGCCTTTGAGGCCCCTGCCTTGTAATATAAAGATTGTATTATTTTAATTTGTGTCTAGAGTTGTGTTGTGATATCTTCCCGTGAGTCCTTGATCTTGGTCATACACATTTGCGTGTATGATTAGTGTACGATTGAATCGAGGGCGTCATACTGACGAAACTCTTCCCCGAGCTCTACTGGATCGTGAGTTCGCGGGACGTCACTGAGCTGAACGTGTGCTGAACACAGAGGTGTCGTATGTTCGGTACTGAGGATCGGTCGATCGTGAAGACGTACGACTACAACAACCGCGTTGTCATAACGCTTCCGCTTAACGGTCTACGAGGGTACGTGGACAACACTCTCCCCTCTCGTTGCTATGCATCACCATGATCTTGCATGTGCGTAGGAAAATTTTGAAATTACTATGTTCCCCAACAGGCCCATGTTAACTACAGTAAATATGTAGTCCATGGTGAATGTGGCCTAGTTTTAAAAAATAGGTTATTGCGGCCACTAGCAAACCGCGGAAAAAGAACTACATTGACTACAAGAAAACAAATAAACAAGACAATAAGGAAATAAATAAGCAAGCAACTTACGCTAGGCTATCACGGCTATTACACATATTACATCCACTAGGCATCAAAGTTCGCCACCAGTGCAAATATAGGGAACAAAGCAGCATATAAACGCCGCAGCCAAACAAGTCCAGAACTGAAAGTCAGAAGAGCTCAAGAAACAATATCCTGGGTACCCATAATGCTGGCAAGATGCTTAGCAAGCCTTTTAACTTTCTCTTGTTTGGCGCTTAAATCCTCCAGCACTTGTTGTTGCACCAGAAAGTATGCATCTGAATTCTGCAGGGACTTCCTCAGTCCTTCGGCTTCCTGTCGCATAACATTTGATCGATGTATTTCAACTTGAAGTTGAGACTCAAGAAGCCGAACTGATTTAGGCAGCAAGTTCGAAGAGCTGGTGCTAGCAGTAGAAGCCAGTAACTCGAACACTACATCAAGACAGGACTTCGGGGTTTTCCTTAGTGCCTTCAATATAGTTTTTATAAGTTTTCTGGGAGACCAACAGGGATGTCTCACTCTCCTGAACCTTATCTGCATTACTTCCTTTACCATTCCAGCGGGGTACTCTTCTCCAATATTTTATCTGCGTTCTAAAAGAGAAACAAACAAACAAATCACAGGTTTACAATGTAGTATATGAAACCCATTTTGGTAAACCAGTTTAGTAGTAAGGTGGGCAGGATAACAACATGAAACAAACATATATCTATGTAGTATGGTCACTGTATGGTCTATATCATTCTAGTTTATGTTGTCAAATCAAGATAGATACAGTTCGAATCATATCTATTTAAGACAAAGGAGCATAGACAGAATATAAGTGTGGGAAACTACACAACAATAACAACACTTGTAATGTGCCTGGCATGAGAACATACCTGTTTATTCAATTGAAACTGAAAACAACATAGAGCAAGTTACAACAGCAAACACGTTAAAGAAACAGGTTTAAAACATACCTGTTGCACCATTGGAGTTTCAATTGCATCCTTCAAATTTGAAATTAGTTGGTATGAGTAAATACAGTGATGCAACAACAAAGTAGTATGAACCATAGCTACGAAACCTGACCTGAGAACAATTCTTCTTCTGCTTTAACCGTTGACTTGGGGTTCGGTGGTGGTCCTCATGCTTTGGGCACTACAGTTGCCTTACTAACTGCTCGTGTTTGGGTGCTCTGTGGTGGAGACGGTGCTGTGTCAATGGGAACTATGTTACTATCTGCTGGGGTTGGGATTAGAAGGGGTGTAGCGGGTTCTCTGTCCAACTAGGTTGGGGTACAATCTGCGTGAGTCTGGGTTATGTGTGGTGGGGCTGGTTCTTGGGCAAGTACAACCGTGATTCTATCTCCATCGACCGGTAGCATGATCTTTTCTAAAGACTGTCATGGAATTGTCACGGCAGATGTCCTAGTGTGAGGACTTCGTTGTGAGGCCAACGCATCTATGCGGTAGCTTGAAGGGGTTTGTCGGAATCGAGAGACGCGAGGTGGATCATCACACAAGACAAGGATTTAGATAGCTTCGGGCCCCGGGAAACATCATCCGGTAACAACCCTACGTGCTATTTGTGGCTAGGTCTCATTATGCTCATGAGGGAGTCGCCGCATAAACCGGCTCTCCTCTAGTTGTGTCTAGCCTTAGCTATTATTTCCTCTCCCCCTCTCGGGGTGCCCTGCCCCTCCTTATATATGTTAGAGGGGCGGGTTACATGTGGAGTCCTATTAGGATTAGGACTAGTCTACCTTCTAATACAAACCGGATACAAGTCCTGGTCTTAACTCCTTGTAAGATAAATGTTCCTCACGCCTTTCCTCGTAAACCAGCCCACCATAACATGAGCCGGCCTTCTGGGCCTTGGGCCTTGTCATCCATCTGAAACACATGCCGGGTTACCAATGAGTCTTCAGGCTCGTGAACCGTCATACCAATGAACCGACAGACACGTAAGTCGCCAATCCTCTGGCGGGTTACCAATGAAACGCCAAGTCCGCCCACGTTATACTTCCGGCCGGTTTACACCGCGGGGTATATCCCTGACATTAGCCCCCAAGTTTAGCTTGGATTTATTCATGGTAAACTTATGCTGCAAAATAAACACAAGAACAAATTTGATAGGTTGTGCTCCAGGTTAAGAATTCTTGTAAACTGACACCTGATCATCCTTAAGTCTTTGTCATTTCCTCCTTCTAGAAAATCCAGGTCAATAGACCAGCTTCATAATCAATTTGCTTATAGAAGAAATATTATAAATAAAAAATCCATTTGATTCGGCCTTGAATGCTCTGACTTGACAAAAATATTGGTCTTCAAATATTCAACTGATATTTATCCGGCTTGAAAATGTAGAACTTGCCAAGCTATGATTTCCAAAATCGCCGGTTATAAAACTGATAATTCCAGGTTATGATTGTTGCCAACGCCGGGTTATGATTGTTGCCAACACCGTGTCAATCTGGTTTATTCAAAACTGAGAATTTGAAGATTTTTCTCCCTTATATCCATATTACCTGTAGCCCCCAAGTCTTGAACAGAAAAAAGTGATGGCTTAAGACTTGCTTCAATATACATACTGCCACTTAAGAAGAAATCCATGTTGTTCATCCCAGTCACTTAGTAAAAACTGAATACTCCATATTATGTAGCCCCCAAGTGATGGGTTGTCATGCTTGCAACTACCTGGGACTTGTAATTGCCTGATGCTCACAAAACTTCAACCAGTGTAGCCCCCAAGGGTCGGGTCATTATGCAATAATGAGCAGGGACTTTATAAATATAATCATGCTTCATTGAAAATAACATCATATGATGTAACTCCACCATGGGGCTTGAACCCACGTCCACAAGGTTAAGAGCTTTGTGTTTTACCAACTGAGCAGTGGACCCCTGAATATAACGGATTAAGACTTGTGTACCTTGAATCATTGATAGGAGCAATTGGTAGCCCCCGAGGGCCGGCTCATTACAATGTGATGAGTCGGGTCTTCAATAAAGTGAGCAAATAATGACTTTACATTAGCCCCCAAGTGTCATGGTGCATGCTTGCAGCGACATGAGACTTGTATATTTAATGTAATCTCAGCTTGAATAATATAGCCCCCAAGTGCCGGGTCATAAGCCTGTAGCGCCTTGGGACTATTCCTTCAATTGTAGAACAACTTTTATCTATTTATAAGATAATAGCCATTGCGCTTAAAGCAACTTTGAAAACCTCAATAATAATACTGGTTATTGATAACCATAAAAAAATCCAGCCATGTTTGGCTCTTTGAAGATTTGAATAATATAATCTGCTTTAAAAACCACAACCATTCAATATCATCATGAAAATCCAGCCAATTTTGGCTATGAAAGAAATGAATATCTTACCAGTTGATAAGTAAATCCGGAGTTTAAATACTCGGCGGCTCATGGCCGATGGCGACTTAATGCACATTCATTGTAAGCCGGAAGTTTTATAACCCGGCGGCTAATAGCCTTTGAGAAAATCCAACATGGATAACCCGTTTGAAGCATCAATTTTGTTGATGAGCTTGAATTTATATGTCATAATTCTACAAATCCTGCACAAAGTGTAAATAACATATGCCCTGGCGACTTAACATCGAAAGCCAAGGTGGGTAGCCACCCGAATGCATTCTTATCTTGCACACAAGTAGATCAAATCCTTGGCGGTTCACCGCAGGGCGGGTCATAATGCCCATATAAATAGCCAGGGTTTATAACCAAAGCTGTAATTGAAGATAATCAAATATGACATAGATGATACCTGTGACATTGAATCACCTCATTGGTTTAACCAATTCTTGTAGTGAGGGTGGTAACCCCAATCTTGAGTATTGAGAACTCCTTCCGTAATTTTCCGGATTATGAAAATAAACCGTACTAGGATATAATAAACACCGGATTTCCTTATAATACTGGAGACTTGTTAGTCAAAACCAGACCGGGTTAATGAACACCGGATTATAACTGATCATGTACTGACAACTTGTAGTTGAAAGCCAAGCCGGGTCAAGGACGCCGGTTTATCAGAAGATATTATGAACCTCAACAAAGGCGAAAAAACTTGGCAAATAGAACTCAAAAAAGAACATGCGAGGCTTTTTACGAGTTGCCAGGCTCCAAATCGAGGCTTTTCATGGGCTGCCAGGCCACTGAATTAACCATTTCACAAAGCCTCTTAAGATGGACCTCAATATTTAACCAATCATGTTTTAACTTGACAAGTTCAGGGTCTATGATATTGACTGTCAAATGTTCACGGGTCGTACCAGGTTTACCTGGGCGAAGTGACTTACTTAAAGAAGGCAGGTTAATCTGGGGTTTTAGGTGCGTACACCTGGCTTCCAAGCCTGGCTTGATAGCCTATTACAAGGGTGTAGACTCTTAGTTCGTTGCGAAGCAAAGAGCCCCCAAATAACTTCCCTGGTGGCCTTACGCTGATCAAGAGGTGTAACTATGGTTCGAATACGACCAAGCCCCCGAGTGATTTCCATGGTGGCCTTACACCGATCAAGAGGTGTGACTATGGTTTGAACATAGCCCCCAAGTGATATTATGAGTTGTGCTCAAGGGATACCCATGTTTGAGCTGTTCTGTGTAACAGACTCTCTTTGGCCCCTTATGATAATATTGGCTTGATAGCCGGATTACCGAAGTAACCAGAGTTGTGCTCTTATGACAATATTGGCTTGATAGCCGAATCAATATGTAATCAGAACTCTGCTTTATAAACAGAAGCCCCCATGTGATCAATAATATGATAAGCCAATAAGGCAGGATAACCCATGTTTGAACCGCGCGTCATGGCAATAGGTCCTCTTCGGCAACCTTTAACTTTTTGCAAGAGATAAATTCTTCTTGAACCAGGATTTTGAACCGGATATTGAGAGCTTCAAAGCTTTGTGGGAGACATCTTTCGCTTGAGCCGGATTTTAAACCAGAATCTTCATTTTCAGCCGGAAATTTTCTGACGGCCTTTAAACTCGAGCTTGCGAGAAGTTAATTCCTTTTTGAACCGGACATTTTTAAACTGGATTTGAGAGCTTCAGTGCTTTGTGGGAGACAGATTTCCCTTGAGCCGGATTTTAAACCGGAATCCTTTCTGATGACCCGAAACTTCTTCATTGAGCCGGGATTTTGTAACTGTCATATACTTTCTAAGCCGGAAATTTTCTGACGGCCTTTAAATTTCATCAATATAACAGTAGCCTTTGGGACCGGGTTATCTTTCCCTCCATCGTCCTAGGGTTCTTAAATTTGCTGAAACTAGCAAGATTTGCCAAGTCATGTCATCATAGCACTCGAGTCTCAAGGTGACTCGAGGAGTTGGCTTGAGATTCTCCATATTTGGACATGATATAAACCGGCATAAGTTGTATATCATTGGTGTTGATAGCACGATGTGAATCTACAGAAGGTTGAGGTGACTGCGGCGGGTTATAAATGATCCCGTATGAGCCGTGTCAGCAACTCGGCCAATGGTTCCATCCAACTGACTATTTAAAGTTAACCAAACAGTAGTGGCGGAGACTTGTGCGCCTGCTTGTAACACCCCGGATGTAATTTTCCCAATTTGTACTCCAACTCTTGCTGTTTCCAGCGTTAAGTTAATTTATTTCCTCGGGTTCGGGTTCTTTGTCTCCATGTGTTGTTGTCGTTGTCATGCTTCTCATATCATGGCATAATGTGCATTGCATCTGCATACGTGTTCGTCTCATGCATTCGAGCATTTTCCCTGTTGTCTGTTTTGCATTCCGGTGCTTCGTTCTCCTCCGGTGGTCATTTCTAGCTTTCTTTCGTGTGTGGGGATTAAACATTTCCGAATTGGACCGAGACTTGCCAAGCGGCCTTGGTTTACTACCGGTAGACCGCCTGTCAAGTTTCGTATCATTTGGACTTCGTTTGATACTCCAACGGTTAACCGAGGGACCGAAAAGGCCTCGTGTGTGTTGCAGCCCAACACCCCTCCAATTTGGCCCAAAACCCACCTAACTCTGCTCCATCATCTAGAGCGTTCGATCACGATCGCGTGGACGAAAACCGCACCTCATTTGGACTCTCCTAGCTCCCTCTACCTATAAAACAAGACCCCCTCGAAAAATCCCGCATCCCCTCTCCGAAACCCTATTTTTTTTCCACCTCGCGCGCCGCCGGACATTGTCCGCCCGGGGCGGACACTCCGCGCCGCCGCCCCTGCACCAGTGGCGTTTCGCCACGTGGCGCTCGCCACTCGCCGCGCCGCCGGGCCCGGGAAGCCCAAGGCCGGCCCCCGAGGGCCCGTTCTCCGCCGCCGCCGCCCGGGTCGTCCTCCTCCCCGCGCCCGACGTCCTCCTTCGCCGCGCCGCCTCCCCGCCTCCTCTCGCCGGGCTTCCGCCGCCGCGCCATAGCCGGCCGGAGGGAAGCTCCAGCCCGGCCGCCGCGTCCTCCCACCGCCGCCCGCGCCGGATCCGCCCGATCCGCGTCGCCTCCTTCCACGCCAGCCGCCGCCTCCCTCGACTCCGTCCGCCGCTCCTCCGCGCCGCCCCCGCAAGTTCGCCGGCGACCTCGGATCCGGCCAGCTACAGTGCGCGCCGCCGTCCTCGCGTCGCGTGCCTCGGGTCAAACCCTAGATCTGGGAGGTTGAATTTTCGTCTAAGTCCCTAAAATTTCCGTTTCAAGTGCTCATGTTCGTGACCCCGTAACATTGCATCCGTAGCTCCGATTCATGCATATAGCATATCAAAATGTTCATCTCAGAGAGTACATCATTTCATTCCATTGCATCATTTTCATTTGAGCTCATCTTGATGCCCGAAATGCTGTTAGAAGAGGGCTACTTGAGTTAATTGTTAGATCTGCTACTCCATTTAGGTTTTTGTCATTTTTGCCATGATTAATGTGTGCATGATATGCCCTGATGCTCTACATATGTTTTGTTAGGGGTTTTGTCATCTTTCCAGAGGTGCAACCCATGTATTTTTGTGTTGTGTGAGGTGACTAGTACAAGCTTGCAAAGTAGTGCACTTAGTAATTCTGTTTTCAGGGACTTAGCAATTCCACTAAGTCCTTGAGCTATTTATCTCATGATGCCATATGTTCATGTTGTTTCCTAGTGATCCGTGCCTCTTTTGAGGATGATCAGTAAGGATGTTTTGTTAATCTTGTAGTGATATATGCATCCATGTCTTTGTTTGCAATTATGGAGCACCCTAGCTTGAGTCAATCGAGCTCTACTTTTGCTACTTCGTGAATCTGGGCAGATTGTCAACTTGTTTACAATTTTGCCGATGATGTTGTAGTTGATCCGTGCATGCTATGTTATTGTTCTTGCCATGTCTAGCTTGAATTTTGTGCCTTCTTGATGGATGTATGCTTGTCTTGCCATGACTTGCACCGTAGTGAGTGCATCGAGCTCGTAAACATGCCTACTTGAGTTATATTTCAGCATGTGCCAGTTTTCACTAAGTCTAAAAACTGATTATGTTTTTGCTATGTTCACATGTTTGCAATTGTATTTTCTGATCCCTTTTGGCTCAAGGTCACCAAGGGACTTTTGTTAATCTCTTTGAGTAGCTCCATGCCATGCTTTAATTTGCCATGTTCAGATCCTGTAGCATGTAGTTTTGTTGCTCCGAAGAGTGCTACCTGATCTGAAATTCCAGACAAGTGTTAATTTCACTAAGTGTGAGATCTGTTTGTCATATGCATTTTTGCCATGCTTGTTTGAACCTGTTAATGGATGAATTGGCCGTAGCTCAATGCTAGATTTTGTTAAGTATCTTGTATGCATCTCTTCCATGTATTTTGTTATCATGTTTGGGTGCTGTAGCATGTTCATCTCATTGCATTTAGATGGCTACTTGCTGTAAATCGCAGACCGGTGTCATTTTTGAATCGCTTGCCATTTCCAAACCGTAACTCCGATTCCGGTGTTCTTTATATCGTTTTCAAGCGATTTCGTCTCATCTTTCTAGTGGCACACTTGGATTTCCAAGTTGAGGCCAGGTTCATGCATTTCCTGTCATATCTTGCATTTTGCATCCCGCATCGCATCCCGCATAGCATATCATATTTGCATTGTGTTGTTTGAGTTTGCACGTGGTTGATTGTGCCCTTGTTGCTTGTTTGTCTTGTTTGGGTAGAGCCGGGAGATGAGTTCGCTAAAAAGGAGCCCGTTGAGTTTGCTTTCGAGGATCCAGTCAACTCTGACAACTGTGCAGGCAAGATAATCATACCCTCCAAATCACTATTATATTTGCTATGCTAGTTCGCTCTCTCTTTTGCTATGCCAATGCTACGATGCCTACCACTTGATTTCAAGCCTCCCAAATTGCCATGTCAAACCTCTAACCCACCATTGTCCTAGCAAACCGTTGATTGGCTATGTTACCGCTTTGCTCAGCCCCTCTTATAGCGTTGCTAGTTGCAAGTGAAGATTGGAAGGCCGTTCCTTGTTGTCACATTTATTTACTTGTTGGGATATCATTATATTATCTTGTTATCTTAATGCATCTATATACTTGGTAAAGGGTGGAAGGCTCGGCCTCTCGCCTAGTGTTTTGTTCCACTCTTGCCACCCTAGTTTCCGTCATATCGGTGTTATGTTCCCGGATTTTGCGTTCCTTACGCGGTTGGGTTATAATGGGAACCCCTTGATAGTTCGCCTTGATTAAAGCTTTTCCAGCAATGCCCAACCTTGGTTTTACCATTCGCCACCTAGCCTCTTTTTCCCTTGGGTTACCGGAGCCCAAGGGTCATCTTATTTTAACCCCCCCGGGCCAGTGCTCCTCTGAGTGTTGGTCCGAACTGAGCTGCCTGCGGGGCCACCTCGGGGAAACTTGAGGGTTAGTTTTACTCGTAGCTAGTCTCATCTGAGTGTGCCCTGAGAACGAGATATGTGCAGCTCCTATCGGGATTCGTCGACACATTCGGGCGGTGTTGCTGATCTTGTTTTAACCTGTCGAAGTGTCTTGAAGAACCAAGATACCGAGTCTGATCGGAACGTCTTGGGTGGAGGTCTATTCCTTCGTTGACCGTGAGAGCTTATCATGGGCTCAGTTGGGACTCCCCTGCAGGGATTTGAACTTTCGAAAGTCGTGCCCATGGTTATGGGCAGATGGGAATTTGTTAATGTCCGGTTGTAGATAACTTGAACCTTAACTTAATTAAGATGAATCAACTGAGTGTGTTACCGTGATGGCCTCTTCTCGGCGGAGTCCGGGAAGCGGACACGGTGTTGGAGTAATGTTTGCGCAGGTTGCTCTCTAGTTTCTCGCTCGCACTTTGCCTCCTCTTCTCCCTCTCTTTTGCGAATAAGTTAGCCACCATACTTGCTAGTCGCTTGCTGCAGCTCCACATATATTTACCTTGCCTTACCTATAAGCTTAAATAGTCTTGATCGCGAGGGTGCGAGATTGCTGAGTCCCTGTGGCTCACAGATTACTATTACACCAAATGCAGGGCCTGATGATTCCGCTCCAGGAGACGCGCTTGAGCTCAAGTGGGAGTTTGACGAAGACTCTCAATGTTACTATGTTTCCTTTCCTGATGATCAGTAGTGGTGCCCAGTTGGGGGTGATTGGGACCGTGCCGCATGTTGGGTTATCTTTTATTTTGGCACCATAGTCGGGCCATGAGTGTTTGGTTGATGTAATGTTATTTATGTACTTGATTGACGTGGCGAGTGTAAGCCAACTATGTTATCTCCCCTTTATTATTCATATTACATGGGATGTTGTGAAGATTGCCTAACTTGCGACATATGCCTTAAATGCGATTATGCCTCTAAGTCGTGCCTCGACACGTGGGAGATATAGTCGCATCGAGGGTGTGACAAGTTGGTAATCAGAGCCTTCCCCGACCTTAGGAGCCCCATTGCTTGTTCGTTTCTAGCGGCCGAACTGTGTCTAGAAAAATGTTTTAAGTCATTTAGGAATTATATATCGGAGAGTTTAGGAATTCTTTTTACTTCCCAGTCTCCTCATCGATCTGGTAAGGCATCCTGACATAGAGTTTTGACTCTTCTCTTCTCAAATTTCACTAAATTGTTTTTAGGATCACGCGGGTATGTTGGAATCGTTCCGATGGTTTTATGATGAGAACATTGTCTTGGTGCCTCCTGTCAGGGGTTTAGTGGAAGTGTCCCGGGGAGTTGAGCTCTAAGGTGTTGTCATCATAATTTTATCGTTGCAGTTCTGGAATACCTGAGTCTAGTACGCCGACATCGAAAATCTCTTTTATGTAGTTCGTTGGTGAGATAACCTCGACGCCACCCAGTACTGGGGCGGGAGTTCGGGAGTATCGCCATAACTTGTATAACGGATGCTTTTCGAAGGTTGAGGTAGATGGTTTCCGAAGGTTTCTTGGTTATGTGTTGAAGGATGGATACAGCTGGATGTAGGATTTGCTAGTTTGGGTGAGATATTATGCTTCCCCTGTATCCCCAACACCTGATTGCATAACCGGAAAGGTTCGGGAGTTTCATAGGTGGGAATTCTAGTAGCTCTAGTTCTTCTTCCACGGATATTGGTTTGAGATTGGGATTTCTTACTGATTATTCGTTCTTGATCCGTACCTTGTAGATTTATTTCTCTACCTTAATTCTACATGGCTTCTCAGTTTATGGATATGTGACCATTTCAAGAGGAATGCATTCGTTCATTTTGTTCGGATGTGAAGACTATATGTTGCAATTTTCATTCCGTTGGATTCAGCTTCAATATTTGTCTGTCAATGTGCTAATGGTGGTCAACCTCTTCAGGATGGCTCCTCCAACGCGCACGACTCCGAATCCTGATCCGCCACCACCTCCCCCTCCTCCAGAGGCATGGCAAGCTGTGATGGCCGCAACCAATGCAAACACACAGTTGATCATGCAAATTCTTCAAGAGCGCAATCAAGGCAACCAAGGGAATCAGGGCAACAATCAGAATCACTTTGCTACACTCAACCAGTTCCTTGCTAACGGGCCAAAGACTTTCAGCAATTGTGTTGAGGCAACCGATGCTGGCGATTGGCTTGTGGATCTGTGCAAGCATTTCGAGTGCAGTAACGTTAGGCCTGAGGACTTTGTTAAGTTCGCTTCCTTCCAACTCAAAGATCAAGCTGCAGAATGGTTCCAGCAGTACAAGGACTCCAGAGGTGGACGTGTTATCACTTGGGATGATTTCCGTCGAGATTTCCGAGCTCATCATATTCCCCAGAGCATGGTTGAAAGCAAGCATGAGGAATTCCGCAACCTGAAGCAAGGCTCTTTGTCTGTCTATGACTACAACAAGTTGTTCCAGAAGCTCGCCCGCTTTGCCAAGCAGGACGTCCCTGATGAGAAGAGCATGATATACCAGTTCAGGGGTGGTCTCAGAGAAGAAATTCAGCTAGCTCTTGTCCTCTTTGAGCCCTTGAGATACGATGAGTTCTACAACATGGCACTGAAGCAAGAGGCTGCTCAGTTGAGGTGTGATGCTTCCAAGAAGCGAGTCAGAGATGTTACTCCTTCTTCCTCTACTCAAGTGGCCAAGTAGCAGAAGTTTTGGCTTCCTCCTCCTCCGTTCCGTCAGCCGTATCAGCAGAAGAGCAAAGGTGACAGTGGTTCTTCCCACCCACCCAACCCTGGCTTTCAGAACAAGACTTCGTCTCAAGCTCCAAGATCGAGTGCTCTGTATCACCGTCCGCTGTCAGAAGTCACGTGCAACAAGTGCCAACAGAAGGGTCACTATGCCAACAAGTGTCTCAACCAGAGGCGTCTTCCTCCTCCTCCTCCTGTCAGATCGGCAAGTACAGCTGTGGTCAAGCATAACCCCAAGCACGCCAAGGTCAACTTGATGAATGCAGCTCAGGCAGAGGATTCGTCAGATGTGATCATGGGTAACCTTCCTGTTAATGATATTCCCGCAAAAGTACTTTTTGACTCTGGTGCATCGCATTCCTTCATGTCATTCCCATTTGCATCGGAGAACAATTTTAGTACTAAGGCTTTACCCAGAGCTATGCAAGTCGTCTCTCTGGCTAAGCGTCTGAGTTCTAGTATGATGGTTCCGGATATTTCTATCTTGATGGGTGATTTCAAGTTTCTGGATTCTCCAATGGTTCTTGTTAACTCGGATATTGATCTTATTCTCGGGATGGATTGGCTATCTAAGCACAAGGCTCAGCTTGATTGTGCAGCCAGGCATATTCAATTGACTCATTCGTCTGAGGATGTAATTGTCTTTGCCGCTCGGGATAATACTATCCGTCTATTTTCTCTCAATGAGAAGGGTGAATTGGATGCCATCTCTCAAATTCCAGTTGTTTGCGAATATCAAGACGTCTTTCCAGAAGAGCTTCCAGGAATGCCTCCGCACCGGCCAGTTGAATTCGTTATTGATCTTGAGCCTGGTACAGAACCTGTGTGCAAACGTCCTTACAAGCTCGGACCTGAAGAGTTGAAGGAGCTGAAGAAGCAACTCGATATTCAAGAGAAAATGGGTCTTATCCGGCCTAGTTCTTCTCCGTGGGGTTGTGGTGTTCGTTTTGTGAAGAAGGATGGAACGAACCGACTTTGTGTTGATTACCGTCCAGTGAACAAGAAGACCATAAGGAACAAATACCCACTTCCCAACATCAATGAGCTGTTCGAACAACTCAAAGGTGCTCGAGTATTCTCCAAGCTTGATCTCCGTATGGGTTATCATCAGATTCGAATTCGTGAGCAAGATATTCCCAAGACAGCTTTCAGGACAAGCTTTGGTTCATATGAATACACCGGCATGTCTTTTGGCCTCGTCAACGCTCCTCCGACGTTCCCTCGCATGATGAACTTCATCTTCAACGCCTACACCAATGACTTCGTTTTGGTCTATCTCGACGACATTCTGGTTTTCTCGAAGAATAAGGAAGATCATGCCAAGCACTTGCGTTTGGTTCTTGATAAGCTCAGAGAACATCAGTTCTACGCCAAGTTCTCCAAGTGTGAATTTTGGCTCGATGAGGTTCTTTATCTTGGTCATATCATCTCTGCCAAGGGCATTGCCGTGAATCCTGAGAAGGTGTCTGCAATTGTGAATTGGGAACCTCCTCAGAACGTGAAGCAACTCCGTAGCTTCCTCGGTCTCACAAGCTATTGCCGAAGATTCGTTGAAAACTTTTCTAAGATCGCGAAGCCTCTCTCAAATCTTCTCCAGAAGCACGTCAAGTACGTTTGGTCTCCGCAGTGTGACATTGCTTTCAACACTTTGAAAGAGAAATTGATCACTGCTCCAGTTCTGACTCCGCCCGATGAATCCAAGCCGTACGAGGTCTTTTTTGATGCCTCTCTCCAAGGTCTTGGCGCAGTATTGATGCAAGAGAATAAAGTTGTTTCTTATACATCTCGCCAGTTGAAGCCTAATGAGAAGAACTACCCCACTCATGATCTCTAGTTGGCGGCAGTTGTGCATGCTCTTTTGACTTGGAGACATCTTCTATTGGGAAGAAAAGTGGACATTTTCACTGATCACAAGAGTCTCAAGTACATCTTCACTCAGCCTAATCTCAACCTCAGGCAAACTCGATGGGTCGAAATGATTCAAGAGTATAATCCGAGTATTGAGTACACTCCAGGCAAGGCTAATGTGATTGCTGACGCATTGAGCAGGAAAACTTATTGTAACAGTCTGATTCTCAAGCCTTATCAACCCGAGCTTTGTGAAGCTTTCCGCAAACTTAATCTGCAAGTTGTTCCTCAAGGTTTCCTCGCCAACCTTCAAGTCTCTCCTACCTTGGAAGACCAGATTCGCCAAGCTCAGCTTCTTGATGCTATGGTGAAAAAGGTGAAGATTGGGATTGCCAAGAATCAACCCAAGTACAAGTGCTACCGCCTTGATGACAAGGATACTCTCTTCTTTGAGGATCGTACTGTTGTACCCAAAGGTACCCTTCGTAAAGTGATCATGAACGAGGCTCACAATTCTCTCCTCTCCATCCACCCTGGGAGCACGAAGATGTATCAGGACATCAAGCAAGCTTATTGGTGGACTCGAATGAAGTGCGAGATCGCTCAATTCGTGAATGAATGTGATGTCTGCAGAAGAGTGAAGGCAGAACACCAAAGGCCAGCTGGTCTCCTCCAACCTCTTGCCATTCCAGAATGGAAGTTTGACCACATTGAAATGGACTTCGTGACTGGGTTTCCAAAGTCCAAGCGTGGCAATGATGCTATATTCGTTGTCATCGACAAACTCACCAAAGTGTCTCACTTTCTGCCTATTAAAGAGTCGATCACTGTAGCTCAATTGTCGGAACTCTATACCTCTTGAATTGTCTCTCTGCACGGTATTCCACAAGTGATCTCTTTAGACCGTGGCAGCATCTTTACCTCGAAGTTTTGGGATTTTTTCAGAAGGCCATGGGCACCAACATCCGCTTCAGCACAGCTTTCCATCCTCAAACTAGCGGTCAAGTCGAGCGTGTCAACCAGATTCTTGAGGATATGCTCAGGGCTTGTGTGATCTCCTTCGGCATGAAGTGGGAGGATTGTCTTCCTTATGCTGAATTCTCCTACAACAACAGTTTTCCAGCAAGTTCGGGCAAGGCCCCATTTGAAATTCTGTATGGCAGGAAGTGCCATACCCCTCTCAACTGGTCTGAAACCGGTGAACGTCAGCTTTTGGGTAATGACTTAATCACAGAGGCAGAAGAAATGTGCAAAGTCATTCGTGATAACCTCAAAGCAGCCCAATCCTGCCAGAAGAGCTACTATGATAGTAAGCACCGTGATTTGGCTTTCGAGATCGGAGATCATGTTTACCTCCGCGTCTCTCCTATGAAAGGTACTCGTCGCTTCGGTATTAAAGGGAAGCTTGCCCCTAGGTACGTGGGACCTTTCAAGATTGTCAGCAAGAGAGGCGACCTCGCCTATCAACTCGAGCTTCCTTCAAACTTTGCAAATGTTCATGACGTGTTCCATGTCTCTCAGCTCCGAAAGTGCTTCAAGACTCCTGACCGCACCGTCAACTTTGAGGACATTGAGCTCCAAGAAGATCTCTCTTATCGTGAGCACCCAGTTGCTATTCTTGAAGAGACTGAACGCAAGACTCGCAACAAGTCAATCAAATTTCTCAAAGTCAAGTGGTCACACCATTCCGACCGTGAAGCTACCTGGGAACGCGAGGATCACCTTCGTTCTGAGTACCCGGCGTTCTTTCAGTCCTAGATCTCGGGACGAGATCCTTTCATAGTGGTGGAGTGTTGTAACACCCCGGATGTAATTTTCCCAATTTGTACTCCAACTCTTGCCGTTTTCGGCGTTAAGTTAATTTATTTCCTCGGGTTCGGGTTCTTTGTCTCCGTGTGTTGTTGTCTTTGTCATGCATCTCATATCATGTCATCATGTGCATTGCATCTGCATACGTGTTCGTCTCATGCATTTGTGCATTTTTCCCGTTGTCCGTTTTGCATTCCGGCGCTTCGTTCTCCTCCGGTGGTCATTTCTAGCTTTCTTTCGTGTGTGGGGATTAAACATTTCCGGATTGGACCGAGACTTGCCAAGCGGCCTTGGTTTACTACCGGTAGACCGCCTGTCAAGTTTCGTATCATTTGGACTTCGTTTGATACTCCAACGGTTAACCGAGGGACCGAAAAGGCCTCGTGTGTGTTGCAGCCCAACACCCCTCCAATTTGGCCCAAAACCCACCTAACTCTGCTCCATCATCTAGAGCGTTCAATCACGATCGCGTGGCCGAAAACCGCACCTCATTTGGACTCTCCTAGCTCTGTCTACCTATAAAACAAGACCCGCTCGAAAAATCCCAGATCCCCTCTCCGAAACCCTATTTTTTTTCCACCTCGCGCGCCGCCGGACATTGTCCGCCCGGGGCGGACACTCCGCGCCGCCGCCCCCGCACCAGTGGCGTTCCGCCACGTGGCGCTCGCCGCGCCGCCGGGCCCGGGAAGCCAAAGGCCGGCCCCCGAGGGCCCGTTCTCCGCCGCCGCCGCCCGGGTCGTCCTCCTCCCCGCGCCCGACGTCCTCCTTCGCCGCGTCGCCTCCCCGCCTCCTCTCGCCGGGCTTCCGCCGCTGCGCCATAGCCGGCCGGAGGGAAGCTCCAGCCCGGCCGCCGCGTCCTCCCGCCGCCACCCGCGCCGGATCCGCCCGATCCGCGCCGCCTCCTTCCGCGCCAGCCGCCGCCTCCCTCGACTCCGGCCGCCACTCCTCCCCGCCACCCCGGCAAGTTCACCGGCGACCTCGGATCCGGCCAGCTACAGTGCGCGCCGCCGTCCTCGGTTTGTGTCCCTCGGGTCAAACCCTAGATCTGGGAGGTTGAATTTTCGTCTAAGTCCCTAAAATTTCCGTTTCAAGTGCTCATGTTCGTGACCCCATAACTTTGCATCTGTAGCTCCGATTCATCCATATAGCATATCAAAATGTTCATCTCAGAGAGTACATCATTTGATTCCATTGCATCATTTTCATTTGAGCTCATCTTGATGCCCGAAATGCTGTTAGAAGAGGGCTACTTGAGTTAATTGTCAGATCTGCTACTCCATTTAGGTTTTTGTCATTTTTGCCATGATTAATGTGTGCATGATATGCCCTGATGCTCTACATATGTTTTGTTAGGGGTTTTGTCATCTTTCCAGAGGTGCAACCCATGTATTTTTGTGTTGTGTGAGGTGACTAGTGCAAGCTTGCAAAGTGGTGCACTTAGTAATTCTGTTTTCAGGGACTTAACAATTCCACTAAGTCCTTGAGCTATTTATCTCATGATGCCATATGTTCATGTTGTTTCCTAGTGATCCGTGCCTCTTTTGAGGATGATCAGTAAGGATGTTTTGTTAATCTTGTAGTGATCTATGCATCCATGTCTTTGTTTGCAATTATGGAGCACCCTAGCTTGAGTCAATCGAGCTCTACTTTTGCTACTTCGTGAATCTGGGCAGATTGTCAACTTGTTTGCAATTTTGCCGATGATGTTGTAGTTGATCCGTGCATGCTATGTTATTGTTCTTGCGATGTCTAGCTTGAATGATGTGCCTTCTTGATGGATGTATACTTGTCTTGCCATGACTTGCACCGTAGTGAGTGCATCGAGCTCGTAAACATGCCTACTTGAGTTATATTTCAGCATGTGCCAGTTTTCACTAAGTCTAAAAACTGATTATGTTTTTGCTATGTTCACATGCTTGCAATTGTATTTTCTGATCCCTTTTGGCTCAAGGTCACTAAGGGACTTTTGTTAAGCTCTTTGAGTAGCTCCATGCCATGCTTTACTTTGCCATGTTTAGATCCTGTAGCATGTAGTTTTGTTGTTCCGAAGAGTGCTACCTGATCTGAAATTCCAGACAAGTGTTAATTTCACTAAGTCTGAGATCTGTTTGTCATATGCATTTTTGCCATGCTTGTTTGAACCTGTTAATGGATGAATTGGCCGTAGCTTAGTGCTAGACTTTTGTTAAGTATCTTGTATGCATCTCTTCCATGTATTTTGTTGTCATGTTTGAGTGTTGTAGCATGTTCATCTCATTGCATTTAGATAGCTACTTGCTGTAAATCGCAGACCGGTGTCATTTTTGAATCGCTTGCCATTTCCAAACCGTAACTCCGATTCCGGTGTTCTTTATATCATTTTCAAGCGATTTCGTCTCATCTTTCCAGTGGCACACTTGGATTTCCAAGTTGAGGCCAGGTTCATGCATTTCCTGTCATATCTTGCATTTTGCATCCCGCATCGCATCCCGCATAGCATATCATATTTGCATTGTGTTGTTTGAGTTTGCACGTGGTTGATTGTGCCCTTGTTGCTTGTTTGTCTTGTTTGGGTAGAGCCGGGAGATGAGTTCGCTAACGAGGAGCCCGTTGAGTTTCCTTTGGGGGATCCAGTCAACTCTGACAACTGTGCAGGCAAGATGATCATACCCTCGAAATCACTACTATCTTTGCTATGCTAGTTCGCTTGCTCTTTTGCTATGCCAATGCTACGATGCCTACCACTTTCTTTCAAGCCTCCCAAATTGCCATGTCAAACCTCTAACCCACCATTGCCCTAGCAAACCGTGGATTGGCTATGTTACCGCTTTGCTCAGCCCCTCTTATAGCGTTGCTAGTTGCAGGTGAAGATTGGAAGGTCGTTCCTTGTTGGAACATTTATTTACTTGTTGGGATATCATTATATTATCTTGTTATCTTAATGCATCTATATACTTGGTAAAGGGTGGAAGGCTCGGCCTCTCGCCTAGTGTTTTGTTCCACTCTTGCCGCCCTAGTTTCCGTCATATCGGTGTTATGTTCCCGGATTTTGCGTTCCTTACGCGGTTTGGTTATAATGGGAACCCCTTGATAGTTCGGCTTGATTAAAGCTTTTCCAGCAATGCCCAACCTTGGTTTTACCATTCGCCACCTAGCCTCTTTTTCCCTTGGGTTACCGGAGCCCAAGGGTCATCTTATTTTAACCCCTCCGGGCCAGTGCTCCTCTGAGTGTTGGTCCGGGGAAACTTGAGGGTTGGTTTTACTCGTAGCTAGTCTCATCTGAGTGTGACCTGAGAACGAGATATGTGCAGCTCCTATCGGGATTTGTCGGCACATTCGGGTGGTGTTGCTGGTCTTGTTTTAACATGTCGAAGTGTCTTGAAGAACCGAGATACCGAGTCTGATCGGAACATCTTGGGAGGAGGTCTATTCCTTCGTTGACCGTGAGAGCTTATCATGGGCTAAGTTGGGACTCCCCTGCAGGGATTTGAACTTTCGAAAGCCGTGCCCGCGGTTATGGGCAGATGGGAATTTGTTAATGTCCGGTTGTAGATAACTTGAACCTTAACTTAATTAAAATGAATCAACTGAGTGTGTTACCGTGATGGCCTCTTCTCGGCGGAGTCCAGGAAGCGGACACGGTGTTGGAGTAATGTTTGCGCAGGTTGCTCTCTAGTTTCTCGCTCGCGCTTTGCCTCCTCTTCTCGCTCTCTTTTGCGAATAAGTTAGCCACCATAGTTGCTAGTCGCTTGCTGCAGCTCCACATATATTTACCTTGCCTTACCTATAAGCTTAAATAGTCTTGATCGCTAGGGTGCGAGATTGCTGAGTCCCTGTGGCTCACAGATTACTATTACACCAGATGCAGGGCCTGATGATTTCGCTCCACGAGACGCGCTTGAGCTCAAGTGGTAGTTCGACGAAGACTCTCAACGTTACTATGTTTCCTTTCCTGATGATCAGTAGTGGTGCCTAGTTGGGGTGATTGGGACCGTGTCGCATGTTGGATTATCTTTTATTTTGGCGCCGTAGTCGGGCCATGAGTGTTTGGTTGATGTAATGTTATTTATGTACTTGATTGACGTGGCGAGTGTAAGCCAACTATGTTATCTCCCCTTTATTATTCATATTACATGGGATGTTGTGAAGATTGCCTAACTTGCGACATATGCCTTCAATGCGATTATGCCTCTAAGTCGTGCCTCGACACGTGGGAGATATAGTCGCATCGAGGGTGTGACACTGCTCAATGAGCCATCCAGTGCAAACGTCATTTGATATTAATTTTGCTTCCAACTTGAAAGAAAACCGGGCTACCCAAACAGTGACTTGCTCATGCTCAATAAACGGCTTATGCAGATAGGTGTAACTCCAGCATGTTGACGTAGATCAGACTGTGAGGGTCGACCGTAGTATTTTAGAACTGGCGTGAAAGCATGAATCGGCCACAGACGCGTACGGATGAACCGACCACATTATTTGTAAGTTGATGCAACCAAGAGAATCGACGGTGAGCGAGATAACCACGGCATTGATGCAGACTCAATCAATAGGAGCGGCGGATTATATATGTGTACGTCGAGCAGCACAACACGGACGAACACCAGTGCAGAGTAATGCTGACCAGCACTCCATACCCATAGCACTTTTGTGACGGATAATTATCCTGGTTCATCCGGACGATCGGATGATCCGTACGCAGGGTAGGAATTAACTAAGATTGAGTCACCAACATTTCTTCCCCTTCTTTTTTATCCTCAGAGGTGAGCGAGTCTTTTTTAGCAAACCAATGCCCTGTGCTTTGATTCACGTAGTGCCACCAGCTCTTGTGCACACGCAACTAGCCGCCTGCGAGGCTGGACCTCACGACTTGGGGTGAAGACGTACCATGGCCTTGCAATGTGTGCCAGGCTGCTGGCTGAATTTGTTCCTTGGCTTTGAGTTCTTCACTTGACATTTGTGAATATTGCGCTGCAGGAAAGCTACAGAGGCAGTAATCAGTGATCTCTCCGCGGCCTAAATGTACGGGTGAAGCGAGACCGCTTGATGCGGCAACTTGCCGCGGGGTTGACTCGTTGTGGCGACGGTTCAACACTGGCCACGACGGAGATGACTCGAGGGCGGCTTGCGACAGGCCAGCTTGACGAGTGGCGGAGAGGTCAGCGCTCGACGTGACACTACGGGCGCCGAGGTGAACGGCTCAGAGGCTAGCCCTGGCAGAGGAGGCAACTCGAAATCAATCGGCAGGGGCGACGGCGGAAGCGAGGCCGTGGGGGTGGTCGCCCGGGAGCCCGACCGAGCCGGCATGATGCAGGGTCAGAGCGAGTCGGAGCGGAGGCCACTCGAGGTCGGAGTCCGGTGGCTGAAGGCAGTCAGCGGCTTGCTGCTGAGACGTGCAGCGGAGGCGAGCCAGCGACAGCGGCTCGGAGCTTGGCCCTCCCGACAATTCAAGGTGAGGACGAGGCGGCGACGGTGGAGGTCGGCCGACCCGAAGGCGGACCCGCTGAGAGGAGGCGGAGAGACGCTGAGGCGTGGTTAGGCGGCAGCAGTCATCAGGCCGGCTCGGGGTGAGCCAGGGCATTGAGGGCGGCCCACGGTGTTGTAACAGGGGCCGCGCTAGCGAAGGCGGGCAGGCCAGCGCGAGAGGAGCCGGCAAGGTGAGGCCGACAGTGACTCAAAACAGAAACCGGGGCAGAGACTTGAGGCCACTCGGTCCGAAGCGAGCGGCAGGATGAGGCCGTGAAGGCAAGGTCGAATCCCATTGTTTGACCCCTTTTTTCCATATCAGGATCGTCTTTGCTGCGTACTAGTTGAGTTGATGCCCTTGAGCAGGATCAGCTTCAGTCCTTGTGAATACGTGGATTAACTTCTGGCACGTGTTCCCACACGAAGGCAGCAACTAGCGGATCGATGAGTAACCTATGAACATGAATCTTCTCGAAACTTGAAACCTGACAGCAGGTGGAACTCGGCGGATGATACGTCTCCAACGTATCTATATTATCTACTGTTTTGGACTATATTGGGCTTTATTTTCCACTTTTATATTATTTTTGGGACTAACCTATTAACCGGAGGCCCAGCCCAGAATTGTTGTTTTTTGCCTATTTCAGTGTTTCAAAGAAACGGAATATCAAACGGAGTCCAAACAGAATAAAACCTTCGGGAACGTGATTTTCTCACCGAACGTGATCCAGGAGACTTGGACCCTACTCCAAGGAGTCAAAGAGGAGGTCACAAGGGTGGGGGCGCCCCCCTAGGGCGTGCCCCTACCTCGTAGGCCCCTCGGTGCTCCACCGACGTACTCCTTCCTCCTATATATACCTACGTACCCCCAAATGATCAGAACAAGAGCCAAAACCTAATTCCACCGCTGCAACTTTTTGTATCCACGAGATCCCATCTTGGGGCCTGTTTCGGAGCTCCGCCGGAGAGGGCCGTCATCACGGAGGGCTTCTACATCATCATAGCCTCTCCGATGAAGTGTGAGTAGTTTACCTCAGACCTTAGGGTCCATAGTTAGTAGCTAGATGGCTTCTTCTGTCTTTTTGGATCTCAATACAAAGTTCTCCCCCTCTCTTGTGGAGATCTATTCGATGTAATCTTCTTTTTGCGGTGTGTTTGTTGAGAACAATGAATTGTGGGTTTATGATCAAGTCTATCTATGAATAATATTTGAATCTTCTCAGAATTCTTTTATGTATGGTTGGTTATCTTTGCAAGTCTCTTCGAATTATCCATTTGGTTTGGCTAACTAGATTGGTAGTTCTTGCCATGGGAGAAGTGCTTAGCTTTGGGTTCGATCTTGCGGTGTCCTTTCCCAGTGACAGAAGGGGCAGCAAGGCACGTATTGCATTGTTGCCATCGAGGATAACAAGATGGGGTTTATTTCATATTGCATGAATTTATCTATCTACATCATGTCATCTTGCTTAAGGTGTTACTCTGTTTTAACTTAATACTCTAGATGCATGCTGGATAGCGGTCGATGAGTGGAGTAATAGTAGTAGATGCAGAATCGTTTCGGTCTACTTGTCACGGACGTGATGCCTATATACATGATCATGCCTAGATATTCTCATAACTATGCTCAATTCTGTCAATTTCTCAACACTAATTTGTTCACCCACCGTAGAATACTTATGCTCTTGAGAGAAGCCACTAGTGAAACCTATGGCCCCGGGTCTATTCTCATCATATCAATCTCCATCACTTTAATCTTGTTTTGCTTTTTTACTTTGCCTTTACTTTTTTACTTTGCATCTTTATACCAAAAATATTATATCTATCAGATCTCACTCTCGTAAGTGACCGTGAAGGGATTGACAACCCCTAATCGCGTTGGTTGCGAGTAGCTATCGTTTTGTGCAGGTACGAGGGACTTGAGCGTGGCCTCCTACTGGATTGATACCTTGGTTCTCAAAAACTGAGGGAAATACTTACGCTACCCTGCTGCATCATCCCTTCCTCTTCGGGGAAAACCAACGCAAGCTCAAGAGGTAGCAAGAAGGATTTCTGGCGCCGTTGTCGGGGAGTCTACGCAAAAGGTCAACATACCAAGTACCCATCACAATACGTATCTCTCGCATTACATTATTTGCCATTTGCCTCTCGTTTTCCTCTCCCCCACTTCACCCTTGCCGTTTTATTCGCCCTCTCTCTCTATCCTCCCTCTCTATTTGCCTCTTTTGCCCGTTTGCTCTTGTTTGCTCGTGTGCTAGTTTGCTTGTTTGTCGCGATGGCTCAAGATACTACCAAATTGTGTGACTTCACCAATACCAATAATAATGATTTCCTTAGCACTCCGATTGCTCCTCTTGCTAATACTCCATCTTGTGAAATCAATGCTGCTTTGTTGAATCTTGTTATGAAAGATCAATTCACCGGCCTTCCTAGTGATGATGCCGCTACTCATCTGAATAGCTTCCTTGATTTATGTGATATGCAAAAGAAAAAAGATGTCGATAATGATGTCGTTAAATTGAAGCTATTTCCTTTTTCGCTTAGAGATCGTGCTAAAGCTTGGTTTTCATCTTTGCCTAAAAATAGTATTGATTCTTGGAACAAGTGAAAAGATGCTTTTATCTCTAAGTATTTCCCTCCCGCTAAGATCACCTCTCTTAGAAACGTTATTATGAACTTTAAGCAAATTGATCATGAACATGTTGCACAAGCTTGGGAGAGAAAGAAATTAATGATATGTAATTGCCCTACTCATGGTTTGAATTTGTGGATGATTATACAAAAAATTTATGCCGGATTGAATTTTGCTTCTAGAAATCTTTTAGATTCGGCCGCGGGAGGCACTTTCATGGAAATCACTTTAGGAGATGCTACTAAACTCCTAGATAATATTATGGTTAATTATTCTCAATGGCATGCTGAAAGATCTTCTAATAAAAAAGTGCATGTGATAGAAGAAATCAATGTTTTGAGTGGAAAGATGGATGAACTTATGAAATTATTTGCTACTAAGAGTGTTTCTTCTGATCCTAATGATATGCATTTGTCTACTTTGATTGAGAATAACAATGAATCTATAGATGTGAATTTTGTTGGTAGGAATAATTTTGGTAACAACGCTTATAGAGGGAATTTTAATCCTAGGCCATATCCTAGTAATCCTTCTAATAATTATGGGAATTCTTACAACAACTCTTATGGAAATTATAATAAGATGCCCTCTGAATTTGAGAATAGTGTTAAAGAGTTTATGAATTCACAAAAGAATTTTAGTGCTTTGCTTGAAGAGAAATTGCTTAAAGTTGATGATTTGGCTAGGAACGTTGATAGAATTTCTCTTGAGATTGATTCTTTAAAGCTTAGATCTATTCCTCCTAAGCATGATATCAATGAGTCTCTCAAAGCCATGAGAATTTCCATTGATGAGTGCAAGGAAAGAACCGCTAGGATGCGTGCTTCCAAAGATGCCTTTATTAAAGAGTGTTCTTCTAGTTCCTATGAAAATAATGATGAAGATCTAAAAGTTATTGATGTGTCCCCTATTAAATCTTTGTTTTGCAATATGAATCTTGATAATGATGGGACTGAATATGATCCACCTTTACCTAGAAGGCGTTCCAATAATTCTGAATCTTTTGATCTTGATGCTAAATTTAATAAGAGCGGGATTGAAGAAATTAAACCCTAGATATTGCTAAACCCACTATATTGGATTTCAAGGAATTTAATTATGAAAATTGCTCTTTAATTGATTGTATTTCCTTGTTGCAATCCGTGCTAATATCTCCTCACACTTATAGTCAAAATAAAGTGTTTACTAAACAAATCGTTGATGCCTTGATGCAATCTTATGAAGAAAAACTTGAATTGGAAGTTTCTATCCCTAGGAAACTCTATGATGAGTGGGAACCAACTATTAAAATTAAAATTAAATATCATGAGTTTTATGCTTTGTGTGTTTTGGGTGCTAGTGTCTCCACTATTCCCAAGACTTTATGTGATTTGCTAGATTTCCGCAATTTTGACGTTGCTATCTAAACTTGCATCTTGCGGATTACACTATAAAGAAACCTATGGGAAGGATTAATGATGTTCTTATTGTTGCAAATAGGAATTATGTGCCTGTAGATTTCATTGTTCTTGATATAGATTGCAATCCTTCTTGCCCTATTATTCTTGGTAGACCTTTCCTTAGAACAGTTGGTGCGATTATTGATATGAAGGAAGGGAATATTAGATTTCAATTTCCATTAAAAAGGAATGGAAAACTTTCCTAGAAATAAAATAAAATTTCCATATGAAACTATCATGAGAGCCACTTATGGATTGCCTACCAAAGATGGCAATACCTAGATCTATCCTCGCTTTTATGCCTAGCTAGGGGCGTTAAACGATAGCGCTTGTTGGGAGGCAACCCAATTTTATTTTTATTCCTTGATTTTTTTTTCTCCTGTTTAGTAATAAATAAATTATCTAGCATATGTTTTGGTTGTGCTTTTTGTGTTTAATTAGTGTTTGTGCCAAGTACAACCGTTGGGAAGACTTGGGGAAAGTCTTGTTGAACTTGCTGTAAAAACAGAAATTTTAGCGCTCACAAGAACTGCTGTCATTTTTATTTTAAGAGTGATATTTAGTTAATTATTTTTGAAGATGATTAATATATAAATTACTCACGTCCATCAATTTATTTTAGAATTTTTGGGGTTCCAGATCTTGCGCTAGCTACAGATTACTACAGACTGTTCTGTTTTTGACAGATTCTGTTTTTCGTGTGTTCTTTGCTTATTTTGATGAATCTATGGTTAGTAAAATAGTTTATAATCCATAGAGAAGTTGGAATACAGTAGGTTTAACACCAATATAAATAAATAATGAGTTCATTACAGTACCTTTAAGTGGTCTTTTTTTTTCTTTCGCTAACGGAGCTCACGAGTTTTCTACTTTAAGTTTTGTGTTGTCAAGTTTTCAACTTTTGGGTGAATTCTTGTGATGGATTATGGAACAAGGAGTGGAAAGAGCCTAAGCTTGGGGATGCCCATGGCACCCCCAAGATAATCCAAGGACACCAAAAAGTCAAAGCTTGGGGATGCCTCGGAAGGCATCCCCTCTTTCGTCCACTTCCATCGGTAATTTACTTGGAGCTATATTTTTATTCACCAACATGATATGTGTTTTGCTTGGAGCGTCTTGTATTATTTCTGTCTTTGTGTTTTAGTATGCCACAATCATCCTTGCTGTACACACCTTTTGAGAGAGCCATACATGAATTAAAATTTGATAGAATACTCTATGTGCTTCACCTATATCTTTTGAGCTATGTAGTTTTGCTCTATGTGCTTCACTTAGATCTTTTAGAGCACGGTGGTGGATTTGTTTTAAAGAAACTATTGATCTATCATGCTTCACTTAAATTATTTTGAGAGTCTCTTAATAGCATGGTAATTTGCTTAATAATAATATGCTTGGTATTCAAGATTTGTGAAACTTTCTTTTGAGTGTGTTGAATACTAAGAAAAGATTGAAGCATGATAATTGTTTTGAGATATGGAGGTGATAATATTAAAGTCATGCTAGTTGAGTAGTTGTGAATTTAAATAATACTTGTGTTAAAGTTTGTGATTCCCGTAGCATGCACGTATGGTGAACCGTTATGTGATGAAGTCAGAGCGTGATTTATTTATTGATTGTCTTCCTTACGAGTGGCGGTCGGGGACGAGTGATGGTCTTTTCCTACCAATCTATCCCCCTAGGAGCATGCACGTAATACTTTGCTTTGATAACTTCTAGATTTTTGCAATAAGTATATGAGTTCTTTATGACTAATGTTGAGTCCATGGATTATACGCACTTTCACCCTTCCACCTTTGCTAGCCTCTCTAATACCGCGCACCTTTCGCCGGTATCATACACCACCATATACCTTCCTCAAAACAGCCACCATACCTACCTATCATGGCATTTCCATAGCCATTCCTAGATATATTGCCATGCAACTTTCCACAGTTCTGTTTATCATGACACATTCATCATTGTCATATTGCATATCCCGGTACACCGCCGAAGGCATTCATATAGAGTCATATTTTGTTCTAAGTATCGAGTTGTAATTGTTGAGTAAAATAAAAGTGTGATGATCATCATTTTTAGAGCATTGTCCCAAGTGAGGAAAGAATGATGGAGACTATGATTCCCCCATAAGTCGGGATGAGACTCCGGACGAAAAATAAATAAAATAGGCTAAAGAAGCCCAAATAAAAAAAGATGAGGCCATAAAAAAGGAGAAAATGCCCAAATAAAAAAATGATGATGAGAGAAAAAGAGAGAAGGGACAATGTTACTATCCTTTTACCACACTTGTGCTTCAAACTAGCACCATGATCTTCATGATAGAGAGTCTCCTATGTTCTCACTTTCATATACTAGTGGGAATCTTTCATTATAGAACTTAGCTTGTATATTCCAATGACGGGCTTCCTAAAATTTCCCTAGGTCTTCATGAGCAAGAAAGTTGGATGCACACCCACTTAGTTTCTTTTTGAGCTTTCATATACTTATAGCTCTAGTGCATCCGTTGCATGGCAATCCCTACTCACTCAAATTGATATCTATTGATGGGCATCTCCATAGCCCGTTGATACACCTAGTTGATGTGAGACTATCTTCTCCTTTTTGTCTTCTCCACAACCACCATTATCTTCCACCTATAGTGCTATATCCATGGCTCACGCTCATGTATTGCGTGGAGATTGAAAAAGTTTTGAAAAAGTTAGAGTATGAAACAATTGCTTGGCTTGTCATCGGGGTTGTGCATGATTTAAATACTTTGTGTGGTGAGGATAGAGCATAGCCAGACTATATGATTTTGTAGGGATAACTTTCTTTGGTCATGTTATTTTGAGAAGACATAATTGCTTTGTTAGTATGCTCGAAGTATTATTATTTTTATGTCAATATAAACTTTTGTCTTGAATCTTTTGAATCTGAATATTCATATCACAATTAAGAAGATTTGCATTGAAATTATGCCAAGTAGCACTCCGCATCAAAAATTCTCTTTTTATCATTTACCTACTCGAGGACGAGCAGGAATTAAGCTTGGGGATGCCTGATACGTCTCCAACGTATCTATAATTTTTGATTGCTCCATGCTATATTATCTACTATTTTGGACTATATTGGGCTTTATTTTCCACTTTTATATTATTTTTGGGACTAACCTATTAACCGGAGGCCCAGCCTAGAATTGTTGTTTTTTGCCTATTTCAGTGTTTCGAAGAAACGCAATATCAAACGGAGTCCAAACGGAATAAAACCTTGGGGAACGTGATTTTCTCACCGAACATGATCCAGGAGACTTGGACCCTACTCCAAGGAGTCAAAGAGGCGGTCACGAGGGTGGGGGGCGCCCCCCTAGGGCGCGCCCCCAGCCTTGTGGGCCCCTCAGTGCTCCACCGACGTACTCCTTCCTCCTATATATACCTACGTACCCCCAAACGATTAGAACAGGAGCCAAAAACCTAATTCCACCGCTACAACTTTCTGTATCCACGAGATCCCATCTTGGGGCTTATTCTGGAGCTCCGCCAGAGAGGGCCGTCATCACGGAGGGCTTCTACATCATCATAGCCTCTCCGATCAAGTGTGAGTAGTTTACCTCAGACCTTCAGGTCCATAGTTAGTAGCTAGATGGCTTCTTCTCTCTTTTTGGATCTCAATACAAAGTTCTCCCCCTCTCTCGTGGAGATCTATTTGATGTAATCTTCTTTTTGCGGTGTGTTTGTTGAGACCGATGAATTGTGGGTTTATGATCAAGTCTATCTATGAATAATATTTGAATCTTCTCTGAATTCTTTTATGTATGATTGGTTATCTTTGCAAGTCTCTTCGAATTATCCGTTTGGTTTGGCCAACTAGATTGGTAGCTCTTGCCATGGGAGAAGTGCTTAGCTTTTGGTTCGATCTTGCGGTGTCCTTTCCCAGTGACAGAAGGGGCAGCAAGGCACGTATTGCATCGTTGCCATCGAGCATAACAAGATGGGGTTTATTTCATATTGCATGAATTTATCTCTCTACATCATGTCATCTTGCTTAAGGCATTACTCTGTTTTTAACTTAATACTCTAGATGCATGCTGGATAGCGGTCAATGAGTGGAGTAATAGTAGTAGATGCAGAGTCATTTTGGTCTACTTGTCACAGACGTGATGCCTATATACATGATCATGCCTAGATATTCTCATAACTATGCTCAATTCTGTCAATTGCTCAACAGTAATTTGTTCACCCACCGTAGAATACTTATGCTCTTGAGAGCAGCCACTAGTGAAACCTATGGCCCCCGGGTCTATTCTCATCGTATCAATCTCCATCACTTTAATCTTGTTTTGCTTTTTACTTTGACTTTACTTTTTACTTTGCATCTTTATACCAAAAATACCGAAAATATCATATCTATCAGATCTCACTCTCGTAAGTGACCGTGAAGGGATTGACAACCCCTAATCGCGTTGGTTGTGAGTAGCTATCGTTTTGTGCAGGTATGAGGGACTTGAGCGTGGCCTCCTACTGGATTGATACCTTGGTTCTCAAAAACTAAGGGAAATACTTACGCTACTCTGCTACATCATCCCTTCCTCTTCGGGGAAAACCAACGCAAGCTCAAGAGGTAGCAGCGGATCAGATCACGGCCTAGGACGACTCACGCGTGCACTGAGCTCTTGTCGGCCTCGACATACTATAGCAGTATGATCGTTGCCGCAAAAAAATCTAATCGTTGTAGCCGACCGACGGCGACTCAAGGGCAGGCAACTCTAATTCTCTCATCTCAATCATCTCATTGATACGACTGCTGAAACTTTCTCTAATCTTGACTGATGAACCAAAAGTTGAGGTAGATACTTCCAGGACGGCTCTTTGAACACGAGTTTCTTGATCCCTGGGAGAGATCCCTCCAAGAACGCAAACCATCTTGCGCAGGCCCCACGGTGGGCGCCAACTGTCGTGGAATTGTCACGGCAGATGTCCTAGTGTGAGGACTTAGTCGTGAGGCCAACGCATCTATGCGGTAGCTTGAAGGGGTTGGTCGGAATCGAGAGACGCGAGGTGGATCATCACACAAGACAAGGATTTAGACAGCTTCGGGCCCCGGGAAACATCATCCGGTAACAACCCTACGTGCTGTTTGTGGCTAGGTCTCATTATGCTCATGAGGGAGTCGCGCATAAACCAGCTCTCCTCTAGTTCTGTCTAGCCTTAGCTATTCTTTCCTCTCCCCCTCTCGGGGTGCCCTGCCCCTCCTTATATATGTTAGAGGGGAGGGTTACATGTGGAGTCCTATTAGGATTAGGACTAGTCTACCTTCTAATACAAACCAGATACAAGTCCAGGTCTTAACTCCTTGTAAGATAAATGTTCCTCACGCCTTTCCTCATAAACCGGCTCACCATAACATGAGCGAGCCTTCTAGGCCTTGGGCCTTGTCATCCATCTGAAACACGTGTCGGGTTACCAATGAGTCTTCAGGCTCGTGAACCGTCATACCAGTGAACCGCCAGACACGTAAGTCGCCAATCCTCTAGCGCGTTACCAATGAAACGCCATGTCCGGCCGGGTTATACTTCCGGCCGGTTTACGCCGCGGGGTATATCCCCGACAAAGACCGTGTTTTTACTCCCACAGATACTGCCATCACCCCTCCATTGAAATGGCTGATAAACAAGAAGAGTAATTGAATGTACAGACATTGTATGATAGACATGTGCAATGGATAGTAGGGAAGAAAACAGGGTGTGAAATAATTCACATTTATGATGTCTAACCAAACAGAATAGCAGGACATAATTTCACATATATGATGGCTAATTAAACATGATAGGATGACACAATTTCACATGTATGATGGCTAACTAAACAGGATAGAATGACATACTCCAAAATATGATGATTGTGTAAACAGGATGACATGATATAACTATACGATGTGTCTATTAAAGTGGTTGGCATGCCATAAAGCACAAACATGCCATCGATGGAAACATGATGGCATGATATAATTCACGAATAGAATGACATAATTCAAAATATGATGACTATGTGAACAGGATGAGATGATATAACTATATTATGTCTTTAGAAAATGGGTTGGCATGCCATAATTCAGATACATGTTGTCTATGTAAACATCATGGCATGATATAATTTAAATATATGATTTATATACTAAGGAAGTGAGAAGAGGGCAATCGCATATATGATGTGTCAACTAAGGAGATGGCATTCAATATCGTGTATATGATGTAAAAACTAAGCATTGCAATACAACATATGCATGATATGAGTAATATGACCCTGCCAAGTTTGAGCATACACATCAGGGGGGTAATAGGACTGGTCATTTGCCTCTGAATCCTCCTCTGAAGAGCTATCTGTAACCAGGAAGATATCTGCTTCAGGAGGTAGCATTGTCTGCTCAGAAGACCTTGTTTTCACTCCAGATTTCTCCATCACCAATTCAAATGGCTGATGCACAGGAAGAGCAGTTGAATATACAAACATTGTCAACAAAAGCAATGAGAAATACAAAAAATGGACGACATGATATAATTCACATATATGACGCTTGGCTAAACAGCATGGCATTGCATAATTCACATATATAATGCCTTGCAACAAGATAGCATTGCATAATTCACATATATAATGTCTTGCAACAAGATGGCATTGCATAATTCACATATATGGTAATTACACACTAAACAGGTGGCATTCACACAAAGCATGTCTAAACTAAGAAAATGACATAGCAATGCAAGATACCCTGCCAAGTTAGAGCATGCACCTCGGGGGGGGGGGGAATAGGACTAGTCATCTGTCTCTGAATCCTCCTCTGAGGAGCTATCTATAACCAGCAAGACATGCGCTTCGTCAGATAGCATTGTCTGCTCTGAAGACCTTGTTTCCACTCCAGATTTTTCCATGACCGTGTCGAATGGCTGATGCACGGGAAGAGTAATTGAATGTACTAAAATTGTTGACAAATTTAACACGTAATAAAAAATGATATCATGATATAATTCACATATAAGATGACTGGCTAACTAGGGTGGCATTGCAAAATTCACATATATGATGCCTTGCTAAACAAGATGGCATTGCATGATTCACATATACGATAAAGAAACTAAATAGATCGCATTGATACAAAGCATGTCTAAACTAAGCAGATGACATCTTTGATGTATACAGTAAGCAATGCAAGGCGCCATATGAATGATATTACCAACATTAGCATGCCAAGTTAGAGCGAAGACCTCATGGAGTAAATAGGAGTGGTCTTCTGCTTCTGAATCCCCCTCGGAATAGTTATCTTCCTCTTGATTACGATCCAAAATGGGTGGGGGGGCTGCCTTTGCGCCCACCATGGAGCGACGTCTGCATAAAATTTTATTGCCACGCAAGGCTCATCTCTTTTGCTCTACATGTTCAGTTCCATTGTGTACAATAACTGAAATGCATAGGAATAAAACATAGTGAGATTATGTAAGGAGTGCATGCACAAATCCAGAGTGATGGTAGCAAACTATGGATAGACCCCAAAGCAATGATAGCAAGCAGATAATAGCTTTAGTTAAAAAATACAGATAATGGCTCCTTTAATGTTTGTTTGCACCCAACATGAAACTCATAGTAGACACCCGAGATTAACCAGATAGTACTGATTGCTGCCCCAATATGTGCCCCACAACCATCTAAAAACTCAAGTTTCAGCATAAGTTTGGACTTGACTCGGAGTCTAATAGGTGAACACGACAATAAAGTAGCATGTCATCATATTAAGCGATGCATAACGTAAGCAGACACGGAAGAGTGCGACCTCTCTTGCGGACCCGTGTAGTCCTCAAGGTCATCTGCTCAGTTGATGATGGTAATGCAGTTGTCGTGGCTGCTGGCAGTGGGGAAGAAGATCTGAGGTGGCGAAAGACAGTCTGGAGAGCGGATCCCTGCTGTGGTGAACCCTTCCGTCGTTGGAGCAGCTAAGCTAGGGTGCAACATAGCACCGCAGGAGCAGGATAAACCACACGAGGTTCTCTTTGACACATATCTATAACAGAAGTAATTGTGTAAGGGCTTGTTTGAATTTGAGGATTCTAACAATGCAGGGATAGGAAATAGAAAGGAATAGGATAGGAATGCACATGCAAAATAGAGAATTTAAAAACACAGGATTTCTGCCAATATGGGTGTTTGGTTCACAAGAATTGGAAGATCACAGGATGCAAAGAAGCATGGTGAGATTAATTCAAAGCACAAGAAAATGTACGGTTATAATGCTATCATGCTACTATCTCTTAGTCTTGTGCTTCATCAATGGGAATTTGAAAAGGAGGACAAGTGGAAATTAAAATTCCTACAGTTTTTCTTTCAAGGAGACACTAAAGGAACAAATCCTACAGTTTTCCTTTGCTCCATTCCTTTGCACCAAATTCATGAAAAGTAGTACCATAGGGAACTTTCAAATTCCTATGTTTTTCATTCACTTTTCCTTTCAAGCATTGGCGATTCTAGTAGGCAGGCTCGAGCAAGGAAAAGCCTACACTAAAAAATGTTTTTGTGCTACTTCTATTACATTGGACCCAGGCCACTGCCCTACTAGCTCAACTCCCAGGGCCATCGACAAATGCACAGCTCAAACGCGTAGAGATAAATAATGATGGCATTCAAGAGAGTCCATCATGGATAGCTAAGTTGCCTGGTACCTCACTGCTTGTCATATAGTAGGATAAAATAATAGTATTTCCCGTTACTCCGTGTGCTCATTGGAAAATATATATAACATGTAGAGTAAAAAAGATATGCAACAAGTGTCCAACCTCTTTGGTGAAGCCATGTCGATCTCAGCGTGATTGGGTTGGCCGGTGAGGATGCTCCGGCTGACTTGACTATCGGAGGAGGGGAAGAAGATCTTAGGCGTCTGGAGATGGAGCCCGAGGTACTGCTCCGGTTTGATGGAGGGTTTCGTTGTTGGAGAAGCTCCGGTGAGTTGTACGACGCCGAGGCTGAAGCAGGACAAGAGAGACAACGTTAACCTGAGTGGAATTCTAATAGCATCTCTAATAGATGACGTAAAATACATAACCACAAAGTGCTAGATGTAAAATACATCAGCCGCTCATCTCTGAACTTAACTGTCAAAACTGAATTTAACTGTCGAAACTGAACTTGACTGTCAAAACTGAATTTTGCTGTCGAAACTGAATTTTACTATCAAAACATAACGCACTAGTGGTGAGGCTACATGTCAGCCGACTGACTTTTTCATCTCTGGTCAGTTAATTTTGCAGCCGTTGGATACGAAATCAAGGGCATGTAGTTCATCTTCAACCTCCACCCCCCTGAGCCGCCAGCCACCACCGGCCAAACAGCCGCCTGCGGCCAGCGGTGCGCCGCCCCGCCCGCCCTGAAAACACTCCCCATCGCCGGTCCGCCGCCGCCCCGGCCATCCCTCTAGCCCTCCCTCCCTGTTTTGAGATTTTTCTCTGGCGATCCCCATGCCACTACCCCACCACCACCGACGACCACCGCCCCCACCCTGAACCCTAAGATAGATAGTGGGGTACCTCTCCGGCGAGCCCCCCTCCCCGCTGC